>NC_140468.1:16609487-17209487 GCF_051167445.1 Perissodus microlepis
GTGGTTTTGTATTTTGTCCTTTATGTTCCCAGAATTGTTCGGTTTGGTTTCTTTGGATTCTCCCTGTGTCCGTGCTTATATTGTGGTGTTTGTTCTGGTACCGTGTTCCCACTCCTTGTGTTCTGTGTTCTCCTCATCCCCTCATGTATTCCTTCATGTTCTCTGCCTCTCTCTCTGCCTCTCTCTGTGTTATGTTTAAGGTCTGTGTGTTGGTGTCAGTGTTTTCAGTTTCGTGTCCTCTCCGTGCTATCATAAGTAATTGTCCTCAGCTGTGTTCCCCGTGTGTTCCCACTTCCCTCATTACCTTCTGTGCATTTATGTCAGAGTATCCCTTTGTTCCATGTCGCGTCGTCCCTCTTGCTGTGTGCATCTCCCTGTGTGCCTCTCTGTAAAGTGTAGTTTATATTTTCCCTAGTGTAGTTTAGTTTTGTATTCGTGCCAGCCAATAAAGCTGTTATTTTGAGTTAATCCCTTCAGTCCAGCGCCTGGATTTTGGGTCCAACTCCTGCCTGCCACACAGCGCTTCTTGACAGCCGACCTTTGCCAGCGCCATCTTACCCTTCCGACTATACATACATTACACAACATCACATGGGGAAGACAAGTCAGAGAGGTATAACAATGGAAAATGCACAACATGAGGAAAGACGAGGAGAAATAATAACTCCCCCCAGACTGAGCTCCAACAGGGAGATCAGTTTGAGAAGAGAAAAAAAAAAAACACCTGAGCACATAGCACATGTGTTTGGTTAGTGCTTGTTTTGGGTAGTGTGAACAAATGGTTTCTAATTTTACAGTTGGTCTAATGTCCGTCACTGGTCACCAGGTCTCTCAATTCCCGTTGTTCTTCAAGATGTTATCCATATAGCAGGGCCATGAACGTCTCCTGGATCTCATCCATATTGCGTTTAAAAACACAGTACTCACAGCTTTGCCCATTGTCTATCATGTCGGCCAGCCTTGTGGGATTTTGAACAGCTGTAGCCGCTTCTTGTTCATCAGGTCCGAGCCAGCTTCAATCAGCCAGAACTCTGTTATCGTGGTTCCGAATTGGTAGATGTTGTTCAATGTCTTCCATCGAGAGTGTTGCCAGACACACGTCGCAACCGACCATTGAGTATCCAGCAGCAAACGTTTCCGCAGGAAAATCAGGCTCTCCCATGCCCAGGGGTTGTCAGTTTCGTTAAGGGACCAGTTGATAAAATCCATACAACTAAATTACATTATGTTTTATAATCGTTGAACTTGAGATTTCTGGTACAACACTTAACATAAACACTTTATACATATATGATTCAAAATAATTAATTAACACTTCCTGTAATGCAGTTAAAATCAGCCCAACTTTAATTTTCAAATATAAAAAAGTATATTTGCCAACACACTGGACACCCTTCTGCTGAACAATGACAAGTATATTGCCACAAATGCAGCTGGTGTTATTTAATAACACTTTAAACATGATCAAATTTCCGATTTATTTTTATTTTTTAAACGATTTAAACTTTAAAAACCTTAAAATGAAACAAGTCTGAAATTTAATTATTCTGAAACTAGGTTTAGGCTCCTCAAACTTTGTATTGCAAGTTACATTACTGATATAATCAATATAAAATGTATTTATTTTTCAGCCACAAGTACAGTCTCTAGCTCAATCAACACAGTTGTTTAACAATCAAACACAGATACTGGTTACATTGTAACATTTGTAATGGTGTTTTGATTCCCAGTCCTGGCATTACTGCCTAAATGGCAGTCATGGATTTGGGTGATACAAATGCAATGATGAAAGTCTTTAACATTGTTCTAACTTCCCTTAAGTACAGTGGAAGTGGATGTGGGTTTGAGATGCAATGACTGTGAACCTGCATTTGGCCATCTTCACTGATAACACCATCTGAGATGGAGAGCTCATCTGTCCTGGTGTCCTGCAAGGAAACAATCATATTCTTTAGAAAATTAAGTGATATTTCCATAAAAAAATGTTTCTGCATCTGCTGTAGAACAGATCTTAAGTTTGACAATCTGCATTATTACACTATTACCAAAGAAATACTGTAACTTTGATATAAACAATTATGCCATCCATACACCCATCAATTTTCTTACACTTATCTACAAGGAAGCTGGCAGCCTAAATAAAGAATCCCCTCCCTCTCCCCTCCTCCAGTGAAATTCCAGCAGGTCCTGGTTCTGCTCCGGGGCCTTTCGTGTTAGCGCATGGCCAGAAGACTTCACCCAACAGACGCACAGGAATCATTCTTGTCAGATGTCTGTACCACCACAACAGTCCATTTGTCGATAGCTTGTTCCCCTCTTTGCTCACTCGTGAACAACAGCTTGACATACATAAAGTCCTCCACTTGAGGCAGCAACTCATCCCTGATGTAGATTGGGCACTTCATTCTTTTCCGGCTGAGGACCATGAACACAGAGTTGATGATTCCACCGCTCCATACTCAGCTGTGAACTGCTCCAGAGATAGCCGGATCCACCACCTGATGGTTATCCAAGCCCGACAGGACCCCTCGTCAGCTTGATGGTAATTACGACCACGACAGGCATCAACCACCTTGTGGCCACTGCTCCTTGCAGCAGCCCCAGCTATGGAGGTGCAGAACTACCTAGCCTCCCTCAGAATGCTGTGAAACTGGGAGTTGATGATCTGCTGAACTGGGGTCTCTGTCAGGCAACCTCAGTGCACCCTCACTATACAATTGGGCTTGCCAGGTCTGTCCAGCATGCTCCTTCACCACCTGATCAAACTGACCTGTGAGTTTTGATCAGTTGACAGCTCAGCCCCTGTCTTCACTGAGTGTAAATAACATACAGCTGCAGATAGCCAAGCTGTGCATTGAGATGAGTATCTTTCAACCTCCTGCACTCACTCCCCACTGGAGAGATGACATTCAGTGTCCCACTTGTGAGTCTTGATAACCCTGACCACCATCCAACACACATTAATGTCGTGAAAGCTTATTTTTAAAAAGGGCTACGCAAAAATCGCCACTAAATTTTATTTCTGGTGATCTGCTGAATAATTTGGGCACAAAAAATTATTTCGCTGTTCAAAAACAGCGGATATGGGATATGATCTTTCAAAAACTTCAGACCAAACTGTTGTTGTTTGTATTTACTTACACAGCATGTCTTGCAGAATGTACTGGAGCAGCAACAGCATAGAGCAGTCATATCTCAAGTCCAAAAACAGAAGAAAGGGAAAGATCAGTAAAGCCAGCACACAAATAAAGCGAGAAGTTAAGGTCTAAAGTATGATTAAAGTTTAGCATGATTAACATAAATGACACTGAAGATTACTAATATTTTGGCAAATCAAAATACTTACCACTTAGTTGATGTCTTTCTGTCCAAAATCTCCTTTTCTAGACGTGTAAGAGTTTTATGTATTTTGGGTGCTGGTCTGAGCATCAAACAAACTAAAAAAGCAAGTAAAGGGAGAAAAAAAACAGAAAATTGTTTATTAGCTGATTTGATCCTTAATGGCTGTTCAGCCAATTTAACTTATAACATAGAAAGTCAATATACTTGTCATACAACCAAATTACACTAACACATATAGTACTTATTAATAAAATTAGCGATTTAAAATCTACCACTATGTCTAAATGGTTTCCTAAATGTGTGGTATTGCGACATTTTTATTTCTGTAGTTGGCATTACAATTTCTAATAAGCACTGACCAGATAAAGCATGTGGCATTGTTTATCATAGACTACCCCAAAATGTTTCTGATTCTGATTATGGATATAGAATTTAACTTGTTTATTTAGAAGCACAAGCTAAATTACTTTTTTCCCCATCTTTAAAACCAACCTAGATGTTCAACATTTAGCAGGCCCATAATCTGGTTCATGGATGTGATAAATTTGGCTTTCACAACAAGACTTGTATCTGAATATAATTTTAAACAAAACAAAAATTATTAAGACTACTAATTTAAGAAAAGTTAGTAGACTTACTACTAAATTAGTAGTAGACTAGAAAAGTTTGGGTTACAAAACCTTTGCTGGCAAATGGTATGGAGTGTAATATATTTTAGATCACTTTAATAGTTAATTGCACTACTGAGGACTCAGAATAAAACAGAATAGACAGTTATAGATTCACATGAGATGAGAGTTGTTTGTGTAGGGAGTGAAAATTAGGACAAGGTCAAATAACAGTAAATTCTCACAGACAGTTGCTGAGGGATCACCTATTCCTAACTATTTAAAACTACCAGAATGAAATCACTGTAGCACCTGTTTGACACTCCTTTACACAAGTCTTCACTTAGCAATCAGTATGGAGGCCTTCGAAGGTGCCACGTCCGCGTTGTTCTTTACCATCATGAATGGAGGAACTGAGAAGGCAGGTGAGAGTCGGAGTAAGAGACAGGGGGGTCCGAGGAAGACGAGTGCTCAGTAGTATTTGATAAACTGGAAATGGAAAGCTCACATGTAAGTTCTCGTGTTTTTAAATCAGATATTGGATCTGTACATGCAACATTATATTTTTCTTTAAATTGTGAAACTTGCTGTAAATACAACTGAGGTAAACTAACAGCCTTATTTAAAAACTGCATAAAAAATCCTTTGCAGGTTGGTGCAGGACAAACAGGTTAGCCTGCTGTACTGTGATGGTTTAAAGTAAAGAACAGTGTGTGACTGGCGAACAGCAGTTGTGATTTGATGATCAGAGTAAGGTTACATGTGTAGCAGAGATTCATATAAATTTTAACGAATGATGCTTAAATCCATTTACTGAATTCTACCCTCACACCAGTTTTACAAAATCAAAAAGACAGCATAAACAGTGTACTGCCAGACATTTACTGTACATAAATTCACTGAGCATTGGAAGCCTGCGTCTGAGTCCAACTTTTTAGGTCACCCTATCAGGTTGTGTGAAACTACTCTGCAGGTTAGTGCAGGATAAACAGGTATAGTTTGCTGTACTGCGATGGATTTAACCTCCTAAGACCCGGACTCTTCCACGGCATGCATTTTTAATTTCTCTTTGATATTTGGGCTGATTGGGACCTGATGAATGTAAAAACAAAGAATTACCAGATTTTTTTTTTTACCTGATTTTTGTTTCTAAGAAAAATGAGAGTCACATATGAGGATATTTTTTAAAATTTTCAATAGAACAGTAGCAGTATAATGTCCTCGTAAGCGGATATCAGGCCCTTGTAGAGCAAAATTAAGTATTTTGGTCTAAATAACCCAAAATGTGATGTCCACATGTGTGGATGCCAGGTCCTAGGAGGTTAAAGTAAAGAACAGTGTGTGGGACTGCTAGTCAGTGGCTGTAGTGCTCATGGTCATTCAGGTTACATAAAGGGTAGCAGAGATTTGCATAAATTTAGCTGATGCTAGTAGCCTGATTAGATCCAGTGACTGAATTCAACCTTTGTATCAACTTTCTAGAGTCTAGAAATGCATACAGTCAGTGTGGGCAATGGAAATCAGCCAGGACAACTCATGAAAAGTGTGCAGTTGAGGTGGTACAATTTAGTTGTGTAAATCCACAAAGGACAGCAGGTCAGCTGATCAAAGCATGTACATCAGGAAAATCTACTGTAGTGCTCAATAGAAATTATTGTGAGTTGTGATTCTTTTACCCACACTGAGCCACTAAAACTGATTTTAGAGTTCCCCCACCTGCTGAATCCACTTTAACCCCTAAATGTACCAATTTTTCTGCTTAGATTCAAAGACATCCTCTACAACGTAGGCAACAGAAAATAGAGTATTTTTATTTCCCTTTTTATTTCTTCAGATCTGAGCTGGGCACAATTAGAATAAAAAAACGGTTAGACTAAAGTTATTTTATAATTGTGTTAATATAGGACACAAAAACCGAAACATCCCCCAAAGAGCTACTTTTTAATTACTTTGAGTACATTTCGGAGCCTGTACATTTTTTTACTTCTACTTGAGTCAAGAAGTTGAAACAGTACTTCAACTTTTGCTGAAATACTTTTTAACAGTAGTATTTGTACTTCTACTTAAGTACAGAATGTCTCTACTTGGCGGCTTCACAAGTTTTGAACCAACAGAGAATAAAACTGGGGATTTTGTGTTTTCAGAACTAGAATAGTAAGCTCTATGTATCATTTTAAAAGTCCCAGAAACCTCCAAGAATTTAAAAAAGACAGTAAAACTCAAGAAAGAGTGATAAATAATTTTAATTGTCATTTAATAAGATCAGGAAGGTCACAGTTTTCTTCATTTCATGCAATACAGTACAGTATTAAGGACATAAACAATATGCATCCCTGATAAATAATTTTGTTCATCTAAGAAAGTAACACACAAAGCCTTCATAACATGAACTTCATAAATGAGTCATCAGGTTTTCATTTTCCATTTTGTGGGTTTAGCTACCAGTGCACTTTAAATGCATTAGTAGCTGCACTGATGGAGGCAAAAAAAGTTACAAAAATTTAAATAGTAACTACATCCTTCAATCACTTCTTGGTAAACTAAAGTAGGACCACACACCAATATCAAAGCATACCTTAACATTTACCCAGAAAGTGGCACATTCTTATGATGCTGGATTTCATAACTGCCAGAACTACACTGTAAATAGTGCAGGTGCATCCCTTTGTCACCCACACATTGCTCTGGCAGCTCAACAGAGATGTGGAAAATGGCTCAACTGTTCAGACCGTGCTGGCCTCTCAAAATTAAAACTTGTGCATGTCATTGCTTAAAGTAAACTAGACTGATATGTAACAACAGGCAAGTTCTTTGTAGCAGGTAGCCATAATCAAGAAATAGCAGAGATAACATGGGAGCAGAGGAAGCCTTCACCTTCATAAATTACTTTTCACACTTTTTATGATTATGTCAAACATAAAGAGCTACATTAGAAATCAGCGAAGCTCAGTTTTAATTAAATGGGGAAAGAATGCATGTGCTGAAGTGAGGCAACAGGTTGATCAGCAAAGTTGCTGATGATGTCCTCTTTCTATTTTAGCTCCAACTCGAGCCCAGTGTAAGGCTGAGGAGCTGCAGACCCAGGGAGAAGCAGGTTGTGGAGGCAGAACTGTTGCTCCTCTGAGTCCAGACTATTCTATCTGTTTGGTTTTGTACACTTCTGTAGACGTTTGTCATGAGTTGTGACGTGCTGTCGTTGAAGTGCAGTGTGGTGCTGAAGAGGTCAATCTGGTCATGAGACATTTTTTTGTTTCCAGTTAGCTCCATGAACCACTAACAGTGTTTATGTGCTTGCAGCAATGATAATTAGGAGACACAAGGAAGAAATGAAATAACACCTACCAGATCTTTACTGACTTTAATTGGTTCCTTAAAAACGGTCCAGACCACCGCCTCATTACAAGCGGGGATCGTCAAAGATCCAAGGTAGCGGTAATACTTAGAGAGAGACACATTGCCAAGCAGGTCTTTCAGGGAAAACCCGGCTGCAATCGAACTAAACAAAACTTCGTTGTCTGAGGACAGAAACAAGGCCTACATGAAGGAACTATTAATGAGACGATTTCGAGCCAGAAACAGGAGAGGAGTTTTTTTTTTCAAAAATGTTACCTTTTTGTGTGATGTTGGCCAAGTAAGAGGTCAAATTGCGCCAGCTTTCCGGCTGACCAGTTGAGTTGCCTGACATTACCTGGAAAAAAAAATGTGTATTGATTGTGTTGTTTTCCCCACCTCATAGTTTAAAATAGACCAACACGGAAAAACACCTCAAAGATATAGTGAGGTTGTAAAACATAATAATTATCTCTAAGACATAACAGCTATATCTGAAGTAGACAGCAGGCATTATAAAAACTTGTGTGCTGCTTCTCTCACCTCAATGAAGAAACCAAGTGCTGCAATTCCGGTGGGATCTTCAGCAGCTTGAGTTATATTCCGATTGTAGATTGGCTTGGTGTTCACAATATGCAACTGGGAAAATTAAGTTATTTAGTTGGATTTTTTTTCTTGTTTTTAATATCAATATTAAAATTTTATTAGCAAAAAGAAATGTCAATATCATCAATACAAAATGAAAAAAAATCTGTGCCTCCATAGGATAGCGCTTTCCATCCACTGTGTGCTCTGAGCCGGGGACAGAGGAGCCGTTGCCCCAGTGGAAGTGGAATTGCACGGTGTCATATTCTCCGGACAGGTCCCCTCCTGAAATCTTAACTCCTCTCTTAAGGGTCACTTGGACTGAAAGAAGGTGATAAAACAAAAACACGATAAAGTTACACCTAACCTGCGAGGAGTCAGAGGAAACATTCAGGCGCAAGGCCAGTCCCTCCTGTAATGTTAACTCCTTTCGTAAGGTTAACTCTGACTGTAAGAGAATGGAAATACAAAAACAGGATGAATTTATACCAAACCTGTGAGACCTAAGAGAAAATGCTCAGGTGGAAGGCTGGTGCATTTAATTTTAGGATAGGGAACTGCATTGAAATTCCAGTTAGACAATTTAGCATTTTTTTTGTTATTTTGTTTGTTTTGTAGTTGCTAAAGTAAGTCGAAAACAGAACTTTCAGGGGACAAAAACATTTTTGTAGCCACTACTTTCTGTTTTTTGCTCTTGACGAAGGCGGTCGCTTTTTACTTTTTGTTTTTACTTTTCCTTGGAACACTCTCTCACAGTCTGTTTCTAAAACCTAAAAGAGAATTATGGATTTGATTAACTGGTCTCTGAACGCTATTGACACCCCTTTCTCAACGAGAAGTCTTGGCTCGGGACAGCCCGAGTGCCCTGGAGGTACTTTCCCTGCCGGATACACGATGGACGGGTGGCAGACATGGAGGATCGTGTGCCTGGCGGGACTGTCAATCGAGGACGCTGAAGATATCTACCTATTCGGAACCATGATAACAGGGTTCTTGCTGATTGGAGCTGGCTTGGCCCTGACTTATCGAAGAATTAAGAAAGCGGAACCAGCTGTTCAAACCCCCACAAGGCTGCCCGCTGGGATTGAAACAATAGGACGAGGAGTGAGTTTATCAAAATGGGCTCATTGAGTGCAGCGTGGATAAGATCTTGGAGAAGCTTACAGCTGCTGTGAATACTCAGAATAAAATCTCTGAGTGCAAACTGGATTACATCTTGGAGAAGCTCACTGTGGTCGTGAGTTCTCAGAATTGGCTCTTTGAGCACAAGAATGACAACATCACGGGGCGTAAGGTTGATAACATCATGGAGAAGCTCACGGCTCTCCAACGGGAGATTGAGAGACCAGTGTTGGACTGTTAGAACAGCTTTGAAATTCATATAAGTTGTTCGCACTAAAGTAAAAAACACCATCAATTCATGCGGATACCCTTTCGGCGCCAGCTGCGGTCTCAAGGCTGGAGCCAAACAAAAACACCCTGATAACGACTGTGTTTAGACTGTTCTTCCCATTCTATGCAAGGCCACCTGGGTTGGCTGGAAGACTGTTTACTTAGCCTGGCAGGGTGAAGGACACTGTCTCAGCTGAACTCTGGACACGCACACACACACACGCACACAGACATATATACACATGCAGATGTACACTCATCCCCCCTCCCCCTCCAAACGCCTTCGACACTTATTCCCCTCCGATGCTGACTGTCGATCAAGGAGACCGGTGCTTATGCTGCAGGCCCGGATGCACTGTCTACACTGGCTGTCTCTCACCCTTTACCCATCCCTGTTGCTTGTCATGTGTTTCTTTGGTGTATTAAGAGTTTTTTTCATGTGCTATTTGCAGAGGTGTTTTTTTTTCTGTTCTCAAACTGATCTCCCTGTTGGAGCTCAGTCTGGGGGGAGTTATTTTTTCTCCTTATCTTTCCTCATGTGGTGCATTTTCCATTGTTATACCTTTCTGACCTGTCTTTCCCATGTGATGTTTTTGTGTAATGTATGGTCGGAGGGTAAGATGGCCCCGCCATTGCGTGCAATAGGTCAGCAGCCTTAACATGAAATTTCCCCTTGTGGGACTAATAAAGGTATCTTATCTTATCTTATCTTATCTTATCTTATCTTATCTTATCTTATCTTATCTTAAAGCCATAAACCCAGTTCTGAGCTCTGAGTGCTCAGAGTAGAAAAGCGCTGTATAAGAACCATTCTCACCTGTTTCCCCATTATTTTTAATGGACATAATATTGGAGGAGTTTTCAAAATGAATTTCAGACAGGTTGTTGTTCGGTTTGGCAGATTCGGAGACGATGTTAATGGGTGACTGTCGAGTTCCGCTGCAGTTGGGGTAACTTTTTGGCCAGTTGGACTCATCTATAAACAAAAAGGATACATAAAGTCACTGAAGCGCAGTCACCCAGTGGGCAACATATAATAGATAATAGATGTACTTGGTACTTACTGCATGACGAAAGGTGATAACACCAGGCTGGATGAGAAGGGAAAAAAGTTAACATTCAGAATGCCATGAGTAGAAATATTGTGGAACACTTCTTTCGAAATATCTCACAAAATATTCTCATCAATGAATACACACATGGTTCCTGTTCACAGGAAGCGGTGGGGACAAAGATGCACACAGTAAAGGCAGCTGCTACAAACCACTTCATCTGAAATGAGCAAAAAAGCCACAATGTTTATAACAACTATAATAATAATAATAATAATAATAATAACAATAATCATAATAATCAATCAATCAGTTGACTAAAATGAATTAATAATACACTAGTGTTTGAAATGGCAAATTGACATAAAAATAAACTTTGAACATTAATATAAAAATTAAGTAATGCTAAACTTTTAATTTCTACTGTCAGCTTCTATTTTAGACTAAGGCTAATTTTTCCGCACAGCACAGTGTCTTACCTTTGATGTACCTTTGCCTCCGTTCAACCTGTTATCAGATGCAGCTCAGCTCACCCTCCCTCTTTTTATTCCCTCAGCCCAACCCTGCTGCTGGCTGGAAAACACCTCCATAAGACATGTGACTAGATATTCATCACTGCAAAATAATTACATGGAATGATCTCTATGTTTGTTTGTTTTTAACCCTTAGATGCACATGTGGGGTCATATTTGACCCCACATGTTGTTTTTCTTCAAAATCTTTAAAATGCAAAGTTGTAATATATTCATATTCCAGGTATTCCTCATAAAATATGTTTGTAACATGAGGCCATTTGCATTTTTATCAGAACAGAAGCTAGATTTTACCACTGCCTTAATTTGATTATTAAACTTCAGATCACAGTCCACTTTGACCCCCAGGTTTGTGACAGTTGGCTTAACATACTGGGCCAGGGAATCTACATACACATTGGGGGTCTCAGTGGGGCTACCAAAAACCATCACCTCTGTCTTTTTATCATTGAATTTTAAAAAGTTAACAGACATCCAAGCCTTAATGTCATCGAGACACCTAAGTAATGGCTGTGTAAAGTATCTGCCTTTTTTCTTTAGAGGGACATAGATCTGACAGTCATCAGCATAAAAGTGGAAAGCAATGCCGTGCTTTCTCAGTACAGAACCAAGAGGAAGCAGATGTAAAGAGAAGAGGAGGGGGTCTAGAACTGAGCCCTGTGGGACACCACACAAGAGGGGAGCCGAGGATGACACATAGTCACCGAGGCTGACACAAAAAGTTCGCCCCGCCAAGTAGGACCTGAACCACTCCAGTGCTGTGCCCCTAATGCCCACCCAGTGTTCCAAACGAGAGAATAAAATGGCATGATCCACGGTATCAAATGCAGCTGTCAAATCTAAAAGCACAAGAACAACACAGTCCCCAGCATCAGTCGCTAAAAATATGTCATTAAAAACTTTTAAAAGGGCTGATTCAGTGCTATAAAAGGGTTTAAAACCAGATTGGAAAACCTCTAACACATTTTGCTTTTCCAGGAAGGCCATTATTTGGCTGTAAACTACCTTTTGAAGAATTTTGGAAATAAAAGGTAGTTTGGAGATAGGCCTGTAATTTGCAAGAACAGTTGGATCAAGAGCAGGTTTTTTAATCAGGGGTTTGACTACTGCATGTTTAAAATCTTTAGGGACAACACCTGACATCAGACTATGGTTTACCAGCTCGAGAACCAAAGGACCAACTGTAGGTAACACCTCTTTTAAAAGTCGAGGAGGGACAGCATCATTTGGAGACCCTGCAGGCTTAAGATGACCAACAGTCTCCTTTAAAAAGGACAGAGTCACAGGCTCAAACCTGTCAAAGACAGCAGAGCAGGAAACAGAGACTGAGAGGTCATGAGCACAAGGATAGATTTGAGCCCTTGTGGAGCAGACCTTCTCAATAAAAAAGTGTAAAAAATTTTCACAGGCTTCTGATGAGGGCTCGATACAGTCAGTATATGGTGCACTAAGAACAGAGTTAATAGTTTTAAATAAAACACGCGGGTTGTGGCAGTTTGACAAAATAATGTCAGATAAGTGTTTTCTTTTGGCTTCTTTTACAGCATCTGGAATGACACTTGTAGTTTGTCCTTTTTCCACTTGCGCTCAGCTCGACGGCAGTCGCGTCTGACAGCTCGGGTCATGTCGTTCAGCCAGGGCTCAGATTTACTTTTAGGCAGTCTGGTTTTTAATGGAGCCACAGTGTCCAAAGCAGTCCGACAGGTGGAATAAAACCATGAGCTCAGTTCCTCAGTCTGGCTGCATAAAAAATCCGGGATCTTACAGATCTGGTCAAAGACTGTTGAAAAGTGCTCAGCAGTGGAGGAGTTAAAAACACGACAGAGCTGAGCAGCAGCGCGAGGTTTAACTGAGGCACAGGCAAGAGGAACTTCAAACATCACAGGACTGTGGTCAGAAAACACAGCATCACAAATCTCTATGTTAAAAACAGAAAAGCCATGAGATAAAACAAGATCAAGTGTGTGTCCACGTTCATGCATGGGACCTGTCACACATTGCACCAGATTAAACGAATCAATAAGGTTTAAAAAGCCCTTCGCCATGGGCATATCAGGACAACACACGTGAATATTAAAATCCCCAACAATAAGAACACGATCATATTTTGGCATGAATTCAGCCAAGAAGTCAGCAAAATCACTCACAAAATCCTTATTGCATTTTGGAGGCTGATAAACCACCGCACACAACACTGTGTGAGAGCAGCCCAGCTCAAACACAGACAGTTCAAAGCTGGTAAACGACGGGGTTGATAGCTGCTTACATTTAAAATGACTTTTAAAGATCGTAGCTATTCCTCCTCCTCGGCCCAACATACGTGGGGAATTAAAATAGCAGCAATCGCCAGGTAGAAGATCTGAGAAGATGCTGCACTCACCAGCGCTCAGCCACGTCTCGCACACACAGAGAAAATCCAGTCCTCGGGATGTGAAAAAATCCTTCAGGATAAACGTTTTGTTCGCTAGGGACCTAGCATTTACCAGGCCAATCCTGGCGGTAAGCGGCGGATTCCCATCGCTAGCCGTCCTAGAAGCCCGACACAGAGGCCGCAGGTTCCGCAGATTCACACCACGCCGGCGGGGGCGAGGATAGCAGGGTTTTCGGGACTGGAACATCCCATCCGGGCCGATGACAGGTACCAGCCAGGTACCAACAGGTTCCAACGATTGCCGAGAGAAACAGAAGTTTGGCACCGCTCCTTGTTTTCTGGATAAGGGCTTAAGAGAATACCTTAAAGAAGCTTTCAGCTTCACCAGGAAGCCAGCCCTTCGACCCCGGCGACGGCACTTATGCCGGAGTGGTGGATCTGGAACACGGCACAGGTGAGCCGGGATCTCCGATATTAGCAGGGGCAAAGTTTGGTTCCACTTTGCCCAGCCTTTGGCAGAAGGTCGGAGATCCAGTAGGGTTAGGCGATCATACACCAAGAGAGAGTTGGCATTTATTACAATAGTCAATAAAATCAAAACAAACAAACATAACACTGGCAGTGATAGATGGCATGCCACACGCACCGGCGCCATCTTCTCCACATGTTATGATCTAACATGCGATAAGTATGTCACTCACCCATTTGACCTCTTCAGCCTCAGCTGACTTCAGGTTTCCCCAACCTTATAAATCGTACCTTTGCTCAATGACTGAAACTTGGCATCACTGGTGAACAATGGACTGGGAGGTCAGTTAAAAAACTTACTAACCACACAGTAGTCTCAAATTGAGTCTCAGTGGCATAAAAAGGTACCCCACAGTGTTTCTATAAATACTTTTTCTCATCTGAAACATATTGCTACCCTTTTGTATTGGATTACACAGAGCCAACGTCAAGAAAGCAATGACATTTAACACCACAAACCAGCACACAGGCTACTTACTCATAATGAGGTCTTTTTTAATTTTGTCTTAATTTTGGATGATGGTCAATCAAACACACTTAACAGCATGTTATTTATATTTCTGAAAATATACATTTATGGTTTTATCTTTGTGCCTTTTCTTATATTTCAAGAATATATACTGCACAAGCAGATCTCGACTTTTTTAAAAATTCGTTTTTTTACACATTTACATACAAGCACTTGTTTTCTTTCCATTAATGTTAATTGCTGTCATTTTAGAACATTTAAATGTTTTATGTTTAAATTTTAGTTTTTAAGCTGAGCTTTTTTAATAAGACTGTGATGTGTCACTAAGATGCCGAAGCTGCTGCATTGACCTGCGGCCGCAAGGTGGTTGGTGCTGGCAAACCGTCAGGCGTCTCAGGAGGGGACAGCGGCGCTCTACTTGCACTGTGTATAGTGCTGGTGGACCGCTGCTGACTTTGACTGAGAAAATTGTCAGGCGGTGGAAGGAATACTTCGAGGACCTCCTTAATCCCACTGGCACGTCTTCTGAGGAGGAAGCAGAGTCTGGAGATGAGGGGAATAACCCGCCAATTTCCGCAAGCGAGGTCACTGAGTAAGTTAAACAACTCCTTGGTGGCAGAGCCCCTGCTGTTGATGAGGTCCGCCCCGAGTTCCTGAAGGCTCTGGACGTTGTGGGGCTGTCCTGGTTGACACGCCTCTACAATGTTACGTGGAGATCAGGGGCAGTACCCCTGGACTGGCAGACTGGGGTGGTGGTCCCCATCTTTAAGAAGGAGGACCAGAGGGTGTGTTCCAACTACAGGGGGGATCACAATCACAAGTGGCGGAGGGCTTTCACTTCAGTGGCCTCAGAATCTCATTTCTGCTTTTCGCACATGATGTGGTTCAGTTGGCTTCATCGGGTGAAGGCCTCCAGCGCGCACTGGAACAGTTCGCAGCCGAGTGTGAAGCAGCGGGAATGAGGATCAGCACCTTCAAATCTGGGTGGAGTGCCCACTCCGGGTCGGGGATGAGTTCCTGCCCCAAGTGGAGGAGTTCAAGTATCTCGGGGTCTTGTTTGCGAGTGATGGGAGAAGGGAGCCGGAGATTGACAGACGGATTGGTGCTGCGGCTGCAGTAATGCGGACGCTGCACCGGTCCGTCGTGGTGAAGAGGGAGCTGAGTGTAAAAGCGAAGCTCTCAATTTACCGGTCGATCTACGTCCCTACCCTCACCTATGGCCACGAGCTGTGGGTAGTGACCGAAAGAACGATACAAGCGGCGGAAATGAGCTTCCTTCGAAGGGTGGCTGGCCTCTCCCTTAGAGATAGGGTGAGAGGTTCAGCCATCCGGGAGGGGCTCAGAGTAGAGCCGCTGCTCCTCCACATCGAAAGGAGCCAGCTGAGGTGGTTCGGGCATCTGACAAGGATGCCTCCGTCATGAGGTGTTCCGGATATGTCCCACCGGGAGGAGGCCCCGGGGCAGACCCAGGACACGCTGGAGAGATTATATGTCTCGGCTGGCCTGGGAATGCCTTGGTGTTCCCCCAGGTAAGCTGGAGGAGGTGGCTGGGGAGAGGGAGTTCTGGGCTCCTCTGCTTAGGCTGCTGCCCCCGCGACCCGGCCCCGGATAAAGCGGATGAAGATGGATGGATGTGTCACTAAGATGCTTAACTTTGCAGATGGTTTTAAACACTTAAGTCAGATAGACTTACTGTAAAATGACAGTCTAAATTTCCTAAAACCTGTAAGAAATTCATCTCAGATGGAAGCTTTTATAAGTGTTGAGAAAAGATTAAAATATCCATGTTGAATGTATTTACCTTTGGTTTCAGTTATCTCAAAACCATCAAATACCAGTGTTACAAAAGCAGGAACAGCATCGTGAGAATGGTGCATGTTGTTTGGCCTGATATTTCAACATTTCATTGATGATACAGCTCGTTAACTATGGGCTCAAAATATGGTCATAAATATTTTGTACTTGTTAATCAGTTTTGTACTTGTAAATCAGGATTTGTATGTGTAAAAAGAATTTGTGTGTGCGTAAAAAAGATTTGTATGTGTAAAAAAGATTTGTATGTGTAAAAAGATTTGTGTGTGGACTTAGCCAAAAAAAAAACCTGCAAGTTACAAGTACGAATTTTGACCCTATTTTTCTTCCTTTCATCTGATTGGTCAATGTCATGTCAATCACAAATGTAATTAATTTTAGCTGCAGCTAAAAATAAATAAAGAAAAAACAACTATAAGTGCTGTTCAAGATTCATCTGGGAACACGGTATATGACCCGAAACAAATAAACAACATTTTCAGGGATTTCTATAAAACGTTGTATTCACCACAAATAAATCCATCTAAAAAGGAACTGGATCCGTTTTTGGACAACATAACTCTTCCAAAATTATTAGAAACTCAAGCAATGGCACTGGATTCACCACTGACACCAGGTGAACTCCAGGAAGCCCTGATAAGCATGCCCAATAATAAGGCTCCAGGTCCAGACGGCTTTCCTGCAGAATTCTGGACAATTCTAGCACCAGTTTTTTTCAGAACGTTGTTGGAAATCAAAGAAAAGGCCAGACTTCCATCAAGTATGAATTCTGCAAACATTAATCTCCTGCTAAAACCAGGCAAAGACCCTGTATATCCCTCAAGCTATCGTCCAATATCCCTTATAAATGTAGACCTTAAAATAATCTGCAAAGCTCTCTCAAAGAGATTAGAGAAAATAACCCCCCTCTTAATTCATCCTGACCAAACTGGTTTCATAAAAGGTAGGCACTCATCAACAAATACACTTAATTTGATAGACTACTCATACAGTAAAAACATCGAAACTACAATATTTTCTTTAGATGCAGAAAAAGCATTTGACAGAGTTAACTGGAAATTTCTATTTGCAACTTTACACAAATTTGGTTTTGGATCCCCTTTCATTAACTGGTTAAAAATATCATATAATTCCCCAACAGCTTGTGTCAGAACAAATGACCAGACATCCTACAGCTTCTGTCTCCTGAGGGGCACCAGGCAGGGATGCCCACTTCCCCCTTCACTGTTTGCAATTTTTATTGAACCACTAGCAGCAGCAATTAGACACAATTCAGTAATCAAGGGCATAAAATGCAAGAACGTGGAACATAAAATCAGCTTTTATGCGGATGATGTGTTACTCTTTCTCCAAAACTCACAAACCAATATCTCTGGGGTGATTGAATTGATAAACTCTTTTGCAAGAATATCAGATTACTCAATTAACTGGTCAAAATCTACAGTCCTTCCAATTAATTGCTCCTTCTATAATTCTTCTTCTACACCACTGCAATCAGTAAATATAAAATATTTACATATTAATGTTTCTCCCAAGCTTGCAGATCTAACTAAATTAAACCATATCCCACTTTTAAAGAAAGTAGAAGGCGATCTGGCTAGATGGAAATGTTTACCCATATCACTCATGGGAAGGGTTGCTGCTATAAAAATTATGGTCTTACCAAAAATAAATTATTTATTCTCAATGATCCCAACTAAACCGCCACAAGATTGGTTCAGATCTCTAGATTCATACATGTCCAAATTCCTTTGGAAAAATAACCCCCCACGTATAAGCTTAAAAACACTACAAAAAACCAAGGATAAAGGAGGATTAGAACTACCTAACTTTCAGCACTACTTCTTAGCCAACAGGCTTCAGTTTATCTCAGGATGGCGAAAACATACCCTCTTAGATGAACCTTGGCTAGATGTAGAACAAGCACTTTGCAATAATCCAGAGATTTCTGACCTACCATTTATCAGCTCAATTATCCAATGACATGAATGCTTCAAAAGCATCAGCATCAGCTCTTCTCTGACAGCATGGTGGGAGTTCCTAAAATTGACGGAGTCTTCATTAATCTCATGCAAATGTACACCTATCTGGAAGAACCCTGACATATTACAAAACAATAATATGATAAACTTTCCAGATTGGAGTGGTAAAGGAATCAAATATTTAGAACATATATTAAAAGGAACATAATTTATTCCATTTGACAGACTAGTTACACAATATGGGATCAACAAGAAAAGATTTTTAGAATATCAACAAATTAAATTCATAGTAAAAAAGAAATTTAAACCGGGTCAAGTTGAACTGCAAACACCACCAAGTGTGGTTCAATTTCTTACCCTTAAAACCCCAAAATTACTTTCCAAAATATACAGAATGCTTTTCTTAAAGATTTGCTTAAAAACCTTTCATTTAATTAGAAATCCCAGTCTTCAATTAATTCAATACATAATACTACATAGAGTGCACTATACAGGTCATCGGATGTTCAAGATGGGCTTTAGGTCTACCAACAACTGCTCACACTGCCAAACCAGTTCACCGGACAATTATATCCACGCTCTTTGGTTCTGTCCACCAGTTCAGAAGTTTTGGCGCGAGATATGTGAAGACTTATCAAAGTGTCTGAAATGTAACATTCCAACTTCCCCTTTAGTGTGTTTGTTGGGCAGCTTAGATAATGTCACTACAGAAAATAATATAGCCCATATGGTTTTCACTGCCCTATGCATAGCCAAGAAAACAGTCCTCATGAACTGGAAAAATAAAAATAATCTTAATTCTAACCAATATAGAAATTATCTATTAGATTACATTAGTCTTGATACAGCCTCTGCCACCACATCAGATCAATTGCTCTGGGCTCCTTTGATTAGCTCCATCACCTAGTGGGGGTGGGGGGTCATAGTTTGGTCCCACCTTCGCTGTTGTAATTGGTGTGGGGGTAGGGACAGACTTAGGGCGTCGGGGGGTTCCCCAGGAGCATCTTCCTTGGGGGGCTCAACCCAGGGTTGCGGTCATGGCCTATTAAGGGCTCTGTTGGCTCTTAGGTGACGGTGTACTCGTGGCTGCGTGCAGCGGGGCTAGGGGAGGGTCTGTGCTGACGGACGTGGGTTACTGACCTGGTAGCCTGGCTGCCCCTGGGTGGGTCCGGGGCGGGCGTGGGGTTCTGGGGGTGCTCCGTCTCTGGGCTGGGGCCCTTGCTGGGTCTTGGGGGCTTGGGTCCTGGTTGGTGTGTCGCCGGGGTTGCGGGTGGGTGGGTGTATGGGGGCCCAGCCCTGGCGCAGGGTGCCGCCAGTGCATCGAGCCACCTGGGGGGCTCTTCAACTGGTGGGGGAGGCTGTTACATCTTGCAGGAGCTCTCCTCTCTTCAGGAACTCACTCTGCAGAAGGGGGAGATATAGGAGAGGTGGAGGAAGAGCTCAGCCTGGGCGTCTATTGTCTTGTTTAGTCTGGAAGATGAGTGGATGACGGGGTGGGTGCAGTTTTCTCTGTGGTGGGGTCGGGTGGGCGGTTCCGGGCTCTGTGGGGCCGGGCGGCGCTGCTGAACTGGGCCCCGGTCTGGATGGGCCTGGGCCCCCTTTCCCTGGTGGGTTGCAGAGTATGGGGTTTGCCTACTGGGGTCAGCAGGGGAGCTGGCCACAACAGCTCCCAAGTACGTTCCTGCCTTTTTCCTGAGCGTTCCTGAGCGTTCTTGCCTCTTAAAAAAATTTTAATAAATGGAGCTCTACTCCAAAATAAACTAACCTCTCTTTATTCTCTTAATTGGTCTTCACTATGTTCCTGTATAGTAGTATATTTTTTCAATAGTATAATATGTAATAAATTCTACATTTGTCAAGTTGTGTGCCAATATTTGCTGTGTAGTAGAACTGAGACATTAGTCATTACAAAAATTTATTTCAAATAATATTAAAATTCTCAAACAGAAAAACATTGAACATAAATATATAAAATATAACTATTGACAGAGAGATAGGAATAAAAAGGACCCAGCTTAAAGTGGAAGAGCCTCAGGGAGAAGGAGGAGAAAAATAAGAACATTGTTTCTGCCCTGGAGAGCCTTTTGCCTCATCAGAAAACTACTGATTGCTAGGGTCCAATGTTTCCAAATTTAACACAGCTGTGCTGTTTTCAAAAACGAATTTATGAATTTGAAATTTCACTAATTTTCTCGTCTGAGGCGGCATGCTCTCCAGAGCAGGAACAAGGCTGAGGAGGAAATGCTCCGTTGGAGACTGGCGTGGCCTCTTCAGGGACTCCAGGATGGCCAGCTCCGATGGACCGTCCTGGGACCTGTCCCTCGTCCGCCTCGGAGCTGTCCTCCTCTGTGGACCTGTAAAACACAGCACAAAACAACACAAAGTAATGAGAAGGCTGCTACTAGATTTTCATTTTCAACATTGAAAAAAAAAAACAGGTTATAATCAGATTGGTTGTAGATATTTAGTAAAGGTGATCACAAGGGAATCCCACCGAGTAAAAAGCTATTTCAGTGCTTGCTGTACATCTGATGCTACAATTACATACCTGTGGGTGCAGCAGCAGGAGCTGAGGGACCAGGGACTGGGAAGTCAGGCGAAGCAACAGGGGATGCTCTGCTGCAGAATCAGTTGGTTCTATCAAGACAATATTAAATGTTAACAGGTTGAATACAATAATCATAGAGAAAGTATATACAGTGGTCCCTCATTTATTGCAGCAGGGGTTCTCAGAATAACTAGCCCCTCGCCACACACTTTATACACTTTTTTTCACACACACATGAACGTTAGTCACAGTTCTCACAAGTTGATTCTCAAAGTGCAAACCTTTGTAGATTGCAAAATGTAAAAGTATTATTATGCCGAATTTTGTCTTCATCTGCCTGCCACTTTTGTGCGCCTTTTTCCCTCCCAGTGCGGGTGTCTATTTCCGAATGAAGGTCATAGTTATGGGTGTTTTTGTGCTGTTTTTATTGGACTAGATGGTTATCAAAACCAGACATGATAAATTTGGCAAGCGCAGGAGACACGACACGGAGGAGATTTGTCAATCAGGCTACAGAATGCAATGCTGTACGGTGCAATAAAAAAATCAGCAAAAAAGTGAGGCAGCGATGGATGAACAGCGGGACCACTGTGTGCTGTTTATTAATAAACAATAAAATATATTCCTATATGACAACATGCATAAAAGCCGAACGGTATTTGTACATCAGTGGGAAAATAGCGGTGGCTTGCTAGCTTTTGTGCGGCTTCCCCGGGTCAGTGAAAAATTTCAAAAGAGAAATGAATGAACTTTCCAGGTTGCCCGATCTCTTCACATATCTTCATCCACCTAGGTTCTTTATATTCCTGTCTTTGTACAGAAAGCAGCTGGTGTCGTACAGCTGGTGGTTTGCTACGGCATTGATTAGCCTTTTCTCCATATTGAATGAAGTATGAAGGGCTTTGGCTGGATCTGCCCCTTTGACCGAGGTCAGAGCCACGTCACCAGGCTCCTAATTGGTTGTCGCGGCGCAAATTGACGCTGGAGTTCAGATTTTTCCAACTCGAGCGGTAGACGCGATACGCGCGTATGCACAAAATGCAACACAAAAACTGACGCGCGTGGTTTTATTTGCGAGTCAAACGTGCCAGACGCGCTGCTGTGATGCGGGTTTCACGCGTTTTTGCGTTTTCGCGACGCAAATCTGCTTCCGAATTTTTGCGGGACCCGCAATCACGCGTTCCCTTTTTGCTTTTTGCTTTTGTAGTGTTTTGGTACAGCTGCCATTAAATGCTTGTTTTCAGTTTAAAGCTTCTCATTCATCTTCGCTCACCCGTCTTCGCTCGGGTCCTTATTCTCATCCACTCCACGCCATCTGCTTCGCCAGACGTGACAGGTACTTTAATGCATTATCACATTATTATGTGATTGCATTAAGACAACTTCTATAACTTGATGCATGCTCAATTATCTAGTTAAGGAAACATTTTAGCTACATTTTCATGGCTAAAAATGCTATGTCCAGATGAACAGAATGTGCTATTTACTTACATAGTTTTAAAAATCTAAACACTGAACAAAAATCAGGTAAGGCATCTTTTTTTTAACTTTTTTTGATCTAGTATTAAAGCTAAAGATATGCTTCATTTGTTTTAACCTTTAAACCAGGGGTCTCAAACTCAAATGAGCCGTGAGCCACTTCTGGCACCGTCATCTCATTGGAGGGCCACTTTAGTGTCCAAACACAAAAACACCCATTAATATTTCCAAAAATGTAGTGTTTTGCTTGTTTTATTTAATTCCAAATATTGTGTAACAAGACAAAATTGCAAACATGAACACAATTTTTTTTCTCCCTCTTAACTATCTGAAGCCTTTCAGTTTCAGTTTCATTTGTCATATGCAGGGTCAACATTGCAATGAAATGTATTTGACGAGCAGAAAACAGTCACTCAGCAGTATAGTACAGTATAGTATAGTAGTTTCATTGAACTACGAAATAAACAGCTCTTTCTGGCCAGACACGTGGAAGCACTTTTGCTACAATTTTGTTTGTATTTAACAAAATAAAAATGCAGGCATAAGCGTGCACATTAGTTTTCGACTGCAAGTGAAAATTGTTTTATTTCCAAATAAATCCGTCACTGAACTAAAACAGCCAATCCCTCAACATGTTTGCACTGTCTTGTTACCTCGGCCAGGTCCACGGCTCCGAACCGTGGTAAGGAGACCTCTGGCTAATACTTTGGGTTCCATGTCGGGCTCGTAGCCGGTAACTAGCTTTACTGTCTGGGTCAAGTTTGCTAGCGACAGACAGAAAGAGGCGTTGAAAGGCTGCTCCAACTCAAACTTCTTGTTTCTGAGGAAAATTCAAACACAGTGTACAGTCGAGTCTTAATAACTAACTTACAACTGGGCTTGTCAGGCACTCTTTTTGGCTGCAGTGGTTATTATTATATTTGCATGCTTCCAGCTCCCGTTTCTGGTCGGTGACAACTCGTACTTTTCGACTGTCCTTTTTCTCCCTCCCTCGCACTCACAGACAGGTAACGGGTATGGTAGTTCATTCTCCCTGCAGCGCGGACTACAATACCCATGAGGCTACATTCTTCAGGGCTATGCCTGTAACACTCTGCCTATTGCCTTCATATTAAATAATATTTTGAATGATAATTAAAAAAAATATTTCTTCATGTTATTATGCGTGCCGCAAGCAGAGGTGACATGGGCCCGCGAGCATTAGAGCCTGTTAATGTGTGTTTTGTTTGGGTTTCCACCAGGGTGGAATTACCAGAAATAGAGAGGGGACAGCCTAACATATGAAACAGGAAAAGACCGCTGTGTAATCCATTTATTTCAACAAAGTAACTGTATTCTGAATACCAACTTTTTAAACGGTAACTGTAACAGAATACAGTTACTCGTATTTTGTATTTTAAATACGTAGCGCCAGTACATGTATTCTGTTACCCCCCAACACTGGTTTCAGGTCATCTCCCGAGTCGGTATTCCGAAGGAAATATTGACTGTCCAGGGCACGTGTAACAACCCTTATTGTGATATAGCACCACTGGGGGGGGGGGAGCCCTGTTATTGTAGTAGTTGGGGGAGTCTCCTAGTGGGTGTGTGATTACAGTGTGGCAGCCATTACATGCTGCTTCTGGCTTCTGAATAGCAAAAGTTTAGTGCCAACCTGAAGTTCTGATTTATCGCTGTTGAGTTTAAGGAAGTTGGAGGAGAACCATGAATTGAGTTCAGCTAAGCAAAGGGTGAGGTAGGGTGGAGGAAGAGTAGTATCGGGTTTGATAGAGAGGTTGTCATTGGCATAGCAGTGGAACTGAGTGTTATATTTACGAAAAATGTGTCAGAGTGGAAGAAGGTAGATAATGAAAAGGAGGGGCCCAAGGACAATCCCTGGGGCACCCTAGTAGATAGAGTAGAAGGCTGAGAAGTGAAGGATTTCAATTGAATGAACTGAGTGCGGTCAGACAGGTATGATTTAAACCAGGCTAATGGAGTATGAGAGAGGCCAATAGAAGCTAATCTACTAAGAAGAATGGGGGGGAGAGATGGTGTCAAAGGCTGCACTCAGATCAAAGAGAATAAGGATGGAGAGGAGACCAGAATCAGCTGCCATAAGAAGATTGTTTGTTATTTTTATAAGAGCAGTTTCAGTGCTATGCAAAGGACGGAAACCAGAATGGAACTGCTCGTAAAGGTTATTATCAGTTAGGTGTAGATGGACTTGTGAAGCAACTATTTTTTCAAGAATTTTTGAGAGAAATGGTTGATTGGAGATAGGACGAAAGTTTGTCCTGTTTTTTTTTTTTTCAGGATTGAGGTGATGGTGGCAACTTTGAAAGAAGCAGAAACAGTTCCAGTGGTGAGTGAAGAGTGAATAATAACAGATATGAGGGAAAGGAGAGGGGGTAGACGGGATTTGACAAGGACTGTGGGAATAGGATCAAGCTGGCAAAGCTTTGATTTGCAGATGAGATCAGCGATATCAGTTAGAGACAGAAGTTGAAAAGCAGAAATTAAATGAGAGGGAGTGGAATTAAGACGGAGGAGCTACATTGAGCTTTAGGGACCAAGTCTACGTGTATTTTATGATTTTTTTCAGTGAAGAATAGCATTAGAGAGTTGCAGAAGTTAGATGAATAGAGATGAGCGGGCAGAAAATCAGGTGGCCTGTAAAAGGAGATGAGAATAGGGTCTTGGTAGAGTCCTAACTTGAACAGATAATGGTAGAGTAAAAGGCAGATTTAGTTTGATTGATACATTCCCGATAAAACAGAACATTATGATTAAACATTTCCTTATGAATAGTGAGGCCGGTTTTCTTATAGAGATGTTCAAGTCATCGGCCTTTAGCTTTCAATAGACAGAGTTCAGGTGTGTACCAGGGTGCTGGGAGAGAGAAGGATACAGATCGGGTTTTTTGTGGAGCAAGAGAATTCAAAATACTACTGAGACTATGATTATAATAAAATACTAGATCATCTTGAATAGACAGATTGTTAAGAGACAAGCAGCTAGAGAGAGCAGAGGAAAGGATATCAAGTTTTATATTCTTGATATTCTGGAAAGAAATAATACGAGGATTCTTAATTATGGAGAAAGTCATGTGAACATTGAAGGAGAGAAGTAGATGATCAGAGATTGGCAGCTCGTCAGCTGTGCAATTGGAGGGGGTCCTTACTGTGAGTAGGGAAGTTTATGTATTGTTTAAGACTGAAGCTATCAAGGCAGGATAAAAGGTCTTTGGTAAGAGGATGATCACAGTTATCCACATGGACGTTGAAGTCACCCAGCAATATTATATTAGGAGAAAAAGTAGCTAGGTTGGTCAGCAGATCAGCAAAGTCACTTATAAAAACAGAATAAAATTTTGGGGGGCGGTAGATGACTGCTATGACAGTTGGAGCAGGTCCTGAAAGTTGGCAAACAATAGCTTCATTGGAGCTGTAGGTAGGGACAGACAGCGATGAGCCTGGCAGGTGTAAACAAACCCCGGGGGGCTGGAGTCGTTGAGTTGCGAAAAGTCATTGGGCTGTTGCCATGTCTCAGTCAAGCAGAAAAAGCCAAACTTAAGGTCTGTTAGGAGATCCTGGATGAGATGTCCTTTGTTTGTAAGCGAACAGATAATCAGCAGGCCGAAGTTGACGGAAGTACTGTCAGACTGGATGAGAGTGTTGGCCGACCTAGGCAGGTTAGCCAAAACATTGTGGTCAGCAGACCTGCTGGCGTTCCTTTGAGAGCAACCAGAGGTGGACCAGAAGGACTGAATTGGCTTGGAATTATCCTGATGGAAATACAGACGGGAGCCCCAATGTATGTACTTTCGGCCAGGGAGGAAGGCAATGTCCGTGTGGAGATGAAGAACAGCTGGCAGTGGAGCAGCCAGAGAAAGCGGAGCCGGAGGAGCTCATCAGCTGTATACTGATGGAGAGCAGTGCCGAGTGGGTAGATCGATGACATAAATATCCAGACCCACACAGACAGTGCATAGATCCTGAGAGGCCACATCACGGACAGGAACAATGGACAGAAACAGAGAGACCGGTGGCCCGCAGAGATAGGAACAGGACAGGAATCCGGTAGCGACAGTTAGCAGTGAGCAACGGCAGCTAGTCGCGCCGCCGTTCACTCAACCGGAAGTTTAAATACAGTACATACACATGTATATACTGTATTGGACCGGCATCTACCAACCTCAGACTGACAGGCTGGTGGAGTGGCTAAATAAAACTTTAAAGTCCATGATTCGTATGTTAATTCAAGGGGATGAATGCAATTGGGATCACTGGGTGGACCCTCTGTTGTTTGCAATGCAGGAGGTGCCCCAGGCCTCCACAGGACTTTCTCACTTTGAATTACTGTATGGCAGGAAGCCGCATGGGGTGCTCGACCTTATTAAAAAAAAACTGGGAGGAAGGTCCGAGCCACGCGGAAAGTGAAATTCAGTATGTGTTGGACCCAAGAGCAAAGCTACACATTTTGGGGAGGTTAGCATGTGAGAATTTTCTTCAGGCCCAGCAGCGCCAGCAGACCCTGTACAGGCAATTTTCATTGGGAGAAAAAGTACTTGCATTGCTCCCTTCTTCCAGCTCCAAACTACTCGCCAAGTGACAAGGGCCCTTCAGGCCTTGAGGCGACTTTTGTTGTGATTTGGTGCTATATAAATAAAATTGAATTGAATTGAATTGAATTGAATCATGGTGACATGGCGGGTGGGTGACATTGACTATGAGGTGGTACAGTCGGACAGAGGAGGAGCCACACAAATATATCACCTCAACCTCCTGAAAGCATGGACAGAGGCCGAAACCACCTCTATAGTGAGCCTGGTTAAGGAAAGAGATGAGGTGCCAAATTTCACCATTCCACCATACTTCACTCATTGAACACCATTTTGACACCCAGCCTGGACGGTGTGTTCTCGGCCCTACAGGCCACCTGAACATAAATGAAAAATAGTTCAGAGGGAATTGACTGAGATGCTGAAGCTGGGAGTAATAGAAGAGTCACACAGCGCATGGTGTAGCCCCATAGTTCTTGTAGTGAAGAAAGATGGGTCTATACGGTTCTGTGTCAACTATCGCAAGGTAAATGAAGTGTCACGGTTTGATGCTTATCCCATGCCCCGGGTGAATGAGCTCCTGGACCGGTTAGGCACTGCTCACTTCTTCACGACACTGGATTTGACCAAGGGCTACTGGCAGATTCCCTTATCTTCAGAGGCCCGGGAAAAAATGGCCTTCTCCACTCTGTATGGTTTGTACCAATTTGTCACACATCCGTTAGGCTTGTTTGGAGGGTACGGTGAGCTCTCAAGGTGGCAGGGGAAACAGGTGGCGGCTCTATTTACACACAGTGATGGCGGAGACAAGGCGGGTGTGTGTGAGGATTGGTGAGAGCAGGAGCCGTTCCTGGAGTTACCTGTGCTGTATAGTTAAAAAGTGAAACTACTAGTGGTGTGCGATACCACTGATTTCCTTTCCGATCCAATACCAAGTAAAATTCAGGGTGGTATCGACAATACTGATCCGATACTTTGTATAAAAACTTGATGCTTCATTGTATTTCATAATACAATATATAATTGTATTATGTAATTGTAATAATAATATAAAGATATCGCTTCATAATGATCACAGGACAATATACTACTTGTACTTATTGCTTAATATTGCAAAATAATCATATAGAAATTAAAAAAAACCTGTCTTGCCCTAGCAGCACCCGTCCCTCAACTCCTCTTCAGTTCGCTTCAACATAAGCACATAATATTCTGTGATATGAATTACTCTGAGGTGTTTGACAAGGTTAGTGGTGTTGCCACTTGTCTTGGCTGTTTATGGAGGTAAAATACATCCACACATGACTCCATTTACGCTCAGCCATTGTTGTGAGTGCGCACGCCAGAGGCTGCAACACATTTATACAGCCGTATTTCGTATATGACTATGAAAGGCATAAGAGGAAGTAGTTCCTTCCAATTTAGACGATCCAAATGATATAGTTTCTTTCCACTGCGTTCCTTTTAATGATAAACTACAAATTTACCCCAAAGTACTAAAATATTGATATTTTAATATGAGAATCGATTTTAGAACTTAAATTACTGGTATCGGAAGAATCGATATTTCAGTATCGATCTGCACACCACTAGAAACTACCACAAGTCACAATAAACAGTCGTGAGCATGGCAATCGTGTGAGTGTGTGTTGGGTGGGTCACTAAAATTTATATATTAAATTTTTTAGACTTTATTGAAAATAAGACCAAACACTGTTGATGGTAACTCTCAGAAAGCTTAAAACTATACAATCACTATATTTTAAAATTTAAATATGTTTTGTTGTGTGTTACACTGAATTACTGAGCAACTAAAATAGCCTTACGTACACCACCGGTCAAAAGTTTTATAACACCCCAATTTTTCCAGTCATTTATTGCAATTCAAGTCATTCAAGTTAAATGAATAACTTGAAACTGCCAGTGGGGTGAACTGCCAGAGGTTAAAAGAAAAAGGTAAGGTTACCCACAACTGAAAAATAATGTACATTTCAGAATTATACAAATAGCCATTTTTTTAGGGAACACAAACTTGGTTAACTATTTAAAGCTGTTCTGCACCAATGGCAGTTGATCAAGCCTTAAAAGCTTAAAAGTCAGGGTGTCAGTGAAAGCAATGGCAGCAAGAAAGCCATTGCTAAGATGTCAGATAAAGACAAAAAAGCTTGTCTGGGCCATGAAACACCACCATTGGACTAGTGAAGAATGGAAGAAAGTATTATGGACTGATGAATTAAAATTTGAAATCTTCGATTCATCAAGCAGAATCTTTGCATGCCATTGAGTAGGCAAAAGGATGGCTCCACAGTGTGTGGCATCAACTATCAAACATGGAGGAGGAAGTGTGCTGGTCTGGGCTGTTTTGCAGGATCCAGAGTTGGTAACTTGTACAGATTGAGAGGCACCCTGAAACAAAATGGCTACCACAGCATTCTGCAGCACCATGCAGTACCCTCTGGTATGTGCCTAGTTGGTCAGGGGTTCATCCTACAGCAAGATAATGACCCAAAACATAAGTCCGAGCTATTCCAGAAGTACCTCAAGTAAAAAGAACAAGATGGTAAGCTTGAAAACATGGAGTGGCCATCACAGTTTCCAGACTTAACCCTCTCAAGGCAGGCGTTGCCGATTTGCAACAGTTAAAAACTAACAACCTGATTACCCCACATACATATTTTATGAGTTTTTTTTTTACTCAGAAGTACCACTGCAGGACTTGGTTGTGCATTAGCAACAAAAAGTTTAATTTGAGCCTGAGAGGATTGAATCCCAACAAGCTGGTTTGGGATGAACTGGACAGAAGAGTGAACGCAAAGGACCCATTATTAATTTCTGTAACTTATTTGTGTCCATAGATGGGCAGTAAAAATGTGACAAAGCTGAAAACAAGGCTATTTTTCCTCATCTCTTTCATTTTCGTCACCCACTGCTGCGCTTGGCCCTGGAGTTTTCTCAAGGAGAGAGGAAATTAGGACAGGAGGCCTAATAGAAGGGCTCTGTCCTATCACATTATCAATGAGGGCAAACCAGGGCCAAGTAGCAGCAGTGGGCTTCCCACTGACTCCCTCACCTGACCCTGGATACTTGTAATCCTAAAGGCAGAGGAAATCAAAAATTACAGTAGACAAATAAAAACAACACAACAACTCTTAGTAAATGTACATTTATTAACTTGTGTTCCTACGAATTATCCTCTTGATAACACACATACATACTGTATTTTTTTTTTTAAGTTATCCCATTTTTTTCTGGCCTGCAAGGGGGTGACTATCCCCTGCAGGCTCATCTTCTCCAGAATTGTCCTGATCACACACAACAAATAAGAGAAGAGAGAAAACATGGTTAATCACTAAATCCAAAAATTTTCACAACAGGTTCTGTACAGCATGAAGGTTAATTAAACCGTACTCATATGAATATGATGTGTAAATTGATTGATTCTTGTATATCCATGCCACAGTGGCCGAATACTGTACCCCAGTGAAGAGGTGATCATTTTCTCTTCTCATTTTAATAAATTGAGCCGTTTGGTCTTTGTTCCCTAAAGAATATAACCAAAAGGTTAATGTGAAAAAATACAAATTAAGGATACACCAGACCCATCCTTCAAATCGGGGGGGGGACTCATTGGCCACATTTGTAGGACTCTTGAATTTGGACAGCCTTCATCGCATCGCTGTGACATAATCGCCTACAAATGCAGACATCGAATCATGCTACTCCTGAATTCAGACACAGCCAGCGTGAGCATATGGAGGACATCGAGAATGAATGACAGTCATGATTATGGTCTTTGGGAGGGAAAAGGTGGAGGAAGAGTGTAGAAGGATTAAGTGAGTGTGGATGGAAAGGTTCAGCAGGGGACTGAGTTCATTAGGGTGACAGCTGTGACAAAGAAGCTGTTCCTGAACCTGCTTGTTTGAATCTCATGATTCGTGCCCAGCAGAAGGCACAGCCCGCATAACTGCATACCTGCATAACTGCATACTTTAAACTTTTAAAAAATTGAAAAATTGGGGTGTTTTAAAACTTTTGATCAGTAGTGTATTTTAACTTTGGGAGAAAGTACTCTTTGCTGAAGCACATCTTTTTTTTTTTTTTACAGCTTCAGCTTGCTGTCTTTAAGAATTTAAATTTTTTTCTTATGTTACTTGTACAACTGTTAGATCAAATTTATTGTCATTTATGTTTCTGTGACGAATAGCGTTGTTCAGAATTTTGCAACCTGTGAGATTAGCAGCAGTGAATGTGGAGATGATTGTCAGATTGTTTTGAAACCTTGATACAATTATTGCGGAATTGCTTTGAAAGTGTCAGTGTTTCACAGAGCTTTTCTTTGCCAATCAATAATGTGAGTGCATCTTAAAACATTCTTGACATTGAGCTCTTTCTTTAGATTGGTTTCTTTCTCTTTTGTTTTGGTTTTTGCCAACATGCCACCATGATATCACAACAGCAGTTAGCGAAAGCTGACCTACCTGGCTCTTCTCATTTTGGCAGATATTGTCAGTGTTGTCACCTCTATCTCTTTCTTCTATTCTTACTCCCATCTTCTGCTCCCGTATCATTCATGCTTCTCCTTCAGTGAGAAATGTGTTCAAAAGGACTAAAACTGTTTATTCCTGACGATTTTTCACCTTGTTTCCTACTGCTGAAACCCCATTCCCTGCCACTCCTGTCACTCAGTGTGCAAAAAGAAAAGTAAGTGCAGCAAGGACTAAGGAAATCGTGTGGTTTCCAGAGTCAAACAGTTCCTCCAAACTTTGAAAACAAGAAAAGGCGGTCAAAACCACAAACTACTCAGACATGGAGTCTGAGCTTATCTAGTGTTTATTGCAATACTTCCTCATTACTTGAATGACACAACTGACACAGTATCAATAAATGTGTCAGCAGCGCCACCTAGTGGCAAACTTGTAAATTATATTTATATGCATATATTAAAAAATATATATAAAAATCCCCACTCGCCCCTGTGGGCAGTTAATCCTTCAAGCTCGGGTCCTCTACCAGAGGCCTGGGAGCTTGAGGGTCCTGCGCAGTATCTTAGCTGTTCCCAGGACTGCGCTCTTCTGGACAGAGATCTCCGATGTTGTTCCCGGGATCTGCTGGAGCCATACGCCTAGTTTGGGAGTCACTGCACCTAGTGCCCCGATTACCACTGGGGCCACCGTCACCTTCACCCTCCACATCTTCTCGAGCTCTTCTCTGAGCCCTTGGTATTTCTCGAGCTTCTCGTGTTCCTTCTTCCTGATGTTGCTGTCATTCGGAACCGCTACATCGATCACTACGGCAGTCTTCTCATGTTTGTCTACCACCACTATCTCCGGTTGGTTAGCCACCACCATTTTGTCCGTCTGTAGTTCGTAGTTTCATTGAACTACGAAATAAACAGCTCTTTCTGGCCAGACACGTGGAAGCACTTTTGCTACAATTTTGTTTGTATTTAACAAAATAAAAATGCAGGCATAAGCAAACACATTAGTTTTCGACTGCAAGTGAAAATTTTTTCTTTCCAAATAAATCTGTCACTGAACTAACACAGCCAATCCCTCAACCTGTTTGCACTGTCTTGTTACCTCGGCCAGGTCCACGGCTCCGAACTGTTGTAAATGGCCTGTAATGGCCTGTATTTGTATAGCGCTTTACTAGTCCCTAAGGACCCCAAAGCGTTTTACACATCCAGTCATCCACCCATTCACACACAGGTGATGGCAAGCTACATTGTAGCCACAGCCATTGTAGCCTGGCGCCACCGGTAGGCAACAGGTGAAGTGTCTTGCCCAAGGACACAACGACCGAGACTGTCCAAGCCGGGGCTCGAACCGGCAATCTTCCAATTACAAGGCGAACTCCCAACTCTATGGTGGCTAATACTTTTTTGTTCCGTGTCGGGCTTGTAGCCGGTAACTAGCTTTATTGTCTGGGTCAGCTTTGCTAGCAAGAGACAGAAAAAGGCATTGAAAGGCTGCTCCAGCAGAACTTTATTGTGTTGTAGGAAAACACGAACACAGTGTACAGTCGAGTTTTAATAGCTTACTTACAACTGGGCTCGTCAGGCACTCTTTTTGGCTGCAGTGGTTATTTTTATATTTACATGCTTTCATCTCCCGTTTCTGCTCGGTAGCAACTCGTACTTTTCGACTTTCATTTTTCTCCCTCCCTCACACTCACACACACACAGCGGGAGGGGCGGTCCCACACGTTCTCCCTGCTACACCACCAATGAGGCTACAGTCTTAAGGGGCCATGCCGGTAACACTCTGTCGTCTTATTAAATAATTTTTTGTATAAAATTTTTAAAAAAATATTTCTTCACATCAATGTGCAAGTAGAGGTGACGTGGGCCGCAAATGGCCCGCGGGCCGCGAGTTTGAGACCCCTGCTTTAGATATATTGTCTTTCTACTTTGTACAATTAGATAAAAGATTTCAATTAAGTGCATAATATTGCATTCATTTGTTCACTTGACATTTTATACACTTACCAAAGTTTCTGGCGAATCAAGTTCTAAGTAAGATGCCTCTCTTCACTCACCTGTCGGATCTCCTCACAAACGATGGTGAATACCCAGAAGTAAAACACACACTCAGTAGCAGCTGGACCTGGGGGGGGTAGGGGCTTGAAATCCACCAACAACACGTAGGCAAAAAGCAAGAGAAACGGGAAGTACATCAGAACTGATGCCAGCATGACACCATGAATGAACTTTAGATTAGATAAAACTTTATTAATCCCTCGGGTCGGTTCCTCCGGGAAATTCAGTGGTGTTTTGTGGTGGTCGGTAAGGTACACCTGTATCAAAAATTATAAATACGGATTAGCAGGTGGCTAAAATAACAGCATGTGGAGAAAAGAATCATCTCTGAAGTCTGAAGTCTTTCTTCTTGTAGGGAGTGACAACACTTATTCAAAGATGACTCTTTAAACAAGACTCACCTTGCTTGATAACATTAGGGCATCCTCCTAGGATGGTGTCCTGGGGGACAGAATTCTAGTTCAGCATGGGGACCAGTCAGTGGTATCAATTCCTTCATCCTCCAGGAACTGCCTGCTTATACTAACCATATTATCCACTGCACTAGCGTAATGTCTGATAATGACTGAATATCATCCCGATACCTAAAAGCAGTAGGCCCAGTAAGTGCCACTGCCTTGCCTGTAGAGGTCTTTGCATCGCCCATCACCCCTGACACCTGATGAAACAATTTATTTATTAGTGTTTCTTTCAGTGTAACATCTATGAGACATCTGTTCCTCTCCTCACCTTGCCATTGTCGCCATTGAAGAGTTCACTCTTGGCAATGTCAACCCTGTTCCATGTAACTACTAACTTCAGCTCATTACTATAAGGGCTGGCATCAACTGATGCACGCTGCTTACTTGCTAAAAAAAAAAAAATACAAATGCGGCAAAAATTAATCAAGGATAAAAAGGGGTTTGCTGCTGTTATGTTGTACAATTACAGTCTACATACTAGAGATGGCACGATACCACTTTTTAATTTTTGATACCGATTCCAATATCATAAATTTTGATATCTGCCGATACCGATATGAATTCGATATAGCGTATTTTGTAATCAATAAAACTGTTTTTTATAAATATCTTGCTGCATTTTGTATAAGTTCACACTCAAGTTTTAAAAAAACAAGAGACTGAAGCTATTCTGTTACACGTGTATGCAAAAAATACACTCCACCCAAAACATTTTAAAGTTCAGCAACACTCTTAATCAATGTAAACTTTAATTTAATGCAAGTGTAAAACAAATGCACAGAAATCAATTATTTTTCTACAATAATTAAATAGATTCAGCATCTTTCTTCAGCAGAATTGCAGACTGCACAGATGGTACTATATACTATAGCTTACTAGGGTATATTAGACTTAACAGTTACTATATACAGTAATGGACTTCTATACATTTAATCAGATGACCACTTTTGTTTTAAAGTTCAGACAATTATTTATTCAAAGTTTTTAAATGACATAACAAAGAAAAATATTTCTTTGTGCCCCCCTTTCCCTGTTAATGCTCAACCTGGCCCCCGACAAAACTTTGCTAGACCCGCCCCTGCACAGTTACCAGCCCTCAGCTATGTAGAAAAGGATCCTGGTGTTATTTGTCTCTCAGAAACAGTTCATAACTTCCCTTCAACTCATTCATGTCACCCAAAAAGTAAACCTGTTTCTCCATCACCTGCTCAGCTCTGATGATTCAGTAAGGACATCTCCTGGTGTCATCTTCATGTTTCCCTCTCACCACATATCCAAACCGATATCATGACCAGAAGCTTTTACAGCTGTGGCTCCAGCAAACACCAGCTGATAGTAGAAAGTAATATTAAATACATTCTAACAACAGCTTATCACGCTTAAACGTGCTGTTGTTGTTTATCCGCTGGTCTCCTCTTTCTAGCGCAAAGTGAGCGATAAACAAACAAGAAAGACGGGACTTGCGGCAGAAAAGCCGATCAGCTGATCATTGATCAGTTTCATCTTTGAAGTAATAACAGGAGAGGGAGGGGGAGAGAATGAGAGAAGTAAATGAAACTGCGCAGCAAAGACAGAATAACTCCAGCTTTGTGTCTATTTTTTAATTCTAGCTGACGTATGGGACAAATCGCTTCCTTTTCAGCTCAATATGGAACTCCGATGGCCAGTCCAGCTGCGGCTCAATATATCAGTTGTTAAGCTTAACGTGGAAATACTAGGCAAACATTCAGGGATGAACTTACACACTTGCTTTACTTCTCTGGGATAGTTTTCGCCGAGATGAAATGGACAGGTCTGGCAGACTTCAGCCGCTCTATCACGTGACGCATACTGCTCCGATGCGCCAAGCTGGGCTATGCCAAGTAGCGCGTTTTGTGAGGTGATTTTGTGATACTTTGGATCGATTACATTTTTTCATTTCTCTCCGATATCCGATCCTGTAATTTAGGTCAGTATCGGACCGATACCACCATGTAATATCGGATCGGTCCATCGCTAACACAGTTTTCAGCAATACAATGTCAAAGTCATTTAGACTCGCGTGCTCTCTATGGTAGACTGTAATCAAACTTCTATTCTGGTAAATGGTAAAAGCCTGAAGATAGAAGGTGGGAAAAAGGAACAGGAATGTTGGGCACACAGTTACAAGAAAACAGGGACAAGATGCAGGAGACCAAGCACAAACTTTTTCTGAAAGTTTTTTTTTTCAAAGAAATACACTGTAAAATGTAATATTGTGTTTAATTAAAAATATTTAATAGGCTGAACTCAATTTTTATCAATTTGTTATTAGAACTCGATTTAAATAAGTTACCAGTACTTTTTATGCAAAAATGCTGATAAACTCAATTTATTTGAGTTGTCTTAACTTAGAAAAACTAAGTAAGCTGGAAGTTTTGCTTCTCAGGGCGGAAGGATGAAAGATGTGTTTTGAAAATGCCACGTGACTACCGTCCTCCTCCCTCTCGGATCAGTCCGCATGTTCATGGTGCATTTGTTATGGAATATGTTGAGCAAACCTGGAGAAGCGTCAGCTCAAGAGATTATTGTCATTGCTCTGGATCTTTACCTGATACACTGACTTGGTGAGTAAATGTTTACTCTTATTCAAAATGATTTTGTGGCTTCTCTTAGTTTAGCACCAGGTTTATAATCTTGCTAGCTAGTTGCTGCTGCGGCTGGGCTCACGTTACTTAAAAATTAACACCACAGCCTTAAAAACATTACATAAAACTATGTCGGTGAAATTTTCTGTTGATTGTTTGAAATAAAAAAGTGAGATAAGAGCCCAGACAAAATTCTTCGGGAGGTGCAGCCGTTAGGGGTAGGGTGGGGTGTGGGGGGTATTTTCAATCCATAGCCATAACTAACTAACTATATATAAATATCATGTTTAACCTGAGTAGCAAAAGACCGCAGGGGGTTGAATACAATAAGCCAGGAGATAGCTGTGCTCCCGGACTCTTATCAAGCCTTGACCTCCCGGTCAGCTATAGCGCTGGTGGATAACAGAGCTCTCCGAAAACGTGGAAGCACTTTTGCAAATATGTGATATTTTGATAAATTAAGTAGATATTTGAGCATTACACAGCTACATTCTCGCCTGAAAATATCTTAAAAGGTTATTTTGTGACCCAGAAAGGGTAATCTGGGGAAAAGGAGGATCGCATTTGTCGGCTGGTTGTCAGAGCCTGTGCGTACTTGTAAGCGTGGCAATGGCGGAGGAGCGCGGCTAAAAAACTTATTACTTTTTCTGGGTCACAAAATAAACTTTTAAGATATTTTCAGGCGAGAATGTAGCTGTGTAAAGTTCAAATATCTGCTCAATTTATCAAGACATCACATATTTGCAAAAATGCTCCGACGTTTTCAGAGACATCCATTTTTTTTCATGCTTTGTGGCAGCTTTTGAACATCTGTGGCATCTATTAATGTCAAATCTAGCCTTTATTTAACAACATAAGCAAACTCTATGTTACAATAATTGCACAGCCATTAAGGATCAAATCAGTTTCTGAAAAATGTTCTGCTTTTTCTCCCTCTGTTTGCTTCTTAATGTCTTTGAGACTCGGGACCAGCACTCCTGTTGTTGGACAGAAAGACATCAACTCAGTGGTAAGTATTTTGGTTTTCCAATATATTAGCAACTGTCAGTGACATTTATATTAATCAGGCTGAACTTTAATCATACTTTAGATCAGCATGTTTTACTTATTGTTTTATTTGTGCTTTGGTTTGGGGAAGTTGTTTCTTTACTGATCGTTCCCCGTCTTCTGTTATTAGACTTGAGATATGACTGCACTATGCTGTTGCTGGTGACTCCAGTTAATTCTACAAGACATGCTGTGTAAGTAAACAAACAACAACAGTTTGGTCTGCATTTCTTGAAAGATCACATCCCCCAAACTTAGTTTAGAGGGTCTACACTGTATATAGTGAAGTCTGCAAGTTTTCTAACAGCAAAATTTGTTTTGTTCCCAAATCATTTTGCACATCATTAGAATGAAAGTCATTGGCCATGTTTGCATAGCCCTTTTTAAAATGATGCTTTCGTGACATTATTGTGTGTTGGGTGCTGGTCACGGCTATCCAGACTGACAATTGGGACATTGAATGTCACCTCTCCGGGGGGGAGGGAGCCTGAGATTGTCTAAATTGGAGTCTGTTTTATACCAAATGCAGAAAAAAAATTTTTTAAGAAAGCAATTAAGTTCATGTTCCAAAAAACATGATTGTTTGCTTGCAGGACACCAGGAGAGATGAGTCCTCCGTCACAGATGGTGTGGTCAGTGAAGATGGTCGCCTGCAGGTTCAAGCTCATTGCATTTCCAACCCACATCCACTGCCACTGTACTTAAGGGAAGTTAAAGACTTTCTTCTGCACCTACATTTGGATCACCTCGATCCATGACAGTCATTCAGGCAGTAATGCCTGGACTGGAAACAAGCCATCCTTAAAATAATACAACATTCCAGCTCCTGTGTTGGAATGAAAAACAAATGTGTTGTTTAAATCAGAGACTGCACTTGTGACAGAACAACAAATATTTTATTTTGATTATATAAGTAATGTAAGCACAAAACAAAGTTGTGGTAGGCCTGAACTTATTTTCAGAATAATTACATCTGAGACTTTGTTTCATTGTAAGATTATAACAGTGATGGCAATATAATTGTTTGTTGTTCAGCAGAACAGTGTCCAGTATGTTGGCTGTTATACTTTGTTGTGTTTGAAAATAAAAGTTGGGCTGATTTTAACATCATTACAAAAAGTGTTGTTAATTATTTTTAATCATATTCAGGTTACCACAAATTGTTTTTTCATTTAGTTGAACTTGAAATGTTTGTCAGCAGGTAAACAATTCGTATTGTACAGTCAGAAATATCAAGTTATTCTTAATACTGCAGACTTGCAATGTGTAAGTTGTCCTAACAGTCATCCTAAGTAAGCTTTACTTAGTTTTTTTGAGGCAACGAGTTTCCTCAATTTTTTTGAGTTCTGGGAACTAACAAGGCTGTACAGTGTACTCAAAATGAGTAAGTTGCCCTAACTTGGTCATCTTACGTAAACTTGATCCAATTTTCTTGAGTTCTGGGAACAAATGAGCTTGTACAGAGTACTCAAAATAAATAAGTTGTCCTAATTTAGTCATTTTTAGCTAAGCTTTACTCATTTTTTTTTGAGGCAACGAGTTTCCTCAATTTTTTTGAGTTCTGGGAACTAATTAGATTTTACAGTGTATGTTTCACTTAGTTAAAATCAAATTAGCCATTGTGCACACTAATTCAAAGGCCTTCCCCTTTTCTTCAACTTCACTGATGATACGACTAGTTAACCATTGCACATGTTTCAAAAGACAGCCAAATCCTCTAAACGTATTGAGTTTAAACAGGTCTGTTTACTGTTTTTTGTTAGTAAATGGCATGGGTTGTGTAACGTTAATAACAGTGTGAACAAAACATTGGCATCTTCACAGGTTTTAAACCACCAGAGAATAAAACTGTGGACTTTTGTGTTAAAGTACATTGTTTAGGCACTTTTTGTGAACTAGAAAGCTCTCAAAAGCTCAGACAACTCGCCCTAGTTAAGTGTAACAAATGCAGATGAGGACTCCACCCAGCTATGTATCATTTCAAAAGTTCTAGAAACTTCCAAGAATTAAAAAAGACAGTAAAACTGCAAAAACAGTCATGAATAATTTTAATTGTCATTTAATAAGACCAGGAAAGTCACAGTTTTGATGAGAGCCACATATGAGGATATTCGTTTTAAATTTTCATAAAACAGAGGCAGTATAATGTCCTCATGGACAATGGATATCAGGCCCTTGTAGAGCAAAATTTAGTATTTTGGTCTAGACAACCCAAAATGTGATGTCCACATATGTGGAGGCCAGGTCCTAGGAGGTTAAAGTAAACTTTGCAAGCATGAGGTGCACGCATACAGACGCAAATCTTTAAACAGGTTAAAGCTTTGTAGCAGGTAGCCATAATCAAGAATAGCAGAGATAAGTAGCCCTCACCTTAATAAGTTATTCTTCGCACTTTTCGTGATTATGTGAAACATAAAGAGCTACATTAGAAATCAGCAAAAGTCAGTTTTAATTAAATAGGGAAAGAACGCATGTGCTGAAGGGAGGCACATTTGTTGACAATGTCCTCTTTCTATTTTAGCTCCAACTCCAGCCCAATGTAAGACTGAGAAGCAGCAGGCCTAGGGAGAAGCAGGTTGTGGAGGCAGAGGCCTTGATGCTCTGAGTCCAGACTTTCTGTGCAGGCTGCAGGCTTCTGTAGACGTTTGTCATGAGTTGTGACGTGCTGTCATTGAAGTGCAGTGTGGTGCTGAAGAGGTCAATCTGGTCATGAGACATTTTTTGTTTCCAGTTAACTCCATGAACCACTATCAGGGCATTGGTGCTTGCAGCAATGACAATTAGGAGACACAAGGAAGAAATGAAATAACACCTACCAGATCTTTACTGACTTTAATTGGTTCCTTAAAAACGGTCCAGACCACCGCCTCATTACAAGCTGGGGTTGTCAAGGATCCGAGGTAGCGGTAATACTTAGTGCGATTCACACCAACGAGCAGGTCGTCCAAGGAAAACCCGGCAGCAATGGAAACTTTCTGGCCTGAGGACAGAAACAACATGAAGGAACTATAAATTACAGAATTTAGAGGCAGAAACAGGAGAGGAGGTTGTTGTTTTTTTCTTTTTGATGTGTGTGTGTGTGGGGGGGGGGGTTACCAAAAATGTTACCTTTTTGTGTGATGTTGGTCAAGTAAGAGGTCAAATTGCTCCAGCTTTGTGGCTGGCCAGTTGAGTTACCTGGCATTACCTGCAAAAAAAGTTTATTGACTACATTGTCATACCCATCTAAGATGTGTAAACAGAATACCAACAACACCCCCCCACCCCCACCCCAAACACACACACACAGGCACACACAACAATGACAATGCAGTTATTTCAAAACAGAATAACACAGCAGGCATTGCGTCATCTCATGCGCTGTTTCTCTCACCTCAATGAAGAAACCAAGAGCTGCGAGTCCGGTGGAGTCTTTGACGGCTAGACTTGTATTTCCATTGTAGGATGACTTGCTGTTCACAATATGCAGCTGGGAAAATTCATAAATTCATAAAGATCATACAGATGTTTGTTTGTTTGTTTATTTTATTTATTTATTTTACAATTTAATATGTACAAGATAAAAGTACAAAATAAACGTTAAAAAAATCTGTACCTCCATAGGATAGCGCTTTCCATCTACTGTATGCTCTGAGCCGGGCACAGAGGAGCCATTACCCCAGTGCAAGTGAAACTGGAGGCTGTTGTATTGCTCGGACAGGTCCCCTCCTGAAATATTAACTCCGCTCTTAAGGGTCACTTTGACTGGAAGAAGGAGGAAAAACAAAAACATGGTGAAGTTACACCTAACCTGAAAGAAGTAAGAGGAAATGTTCAGGTCCAAGGCAGTTTAATTGTAGAGAAGAGGGGGGCGCTGAAATCCAAGTAAGACATGTTTTCTTTTTTTTTCTTTTTCAAAGTATTATTACTATTATTATTATCTAAAAAACACGAGATGACACTTTTGTAGCCATACACCCGGTGCTTACCTGTGTCGCCAGTATTTTCTATGGATGTCATTGCGGAGGTGTCATCATACTTTACAAAAGTGAATACAGTCAGGTTGTTGTTCGGTGTGGCTGATGCTGAGACAATGTCAATGGGTGACTGTCGGCTGCCGTTGCAATACTGGGAGGAAATTGTTGGCCAGGTTGTGTCATCTATAAGCAGAAAGGGCACATAAAGTCACCGGAGAGCGGTCACCCAGTGGGCAACATGGAATAGATAATGGAGATATTGGGTACTTACTGCAGGATGGGAGGTGATAACACCAGACTGGATGAAAAAAAGATGGGGTTAAAACAGGACATTCAGATTCCCTTATGTAGACAAAAAGCTCTTAAGTGATGTGAGTACAAGAAAACAATTATTAGAATACAATGTGTTAAATTTGCTTAGATGAGAGCGTCCAGCAGTAGATCAGATGAATAGGAAAGGATTTGTCTGTGTGTTTCAGTTTGGCTTAGCTGTAGGCCTGAGAGTGTGTGTAATTGTTTAGAGAGAAAGGAATTTATGGACACTGGGTTCTGCTGTCATAAAAGGAGACAGGAAGCTACAGTTGGGGGTTGCTGATGCTTGTACCTTTAATAGAAACTCATAATTGTTATCATTTAGAAGTAGGTTTGCAGGAGACTCTCCACATGATCTGTAAATGTAAGACAACAAGAGGCCACTGGCCCAGTGGATGCAGAGTGGGAGTCTCAGTGTTTGTAACATGTTAACTGTTTTTTCTATGTTGTGTAGAGGAATTTAGTGTAGCTTGGGTGAGGAGATTACTTTTATTTCCCCCAGGAAGTCACGTATACAGACACACACACATCTACATGCACACTCACTCATGTGCACTCACATAGACACACAGGTACGCGCACACACAGGCACTCACGTGTTCGTGCATACACACAGACACAGAGTTTGCAGAACACCATGGGGGTTTTATGATAGGGTCCCTTCTACAAAACTGTGTTTCACAGACAAAGGAGTGAAGATCTGCAGAGGGACACCTGGCCTTGCACGTCTTCCGTTCTAGAAGATGCATGCTTAAATGAAGATGAATAAAGATGAATAAAGGTTTTGTGAAATGACTACTGAGTTCCGGTGCCGTCTCTGGATGCCTGAGGAATAAAAAGAACCGTGGTGAAACTGATTTCGCAACAGTGAATACACACCTATAGATTCCGATACGCAGTGAGCGGTGGGTAGGACGCACACAGCAAACGCAACAACTTTAAACCACTCCATCTGAAAACAGCAAAAAGCCACATTGTTTAGAATCGCACATATTTAAAAAATAATAATACAATAATACATACATTAAATTAAAATAATTTGAAAAAATGTAAAACACAGAAATAAATGAATGAATTTATTAATTAACATGTTGCTGTATGGAATGACAAATTTACCTACATAAAAACTTTCACCATTCAATTCTAAAAATTAACTAATGCTAAAATTTCAAATGCTGCAGTTAATAGAGAAAAGAATGCAACAAATGCAGGTTTCTAACTGTAGCCTAATTCTTGCTTCTGTCCACTTCACCTGAGCAGCACAGTGTCTTACCTTTGATGCACCTGTGCCTCCGTTCAGCCTGTTTTCAGATGCAGCTCAGCTCACCCTCCCTCTTTTTATTCCCTCAGTGCATCCTGCAGCTGGCTGGACACCGCCTCCATGTGTCATGTGAGTTGGTCTTTATCTCTCCGCAATAATTTCGCGGAAGTACAACGGAGTATTAATGCGACATTAAGAAAAATAAATACATTATCGATCATTTTGAGAATAAAGTCGAAATTTCGAGTTTAAAGTCGTAATTCTAGATTACACTCGTTATTTCAAGACAAAGTGGAATCGTACTTCAGAATCGGTTTGCGTAACAACAAAAGAAATACTTTTTCTTTTGGCACATTCACAAAGTGTGGGTGTCATTATAAGGAAGTTGAAAATATGAAGAAAACTGCACCTTGGGCAGACGGAAAAAACACGCAACTTTGGACAGAAAGGTTACGTAAAGGTTATTACAGCCTCGTGCAATAAATATGATGCATGTTTTATAACAAGACGGCTGATAAATTTAATCCAAACAAGGCATTTTGTAAAGGGTACAGCAAACTTTTTCTTCAAAATAGTTTCGACTTCAATCTCAAAATGATCAAAATGATAGTTTTTCTTAATGTGGCCTTAATACTGCGTCGTGATGATTAATGATCTCTCTTTTTTCATTTATTGTTTTACACAAGCAGGAACTGTGCAGTGAACAAGAATGAAAACCGTTTGACAAAGAGGGAGATTGTTTTATCATCGGGTTTTTTTAAAATCATGTTCTATTTGTGTTTTCGTGTGATTGTGTTGATTCATGAATAATAAGACGATTTAATGCGACTCACTGCTAAAACAACATATCAGTCTTTGCCTTGGTAGGACTGTTCCTAGACACCCAGTAGATAATTACAGACAGCATGCTTTCCATCATTCAGGAGCATTTATGCTTTCCTATGTTGATCTGCATGATTTTTTTTTCTTTTGTTTTTCTTGAAAGGTGATAGGTGTGAATGCATGACAGTTAAGTGCAGGTGACAGCTTAGGTTTTGAGTATCAATCCATCAATAGTGTTTTCAATGCCAACATTTTTGTTTTAATTAAATGACAAACATTGCAACTAACCAGAATGCTATGTGGGTAATTACACTAACAAGTAATCGTAAATCTCTGCTACAGTTTCTTCTTCTTGAAAGATCCTGGGAAGCTGGTTGAACACACAAAGCTTTGCAATATGATAGACGTATTAATAGACAGTTCGAGTGTGTTATCACCCATCCAAATCAGTAACAGAAAGACAGCAGCATCTGATTGAGAGTCGTTGCTGTCATTAAAATGGAATGTTGTTTTTCAGTTTTTCAAATTTCCCACAACCGGTTTTTAGTGAACACATGTGATGCTGATATTTCCTGAATACATGTAACCAGGAACCACAGCAGCCTGTTTGTCATAGTTTCACTCTTCTGTCAAGACTAATCAAAGCCATTCAGTTCACAGTTATGCCTTGTGTTAATAATTATTTCATAACTGGTGGGATGGGGATGTTAGAAAGCAAAACCTGATTCATCAGCTCAAGCCACCTTCTTCCATTGTTCAATTGTCCAGTGCAGACAGGCCCATCAGCAATGTAGGTTCTTTTGGTGGTTCACCAGTGTGTGAATGGGTGGATGACTGAATGTAGTGTAAAGTGTTTTGGGGTCCATAGGGACTAAGTAAAGCGCTATACAAATACAGGCCATTTTTAGACTTTTAAAAAAATTTCTTGTCTTTTTTTTCCCTTTTTTTCTGATTAAAAAAAAATCGAAAAAGGTTTTTGTGTATGAAATGATAAACTGTTGAAACTGTTGAACCAAGAGTGAAATAAATAAATAAATACATGAAATGAAATGAAATCTGTTTCTGTTAAAACTAATCATGTTAAAAGATAATAACTAATAACTAATTCTGCCAAGAGTGGTCAAATATCCAGTCAGAATTATGCCAGAAGTTTGTTGGTGGTTTTTAAAGATGAATGCTGTACATGATTCCACCCTGGAAAAAGAACAGTTCAAAAGAGTCATTAAGAGCCCCAAATTACCATGACACTCCTGCCCATGATGAGTGCAACTTTTGACTACAACAGCACATATTGCATGTCATTAAATGTTGTCTTCTTTCTCCCATAGTTTGTCTTCTTGTCCTTCCTTCTTCTTCCTCGATGAGTCTGGCTCTGCTGGAGTATTTTTCAAGTTAAAGGTGAATTCTTTTATTTCCATCATTGTTGCATGGTGACAAGTACTTTGATTTGCCACCATGAAAAATATGATTACATAAGCACACATTGTGCACATGCAATGTCTGTGACACTGTTTGTTTTCACTTTGGCATTCACAGGTAACTTTTCTAGTTTTGTTGTTTTTTTGTTTGTTTAATCAACCAGTCAAACCTATTGGAAGAATGTGTTATATCATATGTTACTATTTTCAGTCCATAGCTTGCTTAGAGCTGCTCTGATAATTTTCCTCTGCATGTCCCTGCTAATGTTTTCTCATGACCAGAAGGTTTTTAAACTAGAAAGCTTTGTGAAACACTAACTCAAACTACTTTCTGAGAAGGTTTGTGAGCAGAATACTGGTCCTGGGTTTTGGAAACAAATCCTATGTAGTTGTGAAGTTAAATCAAAATTAAAGAAAATGATTGTTTTGGAAAAAGGGGATTTTTTTTCATTCATATTAAACTTCTAGAGGTGTGTTTTGTGCTTATATGGAGATATCTAATTATGATATGTTGCTGCTATTTTTGTATCATCATGATAATGTTGGTCCGGGATGGTCTAAGGAGCATGGAAAGAAAAGCATCTGGACTTCAAGTTTTCTTGAAGACGTTTCACCTCTCATCCGAGAAGCTTCTTCAGTTCTAAGTGCAATTAATGTTCCAAATTTTAAGCCCTATAGGAGTGTCCGCAAGATGGTCATTGATCCTCTACCTGTCACGGTTCTGGGTCCGTTGGACCCAGTATTTTGAGTTTATTATGTTTTGGTTTAATTTTGCATCATAGATTGTTTTCTTGTTCTCTTGTTGTGGTTGTGATGATTATTATTAGAGTTTCATGTTTCTGTTATCCATGTTTTAGGAATTGTGGTTTCATGTTTAGTTCAGGTTCCATGTGTCATTCTGTCTGTCTCTCAGTGTCAGGTCTGCGTCTTGGTGTAGTGTTCTCGTTTCCTGTTTTATTGTGAAGGTCTGCGTCTCATGTGAGTGTGTTCAGTTTTACCTCTGTCTCGTCTTGTTGATTATTCCCAGCTGTGCCGGTCCGTCGTGGTGAAGAGGGAGGTGAGTGTAAAAGCGAAGCTCTCAATTTACCGGTCGATCTACGTCCCTACCCTCACCTATGGCCAATAGCTCTGGGTAGTGACCAAAAGAACGATACAAGCAGCGGAAATGAGCTTCCTCCGAAGGGTGGCTGGCCTCTCCCTTAGAGGAGAGGTTCGGCCATCCGGTAGGGGCTCAGAGTAGAGCCGCTGCTCCTCCACATCGAAAGGAGCCAGCTGAGGTGTTTTGGGCATCTGACAAGGATGCCTCCTGGGTGAGGTTTTCCGGATATGTCCCAGCAGGAGGAGGCCTCGGGGCAGAACCAGGACACGCTGGAGAGATTATATCTCTCGGCTGGCCTGGGAATCCCTAAGCTCTGCTTATGCTGCTGTCCCCGCGACCCGACCCCGGATAAAGCGGATGAAGATGGATGGATGTGTCACTAAGATGCTTAACTTTGCAGATGGTTTTAAACACTTAAGTCAGATAGACTTACTGTAAAATGACAATCTAAATTTCCTAAAATCTGTAAGAAATTCATCTCAGATGGAAGCTTTTATAAGTGATGAGAAAAGATTACAGTATCCATGTTGAATGTATTTACCTTTGGTTTCAGTTATCTCAATACCATCAAATACCTTTGTTACAAAAGCAGGAACAGCATCGTGAGAATGGTGCGTGTTGTTTGGCCTGATATTTCAACATTTCATTGATGATACAGCTCGTTAACCACTACACATTCGTACATTTGTAAGGTTAAAACGAGAGTGGGAAAAACAATGGCGGCTTCACAGCTTTTAAACCAACTGGGAATAAAACTGCACACTTTTTTTCTGAAGGTACATGGTTTAAGCACTTTTTGTGAACTAGAACAGCAAGCTCTTAAAATATTAAACAACTTGGCCTAGTTAAGGAAACCAAATGCAGTTATGAAAGAGTCCAGCCAGCAATGTATCATTTTAAAATGGCCGAAACTTCCAAGAGGGAAAACTGCAGAAACAGTCACAAATAGTTTTCATTGTCATTTAATAAGATGAAGTCACAGTTTTCTTCATGTTCAAGAAATACAGGAAAGAATTAAGGAAATAAACAATGTGCATCAATAATAAATGAACTTCATTTTTTGTCATGTGCAGCGAAGGTTGGACCCCTTCCGACCATACATCCATGGCTCGTTGGGAGGACAGGTTGGAGAGAGGTAAAATGATAAGAATAACAATGAAATTAAACAACATCAGGGTCACAGGGAGAAAAGAGAACTATCCTCAGACTGAGCTCCTAACTGTGAGAGCAGCTTGAGGACGGTAAAAAAAGCACTGCAGCACATTGTAAAGGTCTCAATATAGTTGCCAATTTCCATCAGGTTGTTAACATTCAGAATACCATGAATACAAATAAAATTTCTGAGATTATACAACATCTCAGAAACAAAGCTCATGAATGAATACACATGTGATTCCTGCTTGCAGGAAATGGTGGGCACAAAGATGCACACAGCAAAGGCAGCTACTACAAATCACTTCATGTGAAACGAGTGAAAAGCCAAATTGTTTATAACAATAATATTGTTAATAATAGTAGTAATAATAATAATAATAATAATAACCATCATCATCATCAACTAAAATGAATTAATAATACACTAGTGTTTGAAATGGCTAATTTACTTAAAAATAAACTTTGAACATTAACTTGAATATTAAATAAAGCTAAACTTTTAATTGTTACTGTCAGCTTCCATTTTAGACTTTGACCTCATTCCATCCAGAGCAACATAGACTAGAATAAATCCATATGAAGACTGGATGGATTAATGCCAAAAGTACAGTTTTATTTATGAGTGATGACACATAAGTAGACTTTCAGGAACTAAATTTACTGAAGTACTTAAAGCAGTTTAGCTGCTTTCGGTTTTGGAACTGCTTCTGTCAGTTGTGTCTAATGTTTTTGTGTGAGAATTTTCATTTTAATTAGGCCTGATAGCATTTTTGTCCAACTATAACTTTAGGAGTGGCTCTTTTGAAGTCAGAATAAATTAGCAGTTAGGTATATTTTTAACATAGCAAAGTTGCAAAGGCTTTACTGAAAAAATAATTTCACCTTTGATTTTCACTTCATGGTAAAGGTTGTTATCTGAAGATGAAGAAAAAAACAGACAAACAAACAAATGTTCTGATCATGTATTGGGCGTATTATGGCACATGCAATTGTATTTCATGTGATTAAAGCTAAAATAATTTCCACGTACTCTCAGCCTACTCTTTCTAATGGTGCCCATTTTGAAGGGGAAGATTAAAAATCTGTCACTCAGTAGTGTCAGATCTATGAATTAATCACACAACAAATTAAATCTTTTTTTAAAATATGCAAATTATCCAATAATATTAATCTGTCCAAATAAGATCTAAAAGATGCAATTAACCATAGCTAGTAAGTTAATAGATAACTTGGAAGAATTTGGGGCAATTTGGACATAGGTTTTGTGTTAAAATAGTAAATTAAAACACCACTTAATATTAAGAGAAAACATTGCATTCTATTTAACAAAAAAAGCTAGCTATTACAAATTATATTGAAACTCTACTTAAGTTGACAAGGAAATAGCAAATAAAGCTTGTAGGGAAGGAAGAGAAGTACCCACAATCCTCTCTGCTGCTCTCACTACTCATTGTAACTTTTTCCAGCAGGACCCAGTACAGGAGCCATACCACACAGTGATGCAGCAGGTGAGGATACTCTCAACGGTGCTTCTGTAGAAGGTGCTCATAATGGGGGTTGAGGTTCTTGCTCTCCTCAGTTTGCGGAGGAAGTAGAGTTGCTGTTGGGCTCTACTGACCAGTGATGCTGTGTTTTTTGACCAGGAGAACTTCTGAGATGTGCACACCCAGGAACTTGGTGCTGCTTACCCTGTCTACAGCAGCACCATTGATGGTTATTGGGGTGTGCAGGGTGTGAGTTCTCCTGAAGTCTATGATGATCTCTGTCAAGGGGAAATTGTTTTTATATAATGTGATCAGCTTCATGAAATGTGCTTTTTATTGATCACTAAGCAATCTACATGTCTACGTGACTTTTCACCTAATAACTTTTGTGATGAACTTATTCAGCTACTAAACCACTTCCTGTTTTCAGAGAACAGTTAGATGTAGAGAAGAAAAACCGCAGCTCTTTCCGAGAACATGCAGATGTAGAAAAGGGGAAAAAACCCGTTGCTCTGAGTGACGTTGTTATTTTTACACAAACACAGACATAAGACAAGTATAAATAAAGAACGCAGGCAGTGATGAGACGCAGGTCGCAGAGTGACTGCCCACGCGTGTAAAGACAACTGCAGTGTTTGTGCTTTCTAACTCAGGTGTCTTAGCTGAAGAACTACGGGGTGATTTAAAGAAATCCCCTGTCATTTAAATTGGTCCTTCGAGCTTAGCGATGGAAACAACAGACACGTTTCTGTGACTCCAATTCAAGTTCTGACTGCTGTATCCTGACGTCGTGGGAAGCCAGCACCGAAGTCTGTCGACAGCCCTCTCTAGGTAGAGGTGAAAGACCTGGGACGTTAATTCGGGTCCAGGCCGGTGAACATTTCTGGTCCATGGCTTTGGGATCCAGCCAGACAATTTGAACAACCAGCAAAACACAACTGAGGGTGAGAAAACACTGTTTAGGTTTAACCCGCCGCAAGGGTCTAAAAGGGGTCTAATCCGCCGCAAGGATTTGAAATAAACGCGTGAAATAAGGTTTAAGTTCGCCACAAGGAACTGTGTTTAGAGTGGTTTTAGAAGTGGCCGTGAAATACTTCGTGACAAATTCGCGCGCAAATGTCTATCTGTGTGTATGTATATGTGTTTTGGAAGTAAGTTAATTTTACAGCACAATACGCTGCTGAACTACTTCCATTGTTTTTATTGTTTTCTTTGTGTATCCTGCAAAAGCCCATGTACTGGTGACAAAGGGGAAAGGTTGAGTTCCGTCTCATAAAACTGACACCACTCCGTGAATAGCGCGGAGTAGAAGGGCGTGTCAGCCACCACCCCCGAGTCTAGTACATGAGAAGGCTCTGCAGTTCTGTGATAATGGGGAATCAGCCCACAAAACTCACTGCTGACGAGCAGTAGCTAGAAAAGAAATGTCCAGGCGCCGGACAAATCAGTGCTTGTAAATGGAGAAATCTAAGGAAACAAAATGTCCCATTTGGGAAGGAAAATGCAGCCCCTCAGCATTAACACAACTGAAGGACGCTCTTTTGAAAGAAATGGGAGAAACAAAAAACTTAAGAAAGAAAGGAAAACGCATGCAAGGATCACAATATTTCAAGGCCTGGAAAGAAGAAGCAGTTAGGCAGATGAAAAGAGAAAAGAAAAAAACAAGAGAAAGAACATAAACAACCAGGAAAAAAAAAAACAGAACTTAACTGCCAGTTTCGTAAAACCAGCAGTCCTCGCAATCCTTTTATTAATCCACCACCCGTTCCCGCAGCCGCATCTGCAGCACCACCCGTTATATACTCACCCATATCAGGAAGAACATAATAATCCCTCATCAAGTGAAAACTGGAGATCAAAGTAGTTTAAAAAGGGTTGGAAACAGACCTGACTGAATAGATATAAATACAAGAAAAACAAAATAAAATAAACGACCGGCAAAATTACATTAGAACTTATTTTTAAAGTATTGAAACTAATAATAGCAAGGATAACAACCTGTATACTGGTATTAACAATGAAACATAGTTGGCATGACGACCATGCCCAGAATGTATGGAATGAATGAAAGCGAATAATTCACACGAAAACCTATTAATAAAACAGAGAGATGCATAAGGTACATTAAGGCTGTGTCATTGTTCAGCCAAGGAAAGTGTGTGAAAAGGTAAATGTCTCCAACTTGGGAAATGGTGAAACTGCAGATCACCCGAAGCCCTTGATGGATATAAAATATAAATAAAATATTATAATAAACTGCCTGGTTCGCCATGCAACAGAGAGAACGAATGTGACCGAAGGTTGGATCTGATATGAGGCAAACAGAAGACCGGTCTAAAAAGGTAGGCACAAACCTGTTCAGAGAAAAAGCAAATCTGTGCAGATTGGATGAATTCTAAATTATCTGTTTGCTGAGTAAGATGATCCTAACTATCAAATTGGCTCAGTAATAAAATATTGTAATATACTATTGCTGTTATATAGAAAAAAAGATAATAACATTAATAATGACATAATATTAATATGAAGAGGCACCTTGGTCAGTTATGATGTGAGGTGGACAATTGTTAAGAAGTAGTCTGCATCAAGCTTAAGGTTGCTCAAACTCAGTAGAACGACATCTACAGGATTGAGAAGCTGAATTAAATATGTGGACACTGCTAAGCTGATGAGCATGTTACACATTTTCTTTTATTTTTTATTTATTTGTTTTTTTTTTTTTAGAGCAGAAGCTGCATGCTATTAAAAGCTAACACATGCAGCTGTCTATGAGCTCAGTTTTTTTTCCTCACACTTCTTTTCTTTTTGTGTCCTGACTCATGTATGTTGTGGGTTTTTTTTTTTTTTTTTTGATTATTTTGTTTGTTTGGAAACGAATTTGTGACCATACTTGTGGATCACAGTGACACATAATGATTAGGCATATGATTTACTAATACAGTTTTAGAGATGTAAGCAATGCAAAGTTTTTTTTCCTAACTTAAAAGTTTGAAATATGTAAGATGTGTGAGATGTGTAAATTCTTTGAAAAAATAGAAATTATCTAACATGCCTTAAGTGAAAATGTAGTGTTGCATCTATAGAGAGGAAAGAAGAAGCATTCAGTAACTTAAAAATAGGCATTACAGACAAATACAGTTTTAGCATTGCCTGACTATGATAAGCCTTTCTACTTACATGTGGAGGAGCAGGTTATATGAAAGCAGTGTTAACACAGGCATTTGGAGAAAAACAACGCCCGATCGCATTTTACTCGTGCAAATTAGACTCTGTTGCGTCAGGCCTGCCTGCATGTGCAAGCCTGTGCTGCCGCAGCAGAGGCAGTAAAAAAGTCAGCTGCTCTGAGTGACGTTGTCATTTTTACACACAGACACAGACACACACACAGACATAAGACAAGTATAAATAAAGAACGCAGGCAGTGATGGGACGCAGGTCGCAGAGTGACTGCCCACGCGTGTAAAGACAACTGCAGTGTTTGTGTTTTCTAACTCAGGTGTCTTAGCTGAAGAACTACGGGGTGATTTAAAGAAATCCCCTGTCAATCTCCTTAGTCTTCTCCACATTCAGGAACAGGATGTTGATGCTGCACCACTCAGCCAGATGGCTAACTTCACTCCTGTAGTAGGTCTCATCATTGTTGCTGATGTGACCTACCAAAGTTGTGTTGTCTGCAAATTTGATCAATAGGTTGGAGCTGGCTGATGGTGTGCATTCGTGGGTCAGCAGAGTGAAGAGAAGGGGGCTCAGCACACATCCTTGGGGAGCCCCCGTATTCAGTGTTCTTGTGCTGGAGGTGTTGCTGCCAACCTGTACTGTCTGCTGTCTTCCTGTCAGGAAATCCAGCAGCCAGTTGCACAGCGAGGTGCTGATCCCCAGCAGATCCAGTTTGTGAAGGAGTTGCTGGGGAATGATCGTGTTGAATGCTGAACAGAAGTCTATGAACAGCATTCTAACCTATGAGTCTCTAGTGTCCAAATGTGGGAGGGCTGAGTGGGGAGCAGTTGAGATTGCATCATCGGTCGAGCAGTTTGACCGGTATGAGAACTGAAATGGATCCAGGTTGGGGGGAAGGGATGTTTTGATTTGATGCATGACTAACTGTTAAAAGCACTTCATAATGAGGGAGGTGAGTGCGACCGGACGTTAGTTGTAAAAGTCGGAGGGAGATGACTTTTGGGTAGAAAAAAAAAAGGTCTAATAAATTTATTTTCTAGGTGAAAATTACTGTGGTTATATTCAATTTAATTTGTGTAAAATTAAAATACAACTCTAAGTTGGAAAACAACAATAACAGAAATATTGGTAAGTAGCTAACAACCAAACGTATCCAATCAAGGATGGTTTTCGGTTATCAAGGAAGTTTGGCTAAAAGCTAATGAAGAACAAGCATGTTCCCACTAAAAATATTTCAGACACATCAATGATAAGTTATCATATAAATCAATTCTAGACAGCAGGTCAGGTTACAATTATCTGAGGCAATTTACTGTTAAATATCTTCAAACAAACCTCCAAAAGTTGATTCTGTTCATCTGGACGTAGCGTTTTGTGGGAGAAACGTTTCATCACTCATCCAAGTGACTTCTTCAGTCTCAGCTGACTGCAGGTTTCCCCAAATCTTATAACCAGTACATTTGCATAATGACTGAAACCAGCCCACTGAATGGGCTGGGAGGTCAGTTCCTTAATCATAATTATGCAAATTATCATGACCATTGATCAACAACCACTGACCAAAACCCACTGATCAAAGACCACTGATCAATGGCCATGAGTACCATTCACAGACAGTGGGGGAATGGCTGCAATCACGCTCAAACCAGCGTTCTTCCCTGTCCAGGATGTGTACATCCTCATCATTGAAAGAGTGTCCACTGGCCTGTAGGTGTAGATAGACTGCAGAGTCCTGGCCTGACGAGGTAGCTCTTCTGTGTTGTGCCATCCGCTTCGCCAGAGATTGTTTGTTTGGTTTCCCTGATGTATAAATCCTGGCAATCCTCCTGGCACTTAACAGCGTACACTATGTTACTCTGTTTGTGTCAGGGGTTCCGATCCTTGGGGTGGACCAATTTTTTGGCGCAGCGTGTTTTGGGGTTTAAAAGCCACAGACACCCTAGGTGTCATCCACGTCTTACATCTTTCGCCATCATACAATGCTGTGATTGCAGCCATTCCCCAACTCTCTGTGAATGGTACTCATGGCCATTGATCAGTGGGTTTTGGTCAGTGGTTGTTGATCAATGGTCATGAGAATTTGCATAATTATGATTAAGGAACTGACCTCCCAGCCCATTCAGTGGGCTGGTTTCAGTCATTATGCAAATGTACTGTTTATAAGATTGGGGAAACCTGCAGTCAACTGAGACCTCGTAATGAGAAATCAATAGTTGTTCAGAAATAACAAGTGAATAACCAGAAAAACAATTTATTGGAAAATTATATTGGCCTGGATGCCAAAACCCTAAATGACCAGTAGGAAAACTCAGTTACATGAAGTATAGACTTTGCTTAGAAAAAATTTTGATGTAAAAACACATTAAAAAAAAACATACGTGTATATTCATTTGTAATATACAAGTAATTATTCATGTGGAAGAAATTTGTTTTTTCCTTTCCTGAAATTCTTACTTCGGACAGCCTGTTTAATAAGTAAGCCTCTGTTTGCACTATCCAAGGAACCTTTATGAAGTAATTTGCCATGAGGACATTAACACTAAAACTACTTTTAGACACACCGCCATTTTCCACCTCTCTGCACATGGACTGACATCAGCTGCCTGTGGTCATGCTGTCTGTATTCAGGAAGGAAAAGGCTTGATGTTTTTTTTCTATCCATCCATCATGCAGATAATTGAATAATCTTTCTTAGGAAAGTAACGACATAACTGAAACTTGAATGTGATTACTGAATATAATATAGTTATTTATTGCATTACTGCAAAATGTAATGTGAATAAAGTAACCAAAACTGAAAATTAATTAGCATTAGTACGACTGATACAAACATTTTTAAACTTGTTTAATTCCTAATCTTAACCTTTCTTCTGTCTCTTGTCAGAATGTGAGTGTGAAAAAAATATTCAAATTAATCCTTCAAATTTAAATTCATATTGAATCCTTCTCTTCGACAGAGTGCCCACCACAAGCAGACATTGCCTTTCTGTTGGATGGTTCAGGCAGCAAACATGATAGTGTTTTTCAAACAATGAAGAATTTTGTGAAAGATCTAATCAAATCATTTCTATCAAGTGACACACAGGTGAGCAGCTGTTGTCCCTCTGTCAGTAAAATAATAGCAAATATATAAAATAGCTACATTTGTGTTTTTTTTCTCTGTTTTTCAGTTTTCTGATTCCCTGTTCTCTTGGTCGCTGCAGGTTCACTTTAACTTTGAGAAATTTTCCTCATCTGGATCAGTGGAGACTGAGATCAATGGAATCAGTCAGGAGCTACTTACACGGCTAAGGCCGTCAGACATGTTGTGTAAGTAATGCAGTAAAAATACTGAAGCATTGTTGTTACATTATTTTCTGGACTTACTGTCCAGATGACTTTTTTCTGTGAATCAGACCACGCTAAGTACTGTGTGACTGAGGGAAGCCTTTTAAAAGAAACACTTTACACAAACTTGTGATTCAGAGTATTATCTTCTACAGACTCAATGATAAGGCTCCAACTAAACTAAATTCAAATATCTGAAGACTTAAATTTGAAAAAAATAATACCTGTATTCTGGGCCAGTTCTAGATAGGCCGGGGAGATTGTGGCTCAGGAGTTGGGAGTTCACCTTGTAATCGGAAGGTTGCCGGTTCGGGCCCCGGCTTGGACAGTCTCGGTCGTAGACACTTCACCTGTTGCCTACTGGTGGTGGTCAGAGGGCCCGGTGGCGCCAGTGTCCATCAGTTTCGCCTCTGTCAGTGCGCCCCAGGGTGGCTGGGGCTACCCAGGGTGGCTGTGGCTACCCTGGGGCGCAATAGAAGCAGGAAAGGGGTTGGGTGGGGTGCAATGGATAACTGCTTTTGTCATGTAATTGTATTGCACTTTCTCAGGCCTCTACCCTAAGACCAACTTGGGTGTTCCACCTGAACACAGCATGTCTTTCATCCTGTCTTCCTTCTCTCACCCCAACCGGTCGCAGTGGATGGCCACCCCTCCCTGAGCCTGGTTCTGCTGGAGGTTTCTTCCTGTTAAAAGGCAGTTTTTACTTCCCACTGTCACCAAAGTGCTTCCTCATCGGGGGGTCATATGATTGTTGACTTTTTTTTCTCCGTATGTATTATTGTAGGGTCAACCTTACAATATAAAGTGCTTTGAGGCGACTGTTGTTGTGATTTGGTGCTATATAAATAAAATTGAATTGAGTTGAATTGGAGTCACTGAGGCACGCAAACCCCCGACCACATTTAGGTGATAATCCGTCAGTGGGAAAACAGAAAAGCAAAACAACAAAAAATGAAATAAAATATTCCTCATCAGATTCTAACAACTAAAAACATGACATTTAACTTAATTAGATACCCTATATTAAATATATCCAAGCCCAACAATAACACTTCACACTATTGCCAATATTAACAAAACTAAAAACGGTAGGCAATGTTATTAAAAAAGGCAGTTCACCAAGTCTTGAAAAATAAAACTAAAAAATAGAATTAAAAAATAAAATAAAATAAAGAATAAATTAAACTATCCATCGAGATCTTTACAACCAGCAACATAAAATCCATCTTAATTGAATGGCCTAATTCTCAAATGAATTTGAAAAATAAATTAAGAATAAAATATAGTAAGAATAAAATAAGACTTTTCAGTATAGCCAATATTTACAAAACTAAAAAGGGTTGGCATAATAATAATTTAAAAAAAAAAAAAAAAATTTGCCATGTCTTTTCCCACGACTCTCAAATTAATTTGTAGAACAAAACAGATTTTGTTTTTTTTTAAGCTTATTTGTTTTGCAAGGAACTGAACTCTGTTTGCAACTGAACAGCTCCACTCTCCTTTCTCCTCAATCCACTTTATAACAACAGTCTCCTGTTTCCCTTTCCAAAAAGCTCTTACAGATTCATCCATATCCAAGTTATTTGTTAATGACTTCTCATGGGCCAAGATCACCAAATTCCTCTTTCTTTTATGTCACAAAACAAAATAATCTTTCCTAAAATTGCTGTGATTACATCAGTATATGAAGCATAAATGAGAAAATGTAGCATTCTTCGCAGCTGCACTTCATCTCAAAAAGGAGGGTTAATAAATTGGATTTAACTTAACTACAATACTTTGACATGGGTTCTTTATAAAGTCCCGCAATTAATGGAAAATTCCAAAAATGTTTCTAACAAAAACAGTGAAGAACATTAAAATAATTCCCTGTCAGTTACAGTCGCTATGATCTTGAGGACAGAAATTAGCTGCTTAATTTTGCTCTCCCGTGCCGACTGAAAAACCTGACACTGGGTCATTCGCATACTAACAGTAATTGGATGTTTAGCTGAGGGGAGGGTGAGTGGGGGTTCTCTGCCTCGTGCTGTGTGAGCCTGCACACAAACAGAGCACGAAGGGAAAGAGCGAACGAGACGTGAAACCTTTCATGTCATTTGTGCTGTTTCGAGCGTATTTTTTAGCTACTGTAGTAAATATTGTCCATATTCAGTTTGTGGGTAATCTATTATTTTCTTTCTCAACCTATAAAAGTTCGATTTAAGGGGGCAGGACGTTTGTTTAAGGTGGCATTGCCCCCTCTTGCCCCAGCTTATAGCCAGCCCCCCCTGTATTATCTTGATTTGTGCAAAAGTAAAAAACAAACAAACAAACAGAGGCAAAACAGAATGATGCATGCTGAAATAATAATCATGCAATTTACCTGATACAATATAATTTAGAAGATGGACTGTAAAACAATGTTTTGAATTTTTTTTTTTTTTAAATTTCACAGGGAAAATGTTTTCATACCCCAAAGAGGTTCCAGACAAAATGTGAAGGTCTTGATAGTAATTAATGATAGAGAATCTACTGACACGCAAGATCTCCAAGGTGCAGCACAGCTAGCAGAGAGTAATAACATTGTTTACACCTGCAGAATGTTGAAATTTATAGTAATAGTGAGTTTTGTTCAGTTGTCAGCATACAGTCACATTATGCTGCACTATAGGGAGAAAAATCCTGAGCCTCAGGATCAATGATATTTTATAAAATGATTTCTTGAAGCAGTGATATCGTATAACAGTACTACACTTAAATTCATTATGCAGTGGGTGTCACGGTCTGTGGACACAGGCCGTGCGGTGGTGTGTGTGGTGGACCCAGGTGCGAACACAAGTGAGTAGACGGAAGTGAACTTAAACTGAAAGCGAGCCTTTATTATGGCTGATGACACAGAGTTCAAACAAAGCAGAAATACCGTGACTAAACTATAACTAAACTGCGAAACTAATACTGTGATAAATTATGGAGACTCAGAGAACTATGACGATGACTGCAAAGGCTGGCCGTGAAAACATGGAGGGTGGGAACACAGACAACGCGACACAGACTGAACCGAAACCGACCAAGAAAACGAGTCACAACAAACCTGAAGCTCAAACAATCTGAAACAAAAGGCCCAAGAACAGTTCACAAACATTTCAGGAGCCGTCCCCGAGCCCAGGTGAACAAAAGTCCAAAAGCACCACTCAGGGGGTCGACCTGGGGGGTGATGGCACCAAAGCACATAACAGAGCAGGTCTGGTGGCCGACCATGTGGACGGCAACGGCGGCGATGCGGAGGCTGCTCAGGTGGCCGACCGTGCGGACGGCAAAGAAGTCCAGCTAATGGCCCAGAAAACGGCCAGTGACTGTACAGTAGTGGACGGAGGCGAAGCTGAAGCTGGGCCAGGCAAAGGCGAAGCTGAAGCTGGGCCAGGCAAAGGCGAAGCTGAAGCTGGGCCAGGCAAAGGCGAAGCTGAAGCTGAAGCTGGACCAGGCGATGGCGAAGCTGAAGCTGAAGCTGGACCAGGCGATGGCGAAGCAGAAGCTGAAGCTGGACCAGGCGATGGCGAAGCAGAAGCTGAAGCTGGACCAGGCGATGGCGAAGCAGAAGCTGAAGCTGGACCAGGCGGCGGCGAAGCAGAAGCTGAAGCTGGACCAGGCGGCGGCGAAGCAGAAGCTGAAGCTGGACCAGGCGGCGGCGAAGCAGAAGCTGAAGCTGGACCAGGCGGCAGCGTGGCAGCCACTGAAGCTGGACCAGGCGATAGCGTGGCAGCCGCAGGGGATGACACAGCAGGTGACGGCTGAACAGACTTCCCCGGACCGTCAGCAGACATGAGGATGTGCTGGCTGGGTTCTCCCGAACCCCCAGCTGACATGACTTGAGGCTGGACGGGCTCCTCGGGCCCTCCAGCTGACGTGGCGAGAGGCTGGACGGGCTCCTCGGGCCCTCCAGCTGACATGATGTGAAGTGGTATGGATGCTGCAGGGTGCCAGGTAGGCACACCTGGGCATCCAGCAGCAGACGCAGGATGAACAGTTATGGAGGCCCCTGGCTTGACCGGGAGCAGAGCTACCACATGGGCAGGGAGCAGAGCTGCTAACTGCGGTAAAGGCTGAGGAAAAACAGGCTGTTGAGGCATAATCCCACAGAGAGAGAGACCAAATTCCTACTCAGAATGTAGACTGCTCAAAAGGCTAAGGCTAAGGTTAACAGTGACTCAAATGAGATTAAACAATGCTGCTGTATGTCCACCATGTCCACCAGGAGAGACTGGACAGTATAGATGTAAAACCAATATGCTAGCAGTTTATCTCAGTTAACGAGAGGAGAAGGCATGTGTGTGGCCCCTTCACATAGTGGACATTGAGTTGTTGTGTGGGACACCAGTAGTCCATGTCTGTTGCTGTAACAGTAGTTCATGTTTGGAATAAAAAAATCCCAGCTCACTGATTTGATCGGGGCAATAGTGCCTAAAATGTTGCATAATTTTGCCGAGAGATCTTTTACTTTGTGGTAATCTTAGATGAGTAGTTTTATGGACAAAACTCACCAGGTCATTCAGTGCTAATGTATAAGAGATGTTGGTGTACTATAACTGAAGTAATGTTGTTAAGTCCCTAAAGTCATATTCTTTTATTGTCATGACTGTATTTGAAGACTGTATTTTTATGTTTGTATGATACCTGATTTATATGAAATATGGCTGAAGTAAACTAAACTCTAAAATACTCAGTCAGTCATTTGTTTAATAGTAATTTAACATTATATAATTCAAATGTAAAACTATGAATTGTAATTTTAAATGGTTTAAAAGCAGGTATAATAGCATATGTAAGCAAGTATATTTCTCCTTTTTTATCAAGAAGCAAAGACAAAAAGGGGGAAAAAAGAAACAGGGCAGGGTTCGGTGGTTGAATCATCCGTCCCCACCAATGTCAAAACCAAATCTACACCCTTGAATCAACCATCTGTCTTCTTGGTTGAAAATGCCAAAATTAGAATCCTTTAAAGAGTGTTCTTTTTTTTTTTTTTTTTTTTTTTAAATAATTTTTTGGTCTTGTTCAATAAGTACAGTAAGGAGTGATAGGAAAGCAGGAAGACATGCAACAAAGGGCTGCAAGTGGGATTTGAACTCAGGTTGGCTTCTTTCAACCATACAGCCAGCTCATCCAAGTCAGCTAAACAAGCATTCAGTGCCTTTATTCTTTAAGTGCAAATGCATGTCCATGTCTGAGTCTAATCTAAGGTGTCCTTACTGTATTGTACAGTGTATACTATGTTATTTTTATTTTGTTTGGGTGTTTTGTCCTTGAGACAACAGTTTTTAAGGTTGAAGGTGTCGCTTGGTCTGAAGTGCACTGGGATGTTATGATGTACCACTAATTGTACCACCAGTCAAAGACTAATGCAGTAGTAACAAAAAGCAATTAATTAAAAAATGAGCTCAAAAAACACAATTTTTCATTTAGAATGATACTGTCATGGGCCTGGGTCTGTGACCCGGGGATCATGTGTTATTTTTTGAGTTTAATGAATATTATGAGTTTTATTTGTCTTTCTTAATCATTTATGGTTGTGGTGATCTGCTCCTGGTTCCTCGTTTCCCTGTGTGTTGTTGTGTCAGTTTTGCTGCCCCACCAGTCCCTGCCTTGGAGCTAATTTCAATTAGGCTTCATTCATTGCTTCCTATGGGATTGACACTAACAGTCAACTTGAGCAGAAGATCTTTGTCACTGCAAATGTCACCAGGTACTATTCATTTAAAAAAAATATATATAATAATAATAATAATTATTATTTTGTTTAAGCAACACTCCCACAGATACAGTACGAATATTTTTACTTCTTTCGTTCAGTGGGAATCAGGAGCATGCTACTACAAGTGAACTTTAGAAGAATAAATTGATTGATGTGACATTTTTATGACAGTTTGGGGGCTTCCACTACAACTAGCATCATTTAGAAATTAACACATTTGATACATAGTATGTATTTAGTCTTTAAAATATATCTGTTTAGCTCCCTCAGCTACAACAATTTCACATTTGGAACAAATGATTTGCAGAAACCAGTCCAACAATCAATCAAGGTAAAATATAACTTCTATCTGTAAGTTCATCGCATGAGTTAAACCTAAGTGTAATTTCTTGGTTGCCCTTTTCATTTTCCATTTAGGTTACAAATGATATCAGAGCACTTCATTTCACTGTGGTGATCAAGGTTCCAGTGAAGCTTGGTAAAAAAGACATCTGGGTGGATTTTAGCTATCTACAGGTATTGAGTCACCCATCATTCCTAAAAATGTTATGTATTAATGTGGTAAAATTAGGACAAAACCAAACATACCTGAATTAAATGTATTTCAGACTGCAGACTGTCAGAGAGGAATTGATGAAGAACCACCTGTCAAAAATGTTGTTCCTCAGATCAGAAAAAGTAAGGTTGTGGAAAGTATACCTCTACACTTAAAATCCAACCTCATTGTAGATTTTAAAATTACCACCCATCACAAATTCATTTGTCACGTCTTTTGTTGGATTTAATCTTCTTTAAGTCATTCTCAGGACTGCTCTGTAGCCAAGTGCAGAGTGTTCAAGTGCAACACTTTCATGGGAATAGAAAGTGTAGGACGTATGAAATCTCTGCCAACCTCAGTTCAGTTCAGTTCTTTTTTTTATGTCAAACATATACATTCACCAACGTTTCATAAAATCATTCCATGCAGTTGTTTGAAAAGGAGTAGGCAGAAGTATATACTTATTTAGCCCTACCCCCTCAGGTTTACATCCTCATCTAAATTTGAACAACAAAAATGTATACAATGCCTTCAACTTAGAACATAACATCTCAAAAAAAAAAAATTTCACATGTTCAACTAAAACTATATTTAGATTTGCTAATTTGCAGTAGAAAATAAACATGAGTTTGACTGCTGTCTTGGGTTAATTGCATTTTCTTCATTCTTATACTTATTTAATATTTCTTTTTTGAGTTTTATTTTAAACTGGTTTATATCACTACTGACCTTTATTTCTTCTTTTAACTCATTCCAGAATTTAACTCCCGCTATTGAAATAGACATCCTTTTCAATGTTGTTCTTACTCTTTGTAATTTTAAATTCCACTTCCCTCTAAAATTATACCTCCCTTCTCTTTCTAAGAACCATTTACTTATTTCGATTCCTTACCTTATATATTATTTGCACTGTTTTAAACTTCACCAGATCCTGGAATTTTATAGCTTGCGTCCTAATAAAGAGTGCGTTTGTGTGAGCCCTATACCCCTCCTGATTTATTAGTCTAATGGCCCTTTTCTGCATTATGATTATAGTCTGAATATTACTTTTATATGTATTTCCCCAAACCTCTACACAATAACTCATGTATGGTAATAGCAAAGCACAATATAACATATACAATGTTTTCCTATCCAGAAATTGTTTTACTTTCCCCAAGACAGCAATGCCCCGTGCTAACTTTCCCCTCACATAAGTGATGTGTGATTTCCAACAGGCCTTTTGATCAATGATCACACCAAGAAATTTTATGGCATTAACCCTTTCTAGATATATATTATCGACACAAATTTCAATGTTAATGTTTTTCTTATAGTTTCCGAATAACATAAATTTTGTTTTATTTAAATTTAAGGACCATTTGTTTCTATCAAACCACTTCTTTAATATCTTTAACTCCTGTGTGATCACCTCCAAAACCTGTTGAAATTCCGCACCTGAACAAAGTATATTGGTTTCATCTGCAAAAATTACAAACTTTAGTATCTTCGATACTTTACAAATATCATTTATATACATAATAAACATTTTCGGACCTAATACTGATCCTTGAGGTACTCCACATTCAATATCCATCAATTTAGATTTAAACTCATTTATTTGTACGTATTGCTGTCGATTCATCACATAGCTGTTTATCCAATCCAGTACCACACCCCTGAACCCATATTTTTCCAGTTTGATTTTTAGAATTTCGTGGTCAACAGTATCAAATGCTTTTTTTAGATCTAGAAAGACTCCAAGTGCATACTTCTTGTTATCCATACATTCTGTTATTTCTTCCATTAAATCCATCAATGCCAAAACTGTTGATCTATTATTTCTAAACCCATACTGGCAATTTGCCAACAAATCATGTTTATCCACAAAGCTATCAAATCTTTTTAGAAATAGTTTTTCCAGTATCTTAGAAAACTGGGAGAGTACCGACACTGGTATCAGGATGGATAGAGCAGGTTAGGTCATGGGTAGTTAGGTTAGTTGTAACCTTTTGATTGTTTCTTTTGTTGGCTAAATCTTTAGATATGATCATTTCCTGTTAAATCAAAAAATATCTAATTTAGGGTCAACTTATGACATATTTTTTCCTTAGATTGGACTTCAATCTGTCAAATTCCTCTTGACCAGCACAGCCAGTCTCTCGCTCGCTCGCTCTCTCTCTTGCTCTCGCTCTTTCTCTCGTGCTCTCTCGCGCTCTCTCGCCATTTGTAATATTCTACAAAATAAAAAGAACCTTTTTTATTTTATTTTATATATGATGGTTCTTTAAAGAACCATGAAGACCTCTGAAGAACCATTTAAGAACCATAATTTTTCTGAGTGTAGACTTCAGGACATGAATAAAGAACATCTAACTTTTCCAACCTTACCCTACTTAAAGCAACACCTGTCCTTGCCTGTGTCTGTTTTCACAGTATTAGTTAACTCTTTGAAATTTTGGATATATCTCCATGATCTTGACTGTAAACATAATTGTAACAAGGACTGACACACACAAACAGGGCTTGTTATGCTTGTGCTCAGTTTTATTGTTAATCAACAGTGTTTAGGTTTCTCTGCACATGTTCAGGGAGCAGCTCCTGCTGTAACTGCACACACCTCCTCTGTCTGCCGTCACTATATGCACAGGGAGAGGATTATTAACCTGAGCACACACACCTGCCCTCTCTGCCAACTCGATGCTGCCCTGAGAGCTTCAGCATCTTCAGTGATTTATCCTGGGGTCATCAGGTGTTTCGGGTCTCACAACATCATACACCCTCACCCAGGCGACCCAGCCGGGGGTGATCAGGCCCCGACTTGCGTACCTGTAGCTACCCATGGATAAGTCCACAGCCACCTTGTGGCTTTCTCTGCCACTTCGCTCACAGGCTGGATGGCCCTCTTCTTGGCTGCCCTAGCCACACCCAGCCAGCCTAGGACTTTGCAGAGTGATCGTCCTGCAAAGCCCCTACAACCCACTTCTATGGGCTCATAGAAAGTCTTCTAGCCCCTTCCCCTGCACTTCTGCACTAGTTCCTGGTACTTTCCACGTTTCCTGTCATTGGCCTCCTCAATCCGCGATTCCCAGGACACTGAGTTCCAGTATGATCTGCTGTTTTGAGGCCTCAGAAATAATGATCATGCCTGGCCGGAAGGATGTTTTTGCAATGTGCTGTGGGAACTTTAGCTGTTTAGCCAGGTCAGCCTGTAGCTTCCAATCCGAGGCTGTGTTAAGGAGGCCGGTTGTTAAATGTGGGCGCACCTGGGGTTGCTCTCCAGCCTTGACGAAAGAGATTGACTCAGCACCAGCAAGCACCATCATGCTCCGAGGAGGGCAATCTTTTCAGCAACTACTCTGAGCACCTGGTCATGCCGCCAACGATACCGACCATCGGCCAAGGCCTTTGGGCAGCTGCTAAGGAGGTGTTTTAGGGTCCCTCTTCCAGAGACAGACGGGTCGCTTGCTCTTCCCCCACAGATGTGGTTTGCTGGGCTTGGCAGAGTGTCATATACTGCCTGCACTAGGAATCGGATCCAGTGGAAGTCTGCCCGCATGATGTTTGCCCATGTGACCTTACGCTGCAAGGTGCTCTCCCACCTTGTCCATGCTCCCTGCCGCTTCACAGTAGTTATTGGAACTGTATAGAGGAGCAGAGGCACAGGATTCGGGGCAGGATGGAATGCTGGTAGATCCAGGCTTTAAATCTTCCAGGCAGGCTGGACTTGTCCACCTTAGTGAGCCACGCTCCCAGCTCCTCATTTGCCTTCTGAATGGCAGCAGATTCTTTCAGGCTGGAGTCAGAGTTTCATGTCATAGCTGTTCTATTCAGAACATAAAATCATCAGTAAACATGAGCAGAACATAAGCTGCCTCAGTTTTACAACTACATGTCAACTCTTGGCCATTTCTTTTTGCTCTCTCTACCCTCTCCGTATTCCTCTTGCAGTCATCGTACTGTAACAACAAAGGTAAATGAAACAGCGAAAACATTTATTACCTAATAAAAGCCTGATCTATACTGCTTTTTGACAATATTCTAACTGATAATAGGGGCTGCTTCTAGGCACTGACAAGTAACATCCTTCTGACTTTCTCTCTGGAGCTCTGTTGTGTTGTAAATAAGCTCTGAAGCCCAGTTCAGCCAGAATAAAAAACTAATAAGCTACCTCAGCTCCTTGGCTGACAACTAGTGATAGCAGACTTATAGCATGCAACTTATTGAAGCTGCAGAATTGATTTATGCCACTGAATTTTCTCTTCTTCTTCTTTCAGCTGCAGCAACACAAGTCTAATTTATTAACACACCATGCTACTAAAGCATGCAAAGCCTCTGCGTGAGTGCACTGTAACATTATAACATCAAGAACATTGGACATTTAAACTTGTTTTCATTGCAGCATGCACTGTCTCCAATAGACAAAATTTGAAAAATATAACATTAGGGCTGCTTTGATTGAATTAGAGGTGCTTGTGGTCCATCCTCCTGTTCTTATAAAGGGGAACCACTACAGTCTGTCAGTCCAGAGACACTGTCCCTACTTCCATCTGATTCCTGTCTTGGAGAAAGATTTCAGCCAAGACAGTTCAATAATATTTGCTAATCTTATCCACCCCACCACCACAAGCTTATTAACAGTGCTATCACCCACTCATCAACTGCAAGGCATATTTCCAGAGACATAAAACAAATCAGACATTTTGGATGTTTTTTCATAGCATCAGGTGTCATCTGCAGAAAAAGGTGCGAATTCCTGATGATTGCAGTCTGAAGAAATCAGCTTAGATGTGATAAAGAGAAGATGTACATAAGCAGAGTTAATGGGTTATTCATCTACCAGCCAGGTGAGATTGACAATCTAGTAGTAAATCATTTAACAAAGTATTTTCGCATGCTATGTTTTGTTTGTTTGTTTGTTGTTGTTGTTGTTGTTGTTTGTATCTTGAACTGGAAGATAAAGTGAATTCAATTAAAGTTGATTAAAAAAAAACAAAAAAAACAAACAAACATATTGATTAATCTTAGCTTGCCCAAAAAGAAAGGCTTGCTTTGTGTAACAAAAATAAATGAAAAATGAATTTGCTATGCACAGTTACAGCAGTTTGAGATTTTCAAAGTAATCATATCAGAAAACATAACTTAAAAATGTCTGACTTTGCTACCCTCTAGTGGTAATGAAAGCAACACTATGGTTTCATTATTTATTATTAGTCCTTTATTTATCCAGGTAAAAATTCCAAGAGAGACCTGGAATCATGACAGCAAAAGTCAAAAAAACAAAAAACAAAAACACATGCCCAACATAACTCCTTAACAATTAACCCTCTCAGGCTCAAATTAAACTTTTTGTTGCTAATGCACAACCAAGTCCTGCAGTGGTACTTCTGAGTAAAAAAAATTCATAAAATATGTATGTGGGGTAATCAGGTTGTTAGTTTTTAACTGTTGCAAATCGGCAACGCCTGCCTTGAGAGAGTTAAAAAAGTAACAGACTGCATCCAATTTACAGTCCCCTTTTTTTAAACTGCTATTATTCATTCTTCTTTGATTCTAAGTGAGAAATGCTGCACTTTGTTTCAATATTGATCATTACTACTGCTATTTATTTATCTCTTTATTTGAATAGTAGTGCCCTTTTCACTGTAATATTTTCTTTATTCAACGGCGCAACAGACTCACAATAGTTGAAATGTGCAATTCCCTGGTATTCCTATCCTACTTATCGCTATTATATACTCTGTATTTATGTCTCTGAATTTATATATGCGTATATATGGTATAATTCTATTTCTGCTTACATTCTTTTGCCATTTCTATCGGTGCTGTGCTACTAGAAACAGAATTTCCCGGAGGAACCCACCTGAGGTAATAATAAAGTTTTATCCAATCTCTCTAATCTGTCTAATCAGAACTATCATCTCTATCATGCCCCACAGCAATAAGTAAACGAGAATAAAATACGTTTTAATAGAAAACATATGTAGTTTATTTAATGACAGTTTGCTCTGTCTTACATCATTGTCTGGATTTCTATTTTTTATTGTGCTGGTCAGCGCTCCACTTTAATAATATTAACAAAATGGAATAGGGAACTGTGATGGTTTGCAGTTTGGTAAATGCATGAAGGTCAGTGTGCCTCCTACCTACCATAAAATCAGCTGATGTTTTTGGTACATTAACTCAAGCATATTTAATGAAGCCATGCAAAATATTGTCTATAAACTTTGAAATAACCTTCAAAGTAAATTTGACTGGGTCTGAATTTTTTTCTTTTTAATTCAGGTTTAACAGATTTAAGCTGTGTTAAAGACTAACTAGTGTAGATATATTGACCACTTAAGTTATGGTGGCACAAAAATGCAAGGTTTTATCAAGGTAAAAATTTGCTTCTTTAAATTGTGCTAATTTTTCCTTTCTTTTTTTTTAATGAGCAGATTCTGAGGGATAATGTAGGATTCTTCACATTTTTGTGTGGATTTCTGCTCAAATTTCTTTTTCTTTCATGAATATTAAAATAGATGAAAGAAAGACACCTGAACACTAAAACATGATTTCAATAAATGACTTCTCACAGTGGACTTTATTTATTACACTCTATTTGTGTCAAAGAGGTCCAGAGGCCTGTACATGATTGCGGACTCCGGTGCAGAACCAAACACGGAGACAGCAGAGAACTTAAAGTATAAATAAAGGGGAAAACTCAACAAGGGACTCGTGGCTTGGTGACTTAACTTGGCGAGGTAAAACAGAGGAGTGATTTTACTGATACCTAGAGGGGGTAGGTGAAGGTCTGGTCAGCAAGCTGAGTATACTGACGATGGGCTGGCCTGAGTTCCAAGGTTCCCGTGAAACCGGAGGCAAGAGGGCAGGCAGGTGGTGAAATCCTTCCAGGGAGACAGAGTGTGGAGCTGAATGACAGAAAATCAGAAATATGTCATACTGTAATGATCATAGCATATGAATGCATTTCTGTATGTTTCTTGCAGATGAGTGGACAAATGTCAGTGATGCTTTTGATACTTGATGATACTTATAAAGTTTGCCTGGTGCACTGTGAGTTTCAGCGTCTATATAATGTATACAAAAACTCACCCTGCCCTCTACTTCCTGAAGTATGGACACAGTTTGAAAATGTGAGTTGGTAAGTCCTGTTGTCCCCTACAAAGGACACTAAATAAATGATAAGATTTCTTCCTGAAATCTAACTAAATTAAATTTAAGACTCTCCAATGAAAGAAACAATTCATTTTTTGGGAACAGAATCACATGATCTTATCACACAATCTCCCTTGTGGCCACAAAATGCAGAAGCTGCAATCACTTAACATTTTGAAAAGAAAATCTGTGTGTTCTTTTAGCCCAAATCCCAAGAAATATGGCATCATAAGTATGCCATCATAAAGCCCAGGATGTCATCTTGGCAGTAAAGTAGTACTCATATACATTGCATAAATTGTGCTTGGCATAGAGGTCTCAGAGTGATGTCCTCCACAAAGGACAAAAATTAATTACTGGATCTTTGGAAGTTATAAAACAGACAGTGCTGTCAGTATTGTAACTCCTATGATTTCTACATTTTGCCTTTAACAACTCCTCTAACACCATTTGCAGAAGTAATATCTTATTCATCTGTCAAAATACAACCGCTTTCATTTATAGTTTTTTCGTGGGAAGAACACGACCAAATTACCGTACTCGTAAGAACCAGTCACAACTGAGCACTCCACCACAAGGTCCAACCTAACATCAGGGCTGATTGGTCCAACAAACTGTATTGGGGACACGGAGGACACTAGCAACTGTGTTGCAAAGCAGGTAGAGCTGGTGGTGACTAGCTAGCTAAAACGCTTCAACAGCTGATCTAAGAAGCCCCTTTAAAAGGAAATTAGAAAGGCACAGGTGAGGTGAGAGGAGGCGAAGAAGGAGCTGCCTCCTTCGGCTACTGCAGCACACATAGATGACCACTGGCCCAAGAGACAAACTCAGGTCAGTAAATCAGAGGCTGTCACTGCCTCTAAAGTGTTTATTGATACACTTTCAGAAGGTTGTTATCATCCATTCAGATGGAGGATCACTAACAGGAGGATGGGAAGACTCCAGAATCAACTGTCGCTGACTTCCGGTGGATACGGCAGTGTTTACAGGTAAGATGATGTAAATTGATAGCATTTCTGGAGTGATTATTATAAGTCAGCGAGTGCCAATAAGCACTCAATAATGTCAATGTGGTTCTGTTGTGTAATACAGCGAGTCCTGATATAACAGCTTTGAAAAGCATTTGTAGATATTTGTCTTGATGCAAGCTCAATCATCCCATTAAGGAAATCCCAAAAAGTTGATTCTGTTCCTCTGGTCGTAGCTTTTACAGTGGGAGAAAGGTTTCATCACTCATCCAAGTGACATCAGGTTTCCCCAAACTTATACACAGTACCTTGCACAATATCTGAAACTAGCACCACTGACAAACAATGGGCTGTGCAGTCAGTTTCTTGATCATTAATAAGCAAATTGTCATGACTACTGATCAACAACCACTGATACCATTGATCAGTGGCCATGATATTATATTATTACATGCTTCACTGTATTTGTGGTGCTTATGTAGGGTTTTTTACGAGAGAAGACAACTATGCTCCAATTATAAGTTTTCACAATTTATTGTCAAAATGGTTAGAACCCTCTGTCTGACTCAGAGACAAAAGGCTGCCGTGCCCAGACACTAAACACTTTTTATTATGTGTGATAAACAGGACACAAAGGTGATTGGTCAAAAGTTGGAAGAAAGCCACAGTTCTCCTTATTTGGCTGAGATCCAGCACTTTGGCTCATATTTCTTCTTCTGCAGCTTTCTGAGCATCTCTTTATTTGGAGATGACACTTCTGCCGCTCTCTGCAATGCGCGCGTTCTCCTGGCAACCAATTCTTGCCCTCCAGTCAGGCCTGTAGACTTAAAGAAGGGGGGCAGAGTGCATTCCATCAGGTTTATGGCGCACAGCAATATTTGCCTCTGTCATGGCTAACATACAATTAAGATACTAGTTACCTAAAATGATCATTTTCATCCACATGTTCTCAATAAATATTCTTATTAGCTATAGTTCTTCTAGCTCCAGTGCTTAATTTAAACTGTGTGTCCACATGGGCGAGCGGGAACAACACAATGTGCGACATCCAGCAGCATCCAGCCTCCACACAGATAACATTTTCCATGGGCCTTTTGGACTTTGTCGTTTGTCTGTGCCTGGAGAGTCAGATTTTTGTTTAGGGTTTTTGCAGCACCCCGTGCAGAAGGAACAGACTCACGCTTGCAGAGGTAAGTCAATTTGCAGAGGTCGCACATTAGCTCTTCCAACAAAGAAGTTTGGTTATGTTTGTTTATAGTTTAATGATGGGACCACATGCGCTGCATCTTCAAAGTTTCTTTGTTATTATTCATACACAGTGATGTGATGTATAGTGATATCTAGTATAACTGGACCAACCTCGTCCCTCTTTAATTTATGAAGACTGAATGTTGAATGTTGGACCTTGTGTATCTTGGTTTTTTTTTTCTGAACTTTGTTGACCTCAGTCTTTTTGCAGGCACAGAAAATAAAACCAGGAGTACTGTAAGTGCTTCTTCTCTAGGTGGATGATGATTACACTGTGTGACACAGGATGTCACCTTTGGTCTTGTGAGGAAGCAAAGCTCAGGAAAAAGTGTGATTGAGCCGTTATATGGTACCCACATGTGTGCTGCTGAGAAGGATGGATAAGGATGCCGCAGCCAAATCCAGGCCTCGTCGGGTTGGTTGTAGTTGCAGAACACTAGGACTGAGACAGCCGAGACTGTCCAACTGTAGCCAACTTCAACAAAAGAATAGAGCAGCATTCAGTGATCACGACAAATGACAGTGTTCCTGTAGCATTCAGATCCCTGATCTGATCTGTCTCCTTCTGCTTTTAGTAACCCAGCTATAGTAACCACACAGCATTCACTCTCTAAACACATGCCATCCACTTTCTAACTTCAAGGTTACTGCCTGCCAGTTATTTTATAAACCATGTGATAACCTGACCTAACACCATTTCTTCTTGTTCCCCTCAATGTTGAAGAAGAACACATTTCAAGAAGTCTTAAAAGACAGTGGACTGGGTCTGAAGACTGGAGCAGCTGAGACAAGTACATCCTGTACCTCCATCAGCAGCATGCCATAAATGACACAAAAGAGCCTAGTTTGACAGCTTTTCCCATCCTGCATGTCAAACAGCTGGAAAAGAAATTATCCCACATCCCAATGTTTCACCAACATGTGCCAGACACTGTTCCTGCCATTCATGGTTACATCACCTGAGACAGTCACGCCTACCTCAGGACCTCCACTTGTCACCTACTGATCATTATGATTATGAAGATGACAGTGAGCGCAATTAAGACTGTAAACAGCCACGACCGTGACTGTTTTGATGCATGTTTGTGCGTTTTGTCTATTTCTTTTGCAGCTGTTTATTACTAACAAAGTGAAACCAAATTCTGTAGTTTATATTCTGTATGCATTTTCATCTTTACCAGCCACACTCCAGCTACAATTAAGAAACCAACATTCAGAAACTGTTGCCTCAGTGGCTTTATAAAATATGTAAGTAGTTCAGGTAATTTAGCCAGCTTTTGAATTACCACAAACACTTACAATATTCTACCTGCACAGCATGTTTTTGTATGAGATAGAAAAAGTAAGGTAAAAAAAAAAGTCTTCCTCTTAGTAAGGTTGAAGTTATATAATTGATGGTAATTCAGTGAATATACTCGGGCGCTTCCCTTTGTTCCTTGGCACGTTGCTTTTCAGTGTCCTAGAATGTTTAATTGTCTTTCTGTTTGTAATCACTGCCTGTTTTTCACTTTGTACAACTTCTGCGTGTCCTATTCCTGTAAAATCTTTTACTGATACATGTGTTTTAATGTTAATAACACATCTTTCCTGTCAACATCATGTATTCACAGCATATTTGAGAAAGGAGATTCAGTTTAGTAGTGATTTAATAGTTACAGTGTGCCACTACCATTTAGGAGATTAGAATGAAAAAAGTACACACGGACTAAGGAGTCACTTGCGGTTGAAGAACGATTTACATTTTTTTAAACCTAGAGTATTATTTGTTGTTGTTTGCACTTCATAACACAAGTTTCAGGCAGCCCCCCTCGCAGAGATCCACAAATGTAAGATGCATTCAAGTCCCAGTGTAAAACTGGGACATCTGTTTTTTGTTTTGTTTTGTTTTGTTTTTTGGTTTTTTTGCCAAAACATGTAAACTCCTTTTTCTAAATAAATTGAACAACTCGCAACCCCTTTATCAGAAAGCTCGGAGTTACCAATTACACTTAGCAGTGGCCTATAAATGTTTAGTGCACAGCTGCAAATGGGTGGGGCCGTCACTGTGGATCATCCTTTGCAGTCATTTTTACACTGGGACAATGCATCTGAAATACGACCTCGATCTTCGCGTTCCAGACGATTCGTCCACACGTATTTAATGGGTTGTTGGTGAGCGAGAGAGATGTTACGTGTTTTTCGACATTTGTACGCACAGGTTTTCGTAAGGTAAAATAATCGGATTCGTGGGGCTGAACCTAATAAAGTAAGCTGTGCGTTAATGGTCAGTATTTAATTTTGTAAAATAGTTTTACGTGTGGCCAGGTTGCTTCGTATTTGGGTGTGGATTAAAGCTTGTGAGTCCTCAAATCATTGTACACATTTGTACATCTTAGTTTACGCTTGTGGATCATATCGTACGCATTTGCTACACTTTTAAAGCAAAATTCTCTCCATTACTTTGGTTCAGGACCGAAATCCGTTGCGACGTGGCTGTACTGTGTCTTTAAGGGAGAGTTGACGGGACACAATTGCTTTAAATGATACAAGAGGAACAATTTAACAGTGTGTTAGGGAGACGCGGAGAAAAGCAAACAGGGGAAAATAAACAGGCTGTTATTTCTATTTGAAGGACTGGTAGAAACATATAAAAGATTTGCAGAAAAGCAGTTACTTTCTGAATTTACAGATCAATTTACAAGTACTGCTAACACAAAATGCTGTGGGAAGCATTTCCAACCCATAAAAATTAATTTAATTGATAGAAAATAAATTCAGCCTTACAGTTTTTCTGATATCGTCTACATGAATTTGTAATCTGACTCAAAACTTCCAGTACTAGTAGTGCTCTTTAAAAAAAGAAAAGAAATCACACTTTATCTTTCGTCGGGAACACCACCATGGACTTGATATTCAGTGCTACGTTATTGTCAGGTAAGACAACTTTGTACCTTCTGATTTTGTTTTTCATTTTCTATTTATGAATTACAGCAACCTATGAAAAATGGACTGACCTGGGCCGGTTCTAGACAGGCATATATGAGGGGGCAGACAGAAATGTAGCAATGTGCATATTGTGGCAATGGAGGAGGGAAAGGGGTGGGGTGCTGTGGATAACTGTTTTTGTCATGTAATTGGATTGGCTGTCCCACCTAAAGGCTAAGCTTCTCCTGGTCTAGTTCTTAGGGTCACTGAGGCATGCAACGTGGTCAGGCACCCCCTGACCACGTTAAGGTGGCTATCCCTCAGGGGGAAAACTGAAAAATAAAACAGCAAAAAATAAAATATTTCTCATCAGATTATAAAAGCTAAAAACATGACATTTACCTTAATTGGATGGCCTGTATCAAATATATTCGAACCCAACAATAACACTTCTCACTATTTCCAATATTAACAAAACTAAAAGGGTAGGAAAATAGAATAAAAAAAATAAAGAACACCAAATATCCATCAGGATCTTTAAAACCAACAACATAAAATTTATCTTAATTGGATGGCCTAATTCTCAAATTAATTGGCAAGATTAAGTAAGAATAAAATGAGACCTCTCAATATAGCCAATATTTACAAAACTAAAAAGAGTTTGCATAGTAATAAAACACACACACACAAACAATTCACCATGTCTCTTCCTACAACACTCAAACTAATTTGTAGAGCACAACGGATTTAGAACAGAACATATTAACTTTTTTTGTCTTTTTTTTTTATTACAACAAACAGAACTCTGTGTTTGCAACTAAACACTCTCCTTTCTCTTCAATCCACTCTACAATAACAGTCTCCTGTTTCCCTTTCCAAAAACTTTCATCCATATCCAAGTTATTCATTATGAACTTCTATTGGGCCAAGATCACCAAATTTCTCTTTCTTTTATGTAACATGGTGTGACGATAGGGGTTAAGACCTATGACAAAGTGGAGAAGGAACTCTCATACGATGCTGAAGACACACCAATTAGCAGGACTGTTACAAACAATTTTCAATATTCTTATGTGAAAATCTAGTTTCCATTCTTGAAAGTCCCTGTCAAGGATGTTGAGCAGGGATCTTTTCAGAGACTGATGGGGAGAATCATAGGGTCACCAGAGTCTGTATGGTCCAAAGTTGAGAGCACAACACTTTGTTTGTTCATTGTTTTCCTTCTCTTTGTTGGATGTGACTCATCCTCAGCAGGAGATGACACCCCCCAGCAGTCATCCTCACAGATGTTTTTTAAGGAGTCAAGTGCTGCACTAACAACCTCAGAAGCACTGCACAGATCAATTCACTGACACTATAGAATAGCATTTGCTGGTTTTAAGACACCGTGCACCCACAGTAGGAACTTTCCAATCTCAAAGAATTGATGCCTCTTAATTTGGCATAACAGGCCAAATTACTTTTGAGGCAAAAGCTTCTCATCTTTCTCTAAGGTATATTCCATCAGTTTTAGAAAAATACCTGAAGCAATGTCATCATCATTACCCGCTGCATCGTGTCTCAAGGTTGGGTGGCTGTAGCTCAGGTGGCAGAGCAGGTCAGCCACTAATCAGAAGATCGGTGGTTCGATCCCAGGTTGCCTCCTGGCTGCATGCCAAATATCCTTGGGCAAGATACTAAGTTTGCCTACTGGTGGTGGTCAGAGGGCCCGGTGGCGCCAGTGTCCGGCAGCCTCGCCTCTGTCAGTGCGCCCCAGGGCAGCTGTGGCTACAACGTAGCTTGCCATTGCCAGTGTGTGAATGACTGAATGTAGTGTAAAGCGCTTTGGGGTCCTTAGGGACTGAGTAAAGTGCTATACAAATGCAGGCCATTTACCATTCAGGAGTCCTGCGAAGCCCCAACTCCTTTACACAGAGAAATATTATAGCACTACCAATACTCTTGACATAGCAATGTTTTTTTCACATTGTGTTTTACCAACCAACATTGAACCCACAGTCACCCCTGTGGCCTCTCTGTTTTTATGCTCAGTCCAGATAGCTGAAGCATGCACATGGTTGTGGCTGGACACATGCCTCTGTAGCCCCTTGTCTCGACCAGGTGCTGTTTTCCATTTGTTACAACCAGTTATGGTAAAAACTACATCCTTCTCATTAACAGTGCTGCCATATTTCTAACAGGGGAAACAGAAGCACGCGTCCTGCACAACAGAGTACTCCAGCCATGGTTGTGTGTGGTACCAAGCAGGATTGATTGATCTTAATGTTGTACAACCAAATACACATTTGAGATAACTACTCAGTATTGTGGTGTGTTGCAATTTAAGTCACTGGGTAGCTGAGCAAGTTGCTTTGGGACAGCAATTGTTGGCAGAGGTACAGGAGAAGCAGCGCCTGTTGATGCCACAGGAGCAGACATGCTAGCTGTTGTCTCTGATGTACCAGCAACAGCGTCATTGCTACTGGTATTGGTACAGGCAGGAGCAGCACAGAATTTTTTAAATGCTTGGAAAAAATAATGTATCTCACTTTCTTTTTCACTCCCTCCCTTTGTGAGCGGCTGGAAGCTGGGGTGAAATGTGAAGAAGCTTTACTAAAATCACTGTGATTACATCAGTATGTGAAATAAGAAAACTGTTGAGTGCAGAGTTGAAAACTGGGGCAGGGCTTTGTGTCGCGGACACAGACACAGGCCCTTCAGTCAACTCTGTGCAGCAGACAGGCTCACAGAAAGATACACTTCTCTACCAGACTGAAACTGTGAAAACAACAATGGAATCGTTGACTGTATAAATATGTTTGTATTTTTTAGTTGTTAATTATCTCACGAGATAATAAGTGATTTTTACGACAGAGGTTTGCTGCTTCATTTTGCTCTGCCCTACCTGCTGAGAAACCTGACACCGGGTCATTTGCATACTAACAGTGATTGGATGTTTAGCTGGGAGGAGGGTGAGTAGGGGTTCTCTGCTGAGGGTTGTGCGAGTTTGCGCACCAACAGAGCACAGAGGGAAGGAGTGGACGAGATGTGAAACTAGGGCTGCACGATTTTGCATAAAATGAGAATAACAATTTGTTTGCTTAGAATTGAGATCACGATTCTCTCACGATTTTCTTTTCCAATATAAATATTTCTTGCACTTATTAACTGCACATCAACTTCGTAACAGTTGAGACTGAACATAAAAACAATAAATAAACATAAAAACAATAAATGTCTCACATTTTGTCGTTGCCGCAAAACGTTGTACTGCTTGAAATTCCGTCTCCGCCGTTGCTCAACACTGCGTGTATAGAGCAGGTAGTGCAACATTTTTAAAATAGTTGTGGGACGGCACTGTGTAGCGTTTGTCTAGGATGTTGATCATTCTCCTAAATCCCTCGTTTTGCACAGTGTTGATGGGAGCCATATCTTTGGTCAGGTGATAAGTGATGGCCTCCGTAATTTCTTTGTGCCTGCAGGAGGTCGACGGGTATGGGGAAGCGCTGTATAACGTTCCCGTTATTAATGTTTGGGTGGTTGACGGGGACGGATTTTCTCCTGTCACTTTCTTGGCCTTTACAGCTTCGTCATATTGCACTTTATGGTGACGTTTGAGGTGGTTATACAGATTTGTAGTGTTACCTTGCGGTGCTGCTACTATGGCAAAACACAGCTTGCAAATGATATTTTTTTTGACTCTCATCGTCTTCTTTGAAGGCAAAAAACTTCCACACGGAGGAATGAGAACCTTTTCTTGGAAGTAATTTTACAGTGGGGTTGTCATTCTCACCGCCATCAGGAAATGTTTCCTCTGTGCTCATTGTGTTTTCTCCCCTCGGGCAGTTTCACGTGCTCTCCGTTGTTTTTTCCCTGCCAGATGGCTTCTGTATCACGTGGTATAAGGCTCCGCCCTTGTCATTTGTTGAGCAGGAAGCGTGAGCGCTTGTTTTCATGCAGATTATGTCCCGGATCAAAATGCGGTACAATCGTCATTTTTTTTTGTTTTTTAAATCGTTGTCATTTGGAAATGAGATCGCACATAAGTATGAATTGAGATCGCGATTTTCTAACGATTAATCGTGCAGCCCTATGTGAAACCATCTCATTTGTGCCTTTTCTAGTGGATTTTTCAGCTACTGTAGTAAATCTTGTCCATATTCATATGTTTGTGGGTAATCTATTTTATTTCTTATTTTGTTATTTATTAAGTTTGATTTAAGGGGTAGGAAATTTGTTTAAGGGGGCGTTGCCCCCTCTTGCTCCAGCATATAGCCAGCCATGGGACTGATTGGTACTTTATGCAATAAAAACTGCAGACTGCCTTCTAAATACAGAAAGTGCAATAATCTTTTTAATTATGTTTTTCTTAATGTTGTGATATAATGTACATTCACAACTGTGTAAAAATAAATAAAAATGGTATATTCTTTAAAAGCCACAACAACACAATTGAGGTTGTGTCGAGAAGAAAAAGAACATTTGCATTTCAATGTAGTTACAGAACATTTTGACATGCAAAAAATAGCATAGTTTGATATCATATTAACTTTTTTTTAGGAAGCTGTGTTATATCATGTCATAGCATGACTTGTGTGGCAGGCATCAAGTCTGTCAATTAAAGCTGGTCTTAGCCAACTAAATACAACTAATAACTGAATCATTCTTGAAATTATAAAGCTATTGGGGAAGCAGAACATCTTTGCAATAAATATCGATTGAATCAGAATCAGAATACTTTATTAATCCCTAGGGAAATTATGTTATGTTATTATTGAAATAGTTAGTATTGGATTTACTAATGAGATATAAACATGTCCATTGGAATTTTTTGATTGCTTACATTTTTGGATAACTTGGCATGCCTCAAGTCAAATTGACCCAGGAACATCATTGCTGTGCTAACTAACATAACAGGAGGGTTAAGTACAAGTGGTAACTGCCTGAATTAACCATGAATGACAGTATAAAATAAATATTATAACGTCAATGAATTCACTTGCAAACAATGAGCTCATATTCAATCATATATGTAAATCCATATCTAAATACTTGGTTATTCACTTGTCTAGACTTTATAAAGATCTAAAGTTATCTTTATACTGAATATAAGATTATCAATCAAGAGCAAACATTTAACAAACAAATCTGTATTTATAAATTACATACTAAGCAGGATTAAAGCTTTATAAATGATGAATTTAGCACTTATTAATACATTACTAACTCTTTACAGTGTGGCATTATTATAAAGTGTTATTATGTAATATGGTACTATCACATAGCTTTATCAAACAAAAGGCACTCAGAAACTGGGGAAAACTCTGACAGGAAGAGGTCTGGCAGACCCAAAGCCACAACTGAATCAGAGGAGAAGTTTCTGAGAATTAACAGCTTGTGTGATAGGTGGCTCACAGGACAACAGCTTTAAGCACAGCTTAGTAGTGGGCGTAGTAAGCAAGTCCCAGTTTCAACTGTGAAGAGAAGACTTTAAGCTGCAGGTTAGACAGGACAAGTTGCAGCAAGAAAGCCATTGCTACGATGCCACAATAAGACAAAGACGCTTGTCTGGGCAATGAAACACCACCCTTGGATTACTAAACACTGGAAGAAGGTATTATGAACTGATAAATTGAAATTTGAAATCTTTGGTTCGTCACGCAGGATTTTTGTATGCCTTCAAGTAGGTGAAAGGATGTTTCCACAGTCTGTGGCATCAACTATCAAACATGGAGGAGAAAGAGTGATGATCTGGGGCTGTTTTGCTGGATTCAGGGTCAGTGACTTGTACAGACTGAGAGGCACCCTGAACCAAAATGGCTACCACAGCATTCTGCTTACAATACCCTCTGGTATGTGCCTAGTTGTTCAGGGGTTCATCCTACAGCAGGATAATGACCCAAAACATAAGTCCAAGCTGTGCCAGAACTACCTTAGGAAGAAAGAACAAGATGGTAAGTTTGAAAACATGGAGTGGCCATTACAATCTCCAGACTTAAACCCCATCGAGCTGGTTTGGGATGAATTGGACAGAATGGTGAAAGCAAAGCAACCTACAGTGCCGCACATTTATGACAACTTCAGCAACAGACATTGGAAAAACTTTCTGAAGAATACTTGATTTCTATTCTCTGTGCAGTCAGTGCTGGTAGGGTTTGAGGTTCCAGGGGTGCTCCGCCTCCGCGCTGGGGCTCTGGCAGGGCCTTGGGGACTTGGGTCCTTTCACACTCTGGAAGACCTCTGGATGTCTGGGGGCTGGATCTCCTCCATGTCTGCTTCATGCCCTGGGGGACGGGGCTATGGCTCCCCACACCTTCTAGCGGATCATTACATGGAGAGACCTTTTGAAAACAAGTGTGTTCATGCACACAGTTGTCCACACAGGTGTTCAAAGACACAAACTACACTTCCTTGGCTCTGGCCTCAAAGCATACTGCGCACTGTCAGTCTTGCGTGCTCCTCAATACCATCCAGTATTTACTATTTATTGTTACACTACTCATCTAGGTTGTTGCTGTGGTCTCCCTACTGTGTTGTTCTCTTTTTGCTTGTTTTCTTTTTTCTTTTTTATTCCAACAGGTGATCCAGCTGATTTTTTTTGTGTCTTCTCTCAGTGTCCCTCTTCCCCTCTGTTTTTCTTTCCCTCCCATTCTTTCTTTTTCCCTTTCTTAGCCTCCATTCATCTCTGTCCAGTCTATAATAACTTAAAATAAAATAAATAAATAAATAAATAATAATGTTAATAATAAAGATCAATCAAGTGGACCAATATGGCAAAGCCATACTGACCCACTTGGAAAAATAAATCCATTGACCTTCAGACAATAATTCTGATAGCTAAAGTACCGAACGGAACAGGCAAAAAAAAAAAGGGAAAGCAAACAAACAAAATGGGCTCCACATTAAAGTTTTATAAGTGAAAAGTTACTACCTTTAAATTGTCTTACTCTAGTGCACTCTAGTGGTAATGAAAGAAACACTCTGGTACTCGAGAGGTAGAATGAAATTAGACTACCACAGCGTAAACAGTTTCCGAAATGTCATTATGATTAGTAGTGCTATAATAATAATGTTATCTTTTTTTACAGTGATTTTAAAGATTTGTATTCATTATTCCTCAGTGTTAAATGCTGCACTTGGTTTCAATATTGATCCTGTGGCTTGGAAGACCCTGAGTAACTCTGCTGCTGGTTTTGGCTACCAGGTGGTGCAGAGACAATCAGAGTAAGTCCGGACATGCATTGTTATGTTGAAAGTGGGTTTACAGCTGCATGTTTAACATTACTGCTATTTATTTTTTATTTATTTACCATCTCTGTTATGCTATATGGACATATGGAGTTTATTTAATTAGAGTTTGCTTTCTAGACTTACATGATTGACTGGATTTATTTTGTTAGTTTGCTCGTCAGTGCTCCACTGGAACAGTATTCACAAAATGGGAGAGGGAAAATATACAGGTGCACCACTTCTCCCCCAAACTGCCAAGATTTACAATTTCAAGGTAGGTAACCATTCATTTCTAAATGTGCTAAAACTCGGATAGTATTTTGCCATAAAAATAGATGTCCATAGATCCTGTCGCATACATTTGTTTAAATCAAATCACAGTTACAGTAGATTTCCATATTAGATATCTTAGTATGTAACGTTCAGCCTTAAAAATGAAATAAACTTTCCAGCTGATGATAAAAACAAGAAAAAATTTCTTACATTTTGAAAATGGTGACGAATAAAAGTAAAACTGAGTTTTGTTTTGCATTCCTTCATTTTGAAAATATACCAGATGAAAACTATTGTTTATCACAGTTTCCAGTCTAGACGATACCACTTCTTATAGTTATCATGAATTGTGGCACTTTGTAGTTCTCAATTTGAATATTGTTTTCTTCCTCACACAAAGTGTATTTTAGGAGTGTTTTAACACATTTGTAATGCTTTCAATACAGCACCAGAGTTTGCAGTCAACATGTCGCTTGGTTTGACAATGAAAAGTGATCCGACAGCACAAAACACTGTGGTGAGTTACTTAACTGCAGACATTACCAGTGATTGTATCTCTCTATATCTATCCCTATATCTGTATATCTCTCTGCCTCTCTCTCTCTTCTTTAAAAAGACTAAAAGTCAGCAGATTTTAAAGATTTGTGTCGGAATTTCTTGTTTGATTTTATATAGAATTAATAATTGTTTAAGTGACAAAAATACTCAACCTGCTGTATTATGGCATCTTGGCTTTGTCTCCTCTCAGGTGTGTGGTCCAACCATTCCAAAGGACTGCAGAACTATCACCATGTACAACGGTGTGTGCTTTCAGTTGGACCGTTATAATAGGCTTGGACCACCCATACCTTCTTCTATTCAAGGTAACAGTAAATGGTCTTTGCCTCTCTGTCTCTGTCTCTCTCTCTCTTACACACACGCACACGCACACAGACACCATTACTCCTGGTACCTGATTACAGTTAGTGATGCCCTCTAAAATGTTCTAAGGGGACACTTTAAAGGGACTATGTTTAAATGTGTGGTATTCACTGACCCTTTACCAAGGTACAAAATCCTTTTGCTTGCATGATATGAGTTTAAAAAAATATAATTTTGAATCCATCTCTTTGACAGAGTGTAGAACACAAGCAGACATTGCCTTTCTGTTGGATGGTTCAGGCAGTGTATATAATACTGATTTTCAAACAATGAAGAAATTTGTGAAAGATCTAATCGAATCATTTCTCTCAAGTGACACACAGGTGAGCAGCTGTTGTCCCTCTGTCAGTAAAATCATAGCAAAGACATAAAATAGCTACATTTTTATTTCTATTAAGTATTTTTTCTCTCTTTTTCAGTTTTCTGTTTCCCAGTTCTCTACTTCACCTGTGGTTCACTTTTACTTCAAGAAATTTTCCTCATCTGGATCAGTGGAGACTGACATCAATGACATCAGTCAACAGGGAGGAGCTACTTACACAGCCGAGGCCATCAGACATGTTGTGTAAATAATGCAGTTATAATAGTGAAGAAGTGCAAATACATTATTGTCCAGTTGATTTTTTTCCATAAATCTGATCACATTAAGTACTGTGTGGACTGTATGACTGAGGGAAGCCTTTTAAAAGACACACTGTACACAAACTTGTGCTTCAGAGTGTCATCTTCTACTGAGAAGATGATATGGCCCCAACTAAGGCTAAATTCAAATATTTGCTGAGTTTAATTTGAAAAAACAAAAAAACAAACAAACAAACAAACTTGTATAACGTTGATTTGTGCAAAAGTTTAAAAAATTGCCAAAGAGAATGACATGCAGAAATAATAATAATGTGGTTTACCTGATTGTGTATAATTTACAAGATCAACTGTAAAACAATGTTTTAAAATTATTATTTTTTTTAATTTGACAGGAACAATGTTTTCACACCACAAAGAGGTTCCAGACCAAATGTGAAGAAGGTCTTGATAGTAATTACAAATAGAGAATCTCATGATCGTTATGATCTGGGAGGTGCAGCACAGCTAGCAGAGAGTAAAAACATTGTTCGATTTGCTATTGGGGTAAGTATTGCCATTATTTAAACCTGCAGAATGTTGCATTTTATACTAATAATGGGTTTTGTTCAGTTGTCACACTACAGTCAAATGAAGCTGCACTATAGGGAGAAAATTCCAGGCTAGTTGTTCGTTTCTCTATAGTGATAGATCAGCTGGAGGATTAGGACTGCCTAATCTAATTGGTTATTATTGGGCATCCAGCATGCATAAAATATTATTGTGGTGCACGTCCCCTCAAACCAATTGATGCCAGAGCGAAGCAGCCTCCTGCTCCTCGTCGTTACGCGCTTTAACATGCAATGCCTTATAGTCACCCTTATTAAGCCTACCTTCCAACCCAGTTGTTGCTGGATTTTGGTCACGAATAAGAGGCCACTTTGGATGGCTAACTGTAATAGATGCTCACAGACACTTTTGCAATCTTACTCATATGTTTTGGGCATGTCCCAGGCTGTCTGAACTTTGGCATCAATTCTTCAAAATAATTTCAGATATTAGGTATAAATCTAACTCCGACTCCATGTTGCTACTTTTGGCAAACCATTAAATAACCTTCGTACCACAGCCATCCAAAATAACCTTATCGCCTTTGCTTCTCTTATTGCCCAAAAAGAATTTTGTTGTCATGGAAATCATCTCAGCCACCATTAACCAAAGTCTGGTTACATGACATCCCAGGATATTGCTGTATGTACCTATGTGCTTTATGACTGTCTGGCATTTGTCTGGCATCTGATAAATAAAAATGAAAAATAAAAAATAGGAAGAAAACTCCTGAGCCACCCACTCATTACAGCTCCGAAAGCTGCTTGGCCAGAGAAAACCAGGCGATGAAACTCCTGTTGCACAGTTTTTGTGCTCTAAATGTTTCGACTTTAGAATAATACCACTTATAGTCAATCATAGAACATACAGCAGCCATGAAATTTTACAAACTGACTTACTGCAGCAGTGATATCGTTTAGCAGTACCACACTTAAATTCAGTGAGATCTTTAGAATGATGCATTCACAAATATTTGTAAATTCAGACTGCATGGCTAAGTGATTTTTTTTATGCCTGTAGTAATGTGACTGAAAACACCTGAAATCAAAGATTAAGAATTGTTATTATATACTGGCCACACATTTGTATATACACCATAAAATGTCTCTATAGTGCATTTATTTAGATCAATTTATTTGTTTAGATAAAAGCTAATCTCACTGACCATGTAACCTTGAAAATGAAGCATGGTAAATAAATGAAAAAGCTGAATTATTAATGGGAACATGAGATATGTGTATAATACAAATACAGCTAGTAGAGGAAAAAAATATGTGTAAAAACTATTTTATAGCATGACATAAATGTTATCATGGATTTAGGTTCTATTCAGTGTTAGAGAGTTTAAAACCTGTTTGTAAATTTTATTATAAATCAAGTGAAGTTTAACTAATGTATTTTAATAAAGTGAGCAAATAATTTTGCATAGTATGAAGACTCAAACATGTTTGTCAACAATCGTAGGTGGGGGGTGCATTTGCTAACCCTGATGCCAAAAGAGAACTGAACACCATTGCATCGTCTCCCTCAAACAAACACGTCTTTCAAGTGAGGAACTTCAATGCACTTGAAGTAATTAGACAGAATCTGCAGGACAAAACTTTCTCAATCGAAGGTACAAACATAAATTTATTGTTACAACTTTGTAAAAATTCCTCTAAATGTTTCAAAAATTAAAATAATTGCGCTGTAATAAATGCTACTTTCAGCCGCTCACTTTTTCACAAGGGATTTTTTTCACATTCATTACATGGATCTGTGTCCTTCTGGAATTGAAGCAGTTAACTTTCATTTATTGTGTAAAATGCTACAATAAGAAGCAACTAAAATTAGTACATTGTATTAACTTTATTGTACTGTATTCAGTAAAGTCACATGTAAAATTAAACTTTACATTTTGTGAAATGAGCAATAAATGCTCAGCAGTTTTAAAATAAACTGTAAAAAAATCATTTTAAATAATTACTTGAAACATAAAAAAATGAACCTTCAAATTGAATTTGACTCATCGTGTCTCTCTTTTACCTTCTCATTTATTTTTCTGTTACAGGATCTCAAAGCAGTGGAGAGTCACTGGAAATGGAAATGTCTCAAGAGGGATTCAGTGCAGTTATTGTGCCTGAGGTAATTAAAACTACCTGAAACTCACCAGACAGTCTAGTCATAGAAAGAGAGATTCACATGTGCCTTTGTGGCAGTTTCTAAGTTCTAATGGCAAATACAGGTTAAACACAGTCCAGATTTTAAAGGTAAAATATACTGTATATAAAATGTTTATTTGTCTGCACTGTAGGGAATTCAGATGTCTATTGTTGGTGCAAACCAGTGGAGGGGAGGCTACGTGCAATACACAACAGGAGGCCAGAAGGTGAAAACATATGAGGATGTGTCTTTGGAGCCTGACAGTTATCTTGGTAAGAATATTGCAGCTTTAACAATCTAACTCATACACATGTGATCATGTATATAAACAGCTCTGCTGTAATTCTTTGACACAAACACACTGAAGAGTTTGCATAATAGACATAATTTAAAAGGATTAATCAGGAATCTTAATCTGTCTTCTCCTTTTGAAAACCAAAATTCTAGGTTACTCCATGGCGATTGCTAAATCCTGGCATGGCTCTCTGACAGTTGTTGGTGCTCCAAGATATAAACACAGAGGAGTTGTGTTTGCTGTTAACAGAGAAAACTTGAAAAACCAAAAGATTGAGCCCTTGGCATCACAGGTATGCATTTGTAGCAAGACAGATATGAATTAAATTATAATTTCCATAGAAATTATTATCTCAGATACAAAATAATAATATCTTCCTTACACAGTATCAGACTGGTGAATATTTCGGGGCAGAGGTGTGTACCATGGACATAAATAACGATGACATCACTGATCTAATCTTCATATCAGCCCCAATGTACATGGAGCCTGATAGAGAGGGAAGAGTTTATGTTTGCAGACTAACTGGTTTGGTAAATCAGTTTTATTTACTGCAGTTAAATTAATTGGTTTATTTGTCAACTTTCTTAATGTTCATATAATATTCACTCTCCTCCTTTCAGTTTGTGGAGTGTAATTTTGATGATCCTTTAGTACTAAGAGGACATGCAGCTGTCAAAGGAAGGTTCGGCTCTTCTCTTGCTGTGCTGCCTGATCTAAACTCAGATGGATTCAGGGATTTGGCAGTTGGAGCACCTTTGGAGAATAATGGTGAAGGCAGCATCTACATATTCCACAGTGAAGGAGAAGGAAGAATCAGTCCTACTTACTCACAGGTACACAACATCAAAGAACTCACAAAGATGACTAAACTTATTTATCACTATACAATCTGCAGCTTTATTAATTAAAATATGTTCATTCACACAGAGAATTACTGGCTCTGAGGTCGAGTCAGGACTGAAGTTCTTTGGTTTGTCAATCAGTCAGTCGTCTTTTGACCAAAGTGGGGATGAACTGCCTGACTTAGTGGTGGGTTCAAAGGGCACAGTTGTCTTACTGAGGTAAGTCCAAGAAAGTGTAATTGTACTTTTGTCTATTGTAATTCTGCAGTATTTGTTGATATACATATTTACAGTATGCATTAATGATCAAATATTTAGGTACATTTTAAAGTTCATTATTATAAGAATGGCACAGATTTTTATAATATCATATTTATATTGTATAAAAATATTTAATTATTTATGATTAATTATCACATAAAACATTAACTCTAATTTACATTATTTCTGGTAAGAATTTGGGGGTTTGGGGTATGATTTGTGTTTTGTTTCCTTGTTCCCTAGTTCCCTTGTTATCTGGTGTCTTTATATTGCCTGAGTCTCCCTCTGTTCCTTGTTGCATCATCACGCTAGACTGCATGTTTACCCTGTTTGTTTTTGTTTTGAAAAGCAGCATTAAAGCTGCAGGAAGGAACATCTGGCTAAACAAGGCTCGGGCATGCACAGCTATCTGCTATTCACATGTCTTTTCTTACTTTCCAGATCAAGACCCATAGTAACAGTAAAGGCTGAGGTATCGTTTAGCCCAAAGAAAATCCCTACACAGAATGTAGAATGTTCAAAACCATTGGAGAACACAGCTACAGTCTGCTTTACTATGAGCAGAGTGTCTACAGTCAATGAAGGTTCATTATCCTTCCCACTTGTTATAAACCACTGCCCATCATTTTATTTTTAATGTATTTACATTTGCAATATTTTAATCAAATTCTGTTTCTCTATTCAAGCTCGAGCAGTGATTAATTACACTTTAACACTGGATGCCACTCGCTAGCCTCCAAACAACCGAGCTTACATCAGTGGGAAACAACGAGAGCAATCTGGATCAGTTACTGTTGACTTAGGAAGACAACAATGTATAACTATAAAATTCCTCACTGAGGTAAGATCTAATAACAATCTTAGAAAAAAGTCCTAAAACCAACAGAGTTTTGAGTCATTAAACAAATGATTTTTTTAAATTAATTTTATTTTTAAGACTCCTCCAACATTGAATCTAAACCTCTTCTTGCAGGCTTGCCCTGAAGATGCTCTCAGTGAACTTTCCAATGAGCTCAAATTCATGTTTAATGGTTTGCCCTCAAACACAAATCTCAGACCGAGTCTTGCCCCGCAGGCCCAAACAACAACCATTCATCCTGTAAGTAACCTTTTAAAAACCCTATTAACCCCTTAAAACCGGTCAGAGCGGGCACGCTCAGTTTTGTGTAACTATTTTTAAATCCCGGTACCACTGCAACCACGTGAGCTAGCGCAATAATTTTTTTTGCATATGAAACCGGAGGAGTTGTACTTACATCTTATGCCATCAGCTTGCCCTAGGTCACAGTTTCCTTCCACATATAGCTTTGCAAAAACTGCATAAAAAGCACTTGCAGCAACAAAAACATAATATTCCAGAAACACGCTTTGCCATCCGATCAGCTGTTCATAACACTTCCTATGTCCATCAGCGCGAACTATCGCATGTCTGCCATGACCTGCCAAAAACCGGAAGTGACGTCATTTTCGCGGAAATGTAGTTTTTTACCATCAAGGCCTCATTAGCTTATGCTGGTGTTTTTAAAAGTTATGTTTGACTTTATGACTTTCTGTGTCGTTTCTGGGATGCTTAGGACTCATATTGCACTGCTGGAAATAGTTTATTTTGATGCATATGCTGCTTTTTTGCAAATTTGCACTATAATATTTATTTTCGTTTTTCCTGCAGTGTATAGAAATTGGTGTATTTCAAAAATAAAACTATGAAGACACTCAAAATCAATTTCCTGTGGTGGGAAACTATTTTGTGCAACTTTTTTGTATTTACAGTTTTGAGGGATAACCTCTTAAATTTCTCTAACTAGAAATATATGTTAAAAAACAAAAACGATTTTCAATTTTTTTTGTAGTTTATTGCACTTTTTTGCAATTTATGTAATTACTATGCACTTAATGCATGCATATTATTAAAATTTAGGCTGTAATGGTTGTATTGATGTATATCAACTTGAAATGCTCCCAAAAATGGCACTAAAACATGTAAAAATATAATATAAGCTCTGGCGGACTTGGTTCTATGGTAGGTCTTAAAGGGTTAACTGACCAACTGAGGCTAGTCTTTATGAAATTATGACAAACCTTTAGGTTTGCCCTTACCTTTACTGAATCCATTTTATTAAAGGCATGCATCTGACTAATGCTGCTTTGAGAGACTTCTGTTGAAGTACTGGAAGTAAATGAGTCAAAAACATAAATATGAAATATACTCTACATATAAGTTATAATATAATATAAACAAATGTACTTGTCCACTGGTTAATTACAAAACCATGCGGGTTCAAGGACCTCACAGCACAAGCAGACTCCCAACGTATTATATGACTGTGCTGTATGTTATACATCATGTGTATATATAATGTTTTTTTTCTATAATGTCTACAAATGTCAAGAAGTCACAAGCAAAGTGAGACCACATCATAGTGCATGTTTAAACAAGGAAGGTTTATTCATCAAAATTATTTATAGATTAAATAGACATAACATTATTTTGTCCATGTTCCATGTCCTGATATCAGACAGAAATGTCACATGATATTAAACAGAAGCTTAAATAACCAACTGAACTCTGTAGAGTGGGAAATTATCATAAAGAAGTTCATTTTAATTTGTAGTTTCAAGCTGCTCTTCATATTTTGGCCACCAGATGTCACCAAAGAGGACTGTGTCCAAACGCTTTGAGTAATGACTATGTGATGTGTTACAGACAAAATAGTATTTTACTTATTAATCACCAGTGTAGGGTAAGTTACTTTGAAAAAGTAATTAGTTATAGTTACTAGTTACTACTTCAAAAAAGTAACTGAGTTACAAGATTCTAAAAGTAATTAATTACTTGAAAAGTAACTATTGTGTTACTTAAAAAAAAAAAAAAGTTTAACCCTCTGGGGTCCAGGGTATAATTGGCCATTTTTAACTACTTTTGATTTTCCCTCCACATTTCACCTTTAAAAACTATTTACTTTGCCTTGTTTGGGATCATCCTTTTCAGCACAACCTCGCGTGTCTGAATTTACAGCTATGTTTTCATTTTGACATACGTGTTAACACAATTGATCTAAAATCAGAAAAAAAACATAAAATCCGAGTAGAGTAGAAGTTATATTTTTTACTATTTCAACCAATAAACATGTTTAATGAATCATATTTCATAAATTTAATTCAAATATAAATTGTCAATTTTAAAATCCTATGCACAAGTTTTGCAAACAACAAAGTTATTTGCATCCATTTACCTTTTACACTCTTTTTTCAATAACCATTTCAAACTATTTACAGAACAATCAGCTGTTCTGCATTCAATAAGATGCCACACAAATTATTTGTGCCACTCCAAAAAAATACTTTCTGTCCACTATAAAGGAGAACATCACAGCCTGATACCTGCAGGTCTGACAGCAGGTGTATCACTCCTGTTTCTACCTGGAGACAGCAGTCACCTCATTGTTCTGACACACAACACAAAACTATCCACAACTCTACACACTAACTACACAAGACAACACATTAACTACACACTCCAAACACGCTAAACGTCACAAATCTCTCACATCTCAAAACTCGCTCTCTCTCTTCCTGTTGTCTTTCTCTCTCTCTCGCCGTCACTCCTAAAACATCCTCTGTTTTTTGTTTTGTTTTGGGTTTTTTGCTCATAAGCAGAGAGTGCTTGCTAGCGCTGTCCTTAGACAGTAAACGTGACAAAACTATCCAGGAAAAAACGCCGCGTATACATTGTTTATCATGACTCTGGTTTACGTGGCCTATCAACACAATTTAAAAACTGGTGTATATCACCTTGTTGCTTTGTTTTTAAGTGGTTATGTGATTGGCTTACCACGACTACTTTATTCTTCCTCAGTCAAACAGCAGCACTCATGCGAATGTTTTGCCCCCTTAGCTCCAGGTGTTGTGCCAAAAAGTGATTGTCGGCCAGAAAGTGATTGCCATCGGCGGGAGCGCGCACAGCTGCTTAAAGCTGTAGCTTTAAGCAGATTGCTTACAGCTACTTCCATGCAACTGATCTAAGATGCGGTAAGCTGAACACAGCTTCAACCGTCTGTTTGTTGAAAAAATGTAACGCGGTCGCACCGCATTTTCTTGTTAGTAACGGTAACGGCGTGGGAACGATAGGAATAGTAATTAGTTAGATTACTCGTTACTGAAAAAAGTAACGCCGTTACTTGTAACACCGTTCTTCCCATCACTCTTAATCACAACGTCCTAATTCATCCACTTCTTAGAAAAAAAGACAACAGCAATAGGGGGTGACTATTATTGTTCTGCACAGCCTTGTGCAGTGGTATCTTCCTGCATACAAGCTGTACCAAGAACTATACAGTTTTCTACTTTTACCTTTACTTTCTCTACTCTACTTTTGCCACTGATGCGAACTTATGCAGTTCTCACCTGCTTCAACAGTAGCAGCAAATTTGAACTCTTGAAAAAAGAACAAATTCAAAATACACAAACCTTCACCTTATTAAAAGTGCTTCTGTCTAAGATCAGTTTCTTGGCTGTGCAGGGGACTAAGATGTTTTCCAGAAGTGAATGAAGAATATTAACAAAAATGTTGTTCCTGGTATAAAGTACCACTACTTGGTAAAACACACAAACTGGCTACTGCTCATTAGCAACCAGTCATTGTTCCTCTTGGTCATCAGGTATTAATTAATGAGTGATTGATGCTTGTTTGATTTTTGAATGCGGGTGGTGTGAAGGCAACCCGTCTACCTGCTGAGAATGTTTGCAGAGTTCTCAATGACTTGATATCACAGTTACAAATCTTCTAAATATTACTGTCTCTTATATATTTTGTATATTTAAAAAAATAAGTTCATCTGTCAAAACAAATACCAACCAAAATATCAAAAAGCATTATGTCAGTGCCATACATTATTATTTATTATCACTTTATTAGTGAATTTTCAAACTGTAAATTACCAGTACTTTTATTATGTGATGAAATAACAATTTCTGTGGTACCATTTGTCAACACATCTATCATATTGTTCCTTTGAGAACTGTAAATACATGTAGTATAGCACCTTGGAGAAACAGTGAAAAGATAACAAAATATAGCAACAATAAACTACAAATTAAATGAGATCTATAAAAACACACTTCACTGTTACAGCAATGATATAAAATTTGCCAGACAATCCTACATCTCCCAACTGTTTAACAGTGATCAGTCTGCTTTTTTATTTTTCTTTCTCCCATCAATAAATCAAAGGATGAACAACTTCATCCTTCCAAAACGAGACCAAGTAAATCTTTACACAAATAAATTTATCAACTTTGCTTCTTACTTACTCCAGAATAACATTTATAATATTAGAGATCATCTCTTAGTCTCTTATAGGAATTTACCAAATAGTGTTGGAATTAAAAAGAATTTAGTGATTCTGATTCCATTATCAGTGTCACTTATCGATTCAGTTCCATATCGATTCACATTGCGGTCTCATTGGTACTGACTCTGTCATGTGTCAATGTGTGACAGGTAGAGGTCGGACCTAAATTGCAAACACAGTGACAGGAGTGAGCTCAGAACAGCTTTATTACTTGAGTTTGGGGAAGAAAACACAAAAATATCAAAAACTGAGCCTAAACAGAAGCCAATAACTTAGTGGTTACAAAACTGAATGAATAGAGCACACACACACTCACATAGGGAGAGAATGACAACAATGTGACAGTAATCATAGGGACAATAAATACACAGGAGGGGCTGAGAGGAGTTTGACCAGTACAGCCAGTGTGGAGTATGACGATAACCAGTACTTCTACTTTTCAACAGGGTCCAACTACAATCCTCCTGTTTACAAGGTGATTGCACATTTTCTCCTGTTTGAAATGCACAAGCGTGGGTTATTTTGACTTTCTATCACTTCATCTATCAGATTGAGACAGTGGTGGAGGTGTATCCTAAGCCAGATTTCATCAAACCAATTGTCATAGGATCCCTGGGAGGGTTGGCTTTTTTGGTTGTACTCACGGCTGGGCTGTATAAGGTGAAACACTCTTCTTACTGTTTTTTGGTGGATTTCACAACTTCAAAAAGTTATTACAGTTATTGTACTGTTATTTCATTTTTTTTTCACTGCTAGGCTGGATTTTTCAACAGTCATTATAAATGGACCCTCAATCAAGAAGAAGATGGCCCAGGTCCAGGAACTGATGAAGGTGCACCTACAGCAAACAAATATTTGTAGATGTATATGCATCCTCCTGTTTTAGAAATGAACCTGCTAGATTCATATTAGAACAGACTGAATAAACAAAAAAACAACCTAACATCACTTCCTCACTCATTCATTCACTATCACCTCTAGCAGAGGTTCCCATCTGTTGTTCACGGTCCTGACAAAGGGGCACAAAGTGAACCTTACAACGTGAAAGTAAATTTCATTTTTGCAATAGACACAAAAATTTCTTTTTCAGGACCCTAAAACTTTTCAAATCATACTGTGAGAGAAGGACAGCACAATTGTGTACAAACGGATTAAATCTCACGCTGGTACCTGATGACAAGGCATAAGGAGCAGACACTGTATGTTGAGGGACCACTGTAGAAAAGGTCAGGAATTACCATCCTACGATACAATACATTCAGTAATTTTGCTTCATTGTAAGACTTCTTGCATGATATTCTGTGATTTGCGATTACCTGGGTGATTTTCTGGACACTCGTCTCACGTATGAGCTTTAAGGTGTATATTTAAAGTAACTATTATTACTATTAAGAATCAAACTGCTTGTCTACAATTAGTTAAAAAGCTACTAAAGAACTGCTGTAATTGTGAAAACATTTACAATGTGAATGGCTTTGTTAAGAAATGAATTATGAAATATGTAACATGTATAAAAATAAATTATATTATTCTTCTGTATTTATTATATGGAGGATGTGGGTAGAATTACATTTCATATGAAGTCTTATCATTCTATCATATTAATTAGAAAAATAACAGCAGACATACAGAGCAGATATATTATTTTATAATTAGTTTACAGAAGACTAGCATCATATTAGAAATTAATGCTTTATAACAGTGGTTCTCAAACTGTGGTACGAGTACTGCTGGTGATACTTAGGCTCCCTGTAGTGGTACACGGGAAATCTCCCCCAAAAAAATTTACGATTAAATAATAAACCATTGTGGAGGTATGCAAAGACAACACAAGAGTTCCCAAGGCTCTTCTCGGAGCTGGAGTTAACCAGAAAACATCGTGAGTCCTCTATAAAGAGCAGCCTTTCCTTATCGCCAGTGGTCGCGGCCGCTACAGAGTGCTGGCAGGCTCGTTCCCCTGGGCCTTAAAACTGCAAAGGCAGCACAGCGCAGTCATGCTGATGGTAAAAACACAGCAGCACCTTGAGAGCAGTGTAATTCCCAGGGGGTGGACAGCGGCTCTAGCGAGGCCACCACAAGATGGTATTTCATGTCGTCGGTTGAAACACCATGAAGAGTAAAATGAGCTTCAACGTGCACAAACCATGAAGAAGGGTTGTGAAGCCAAAAATCCGGCAAAAATTAAGACGTACAGCTCTGCTATCATTCCCGACATAAATGAAGACAGAAAACTAAACAGCAGTGACGTTTGTAGGGTTATTGAAGTTGGGCTAGCTGGTATCTAATGATGTGCTACGTGGTGGCTAGCTACATAGCTATGTTAGCATAACATAAACACAGTGAAACTGGAGGATGAACTTTTTTCCACTAGATAAAAGTTAACATGAGGGTCCCCAATGAGTAGGGACAAATGTAACTTCATGGCAGGATGCTGTAAACCAGGGGTGTCCAAACTTTTTTCACTGAGGGCCACATACATAAAAATATAGGAGGGGCTGGACCACTTACTAGAAATTAGGTATATAACCTTAACTTTAGTGTATTAAAGTTAGAAAAATCACTTAAAAGTGGTCAAATATGTTATATTGTTGAATATAATTAAAGACAAAACTGCCTTCATCACAGCTTTCCATAAATGGATCTTTATTGATTTATTCAGAAAAAGCTTTGGTAGCTCATTCTCAGAACAGCAGCCTCAGATTTCTTCTTAGACGGAAGATTTACAGTACAGAGAAAAAAACAATAAAGGGGAAAATGGGACGGGTACATTTCAAGCTTGTTATTTAAGTTATTAGGCTTAGCAACACACCTATTAACGTTCGTTTGAAACCGTTATCAACATTAACAGACTGAACTTAAAAACAGACTTAATAACTAATTTTAGTAAATTATTCTGGTGAGTATTAGCTGCGCCGGGTATGTAAATCGGGCCATCCAGCTGCAGTGCTGATCGTACGCCACTCGTGCCAAAAATCAGGACAAATGTCACTTGATCAAGGAGCAGATGTGCATCAGATGAGATCAGCTGATTTTGCGTGTGCCTGCGCTGTGCACAGCGGTGTGTACTCTGTGTGTTAACAAAATAAACGCATATAAGAAAGTGGTGCGCAAAAGCAGGGTAGTGACAGAATTGATGCGCATTATTGATATTTGAAGCATGTGTACCTGCACATTAACACACGGGTACTGCAGAATATATTTTTTACTCACCTTTTTTTTTGCCTGTCCCGTTTGGTTCTTTTGCCATCAGAATTATTGTCTAAAGGCAAAGAAAAATGCCCAACGGATTTACTTTACCAAATTGACCATCCCAGCCTTGCCGTAATGGTCTATTTGATTCACCTTTTATTTTTTTAATTTATTTATTTTTTATTTTCACTTGCTAGATACCGGACAGACTTGAATGAGGAAAAGAAAAGGGAGAAAGGAAGAGGGGGAAAAACAGTGGAGAAGAGGGACGGGGATAAAGGGCAAAAAACCCAAAAACCAACTAAATAAGCAGACAAAAATATATATATATATATCAATCACCTGGATCACCTTTTGAGAAAGAAAAAGGAACACAAGCAGAAGAAAACGAGAGTAATACAATAAACAACATCACGATGATATATGGGAATATAACAGTAAATACTAAATATTAAACATTATTGTGCAGCACATAATATTGACAGCGCACAGTGTGCTTTGAGGTAGGAGCCAAAAAGGGTGTAGTTTGTGTGTGTGAGCACCTGTGTGTACACCTGTGAGCATGGACGCGCTTGTTTTTAAAAGGTTCCTTCATGTAATGATCTGCTAGAGGGTGTGGGGAGCCACAGCCCTGTCCTCCAGGGCATGAAGCAGGTATGGAGGAGATCAAGACTCCAGACATCCAGAGGCCCCCAGAACACAAGAGACCAAGGGGCAGCCGGGCCACTATCCCAGAAAGAGCTGAGGAGAGCACCAGATGAGGGGTCACTCAGCAGCCGCGGAGCAGAAGCCAGGGGGGGTTGCAGTGACGTGCCCGTGAGCTCCGCTGGCAGCCAGCTGTGCCAGAGTGACCGAGCCCCAGGCCGAGAGGCCGAGGGCACCCCACCCCCGAAGTGGCCCGAGCGAGCCCCAGGCTCCAGGCCCCGATAAGCAGCCACCAAGGAGTGAGCCGGTGTGTACCTGGGCACCCATCCCCGGACACAAAGAACCACCAAGGCACCGATGTCTGAGGGCGTCTGCCACTGGCAGGGGAAGTGGTGGGGGGAGATAAGCCTCCATACCTTAGATGTCCTGAGATGTCCCCAGAGAGGTGGTGTCTGATGCCCAACCTGACATATGGACACAGACAAACAGGCACACACAGAAACAAACATCCATTCCCACCCTCATGCTGTCATATGCAATTACTCAACACTCAACCAACGTGGAGACAGACATAGAGAGACACTGTACACACAATCACAATCCCCAAGCGTACTCTAAGAACCGGGTCTAGGTACCCTTGCCCCTGGAGGGGGAAACTGCACCCAGACCCAGGTGGTGTTACCCTTTTCCCTGCGGTGGGGAGAAGCAGACCGCCCCGACTCCGCAGCAGCAGGGAGGCCCCACACTCCAAACCCCAGTCGGACGGCCAACTCCTCCTCCTGGCCCCCCACTCCAACAGGTCACAGAGAACGGGGGTGTGAGAAGGAGCTACCTGCCAAAGAACAGCAGGTAAGCGCATAGCCCCACCTGATGGCCCTCAGTGTCTACATGTATTTAAAATTGAGAGGTGGGCAACGACGCCAGGGGTGAGGTGTACACCCTGATGGTCTTTTGGAGTCCGTGTAGCGTGCCCACCCCCAAGATCCTATATGTATGTGTTATGAGAGTGTGAGTAATGTGAATGTCTAAGTTGTGAGATAAAATTGAGGCACAGGCAGCCAGAAGGGGACAGAGGGGGGGATGCCTCCCCTGCACCCTGGTGACACACCTTTACCCCAAGGCCCTGCATGTGTGGGTGATTGTGGTGGAGCGGGAAAAGGGAGGCAGCTGGAGATGGGGAGGGAAGGAAGGGAGGGGCAAGTGACCCCTCCCTGGGGCCAGCTCCCCCCGCTGACCCCCATACTCCACAACCCCCCAGGGAAAGGGGGCCCAGGCCCATCCGAACCAGGGCCCAGAACAGCAGCGCCGCCCGGCCCCACAGAGCCCGGGACAGCCCACCCGACCCCACCACAGAGAAAACTGCACCCACCCCGTCATCCACTCATCTTCCAGACTACACAAGACAATAGACGCCCAGGCTGAGATCTTCCTCCACCTCTCCTATATCTCCCCCTCCTGCAGAGTGAGTTCCTGAAGAGAGGAGAGCTCCTGCAAGGTGTAACAACCTCCCCCACCAGTTGAAGAGCCCCCCAGGTGGCTCGATGCACTGGCGGTACCCTGCGCCAGGGCCGGGCCCCCATACACCCACCCGCCCACAACCCCAGCAACATACCAACCAGGACCCAAGCCCCCGAGGCCCGGCCAGGGCCCCAGCCCAGAGACGGAGCGCCCCCAGAACCTCACGCCTGTCCCGGACCCACCCAGGGGCAGCCAGGCTATCAGGTCAGTAACCCACGTCCGCCAGCACAGACCCTCCCCTAGCCCCGCTGCATGCAGCCACGAGGAAACCGTCACCTAAGAGCCAACAGAGCCCTTAATAGGCCATGACCGCTACCCCGGGTTGAGCCCCCCAAGGAAGATGCTCCTGGGGAACCCCCCGACGCCCTAAGTCTGTCCCTACCCCCACACCAATCACAACAGCGAAGGTGGGACCAAACTATGACCCCACCACCCACACTAGGTGATGGAGCTAATCAAAGGAGCCCAGAGCAATTGATCTGATGTGGTTGCAGAGGCTGTATCAAGACTAATGTAATCTAATAGATAATTTCTATATTGGTTAGAATTAAGATTATTCTTATTTTTCCAGTTCATGAGGACTGTTTTCTTGGCTATGCATAGGGCAGTGAAAACCATATGGGCTATATTGTTATCTGTAGTGTCATTATCTAAGCTGCCCAACAAACACACTAAAGGGGAAGTTGGAATGTTACATTTCAGACACTTCGATAAGTCTTCACATATCTCGCGCCAAAACTTCTGAACTGGTGGACAGAACCAAAGAGCGTGGATATAATTGTCCGGTGAACTGGTTTGGCAGTGTGAGCAGTTGTTGGTAGACGTAAAGCCCATCTTGAACATCCTATGACCTGTATAGTGCACTCTATGTAGTATTTTGTATTGAATTAATTGAAGACTGGGATTTCTAATGAGATGATCTGAGTCCAGAAGTTTTGGTCTAAGTTAACTGATAAATCCGCTTCCCATTTTGCAATAGGAAGTGATATTGATTCATCTGTTTTAGAAAGCATTCTGTATATTTCGGAAAGTAATTTGGGGGTTTTAAGAGTAAGAAATTGAACCACACTTGGTGGTGTTTGTAGTTCAACTTGACCCGGTTTAAATTTCTTTTTTACTATGGATTTAATTTGTTGATATTCTAAAAATCTTTTCTTGTTGATCCCATATTGTGTAACTAGTCTGTCAAATGAAATAAATTCTTTTCCTTCTAGTATATGTTCTAAATATTTGATTCCTTTACCACTCCAATCTGAAAAGTTTATCATATTATTGTTTTGTAATATGTCAGGGTTCTTCCAGATAGGTGTACGTTTGCATGGGATTAATGAAGACTCTGTCAACTTCAGAAACTCCCACCATGCTGTCAGAGAAGAGCTGATGCTGATGCTTTTGAAGCATTCATGTCGTTGGATGTTTGAGCTGATAAATGGTAGATCTCAAATCTCTAGATTATTGCAAAGTGCTTGTTCTACATCTAGCCAAGGTTCATCTAAGAGGGTATGTTTTAGCCATCCTGAGATAAACTGAAGCCTGTTGGCTAAGAAGTAGTGCTGAAAGTTAGGTAGTTCTAATCCTCCTTTATCCTTGGTTTTTTGTAGTGTTTTTAAGCTTATACGTGGGGGGTTTATTTTTCCAAAGGAATTTGGACATACATGAATCCAGAGATCTGAACCAATCTTGTGGCGGTTTAGTTGGGATCATTGAGAATAAATAATTTATTTTTGGTAAGTCCATCATTTTTATAGCGGCAACCCTTCCCATAAGTGATATGGGTAGACATTTCCACCTAGCCAGATCACCTTCTACTTTCTTTAAAAGTGGGATATGGTTTAATTTAGTTAGATCTGCAAGCTTGGGAGAAACATTAATACCTAAATATTTTATATTTCCCGATTGCAGTGGTGTAGAAGAGGAATTATGGAAGGAGCAATTAATCGGAAGGACTGTAGATTTTGACCAGTTATTTTTTACTCACCTAAAGTGCTCGTGCTCTCGTCCACTCCCCGCAAAAAAATTAGCAGCTGTGCGGTGTCTGTGGCATCGGTGCTCTCATCGCTTGCGATGGAGTAAAAATCAAAAGCACAAGCTTTATCAGACAGTTGCAGTTTAATGTTGGCTGACAAGTCTTCAGTGCGTCACACAACTGTATTTCTGGACATGCTGACTTTGTTGAAGTCCTGCACTTTTTCCGGGCACATTATTTCGGTGACTTTAACGAGGCCTTGTTTTATGAGGTCTCCATCTGCAAAAGGCTTGCCATGTCTTGCGATGAGTTGGGTGACCTCATAGCTGGCTATTGTAGCCTTTTCTTGGACCTTTCGAGCATGAAAAAAATACTGTTGCTGACCCTGCAGGACAGCTACCCTTTGCTTTAATTTCTGCTCTCCCTCAGCACCAGTGTAAGATGCATAGGCCTGACGTTTGGTTTCATAATGACTTTGTACATTATACTCTTTCATAACTGCCACAGTTTCAGTGCAGATCAAACAGACACTTCCCCTTGGATTCTTTGAAGAAATATTCACTCTCCCACCGTGTCTGAAATTTTCTGCACTCACTTTCTACCTTTCGCTTCTTTGGTTCTGCCATGTTTAGTAACTTGGGGTAAATTTCTTCTGTGATTGTCCTTTTTGGTTGAGCAACTGCCTTGATCAACAGTAGCTCCCCCTGGTGTTAAAACTAAGAAGTGCAATACACTCAAGCAAAAGTTGAAGTGCGGGCCATATTCTATTCCATTTATAGTTTGGACACCCCTGCTGTAAACGGACCAAACTTCAGTCAGGGGAACAACTGCAATATAAGGTTAATCATTAATATACTGCTGCATGGGCTGGGCTGTAGTTACATCGTAAGGCTTTAAAAACTGAGTTTTAAAATGAATAGTGGTGTGGAGGTAAGCATCAACGACACAGAGCTCTCAGTTCTCACTCCTTCTTTATTTGTCTCCAACATAAACTGCGCATATCGCGCCACAAAACACAGGAACACACTTCCTATACACTGGGTGTGAGTGGAGCCCTCTAGTGGTCCACCACACATGGCCCCCCCGAACACCCAGCAGAACTAGTCCAGGACCCGGGGCTTAAGCAAACGGCCGGAACGGCTGAACCGGGGGGGTGGGGAACTGACAGAGGGCAACCCAGCCCGGGAGCGAGGCTGGCACTGGCGGTCAGAAAAAGCTGCAGACGACTCGGACTCCGTTGATTTTGGGTCGCTCCTGGGGGAAAAAACAGAATCCATCAGCCCGGTGGCAGGTGGGCGGCCGCGGCGGGGGGCCTGGGCCAGGACCACCTGATCCTCCTGCATAACATGTGCAGGCTTAAGTCTGTCAACAGAGACAACCTCCTGCCGACCGCCAAAGTCCAAAATGAAATGTTTGTCGCCTGGTTTAAGAACCCTGTATGGCCCGTCATATGGTGGACGCAGCGGAGCCCTATGGGCATCGTGCCTGACGAAAACGAAACGAGCAGAGTCCAACGAACTCGGAACAAAAGTGTCAGGCAGGCAGTGGTGCACAGGACCAGGAACAGGAAATGAGTCTCTTGGGGGGCGAAAAGGCAACAAAGAGGTATCAAAACATGGGGGAGGGCTCTCAGGTAAGAATTCCCCGGGGACCCGGAGAGGCTGGCCGAGGACCAGTTCAGCCGGGGAAACCCCGAGGTCTTCTTTAACCGCGCTACGCAATCCCAGCAAAACCCACGGAAGACGGTCGACCCAGTCGCCACTTGTTAAGGAAGCCCGGAGCGCGGCCTTAAGTGACCGGTGAAACCGTTCGCACATCCCATTAGCTTGCGGGTGGTATGCTGTGGTGCGGTGGACCTTGACCCCCAGGCCGTCAGCCATAGCAGACCAAAGCTCAGAAACAAACTGGGGGCCCCTGTCCGAGGTAATGTCAGCAGGGGGACCGAAACGTGAAACCCACGTTGACAAAAATGCCCTGGCCACCGTCACCGCTGCCGTGGACGCCAGGGGTACCGCCTCCGGCCACCTGGTCATGCGGTCCACCACAGTCAAAAGGTGCGTGAAACCCTGTGACTGCGGCAAGGGACCAACCAGGTCCACATGAACGTGATCGAAACGCCTACCCGGGACACGGAAAGGTTCAAGGGGTGCCTGTGTGTGCCGGTGGATTTTCGAGCGTTGGCATGGGATACAAACCGCCGCCCATTCTTTCACCGCCTTGCGAATGCCCGGCCAAACAAACCTGGCGCTGACCAGCTTGACCGAGGCCCGGACGCCGGGATGAGAGAGGGCATGCACCGAGTCAAAAACACGACGACGCCACGAAAGGGGAACCACCGGGCGGGGGCGGCCGGTGGAAACGTCGCAAAGAAGGTGCGGACCGCCGTCCCACACCGGGGTGTCCTCCAGCACGAGGCCCGTTTTTGTTGACCGAAGGGCAAGGACATCCGGGTCAGCACGTTGCTCGGCGACCATGGCAGCGTAGTCGACGCCGACATACACCGGAGAAACCAACACACGTGAGAGACAGTCAGCGACGTGATTGGACTTACCAGCCACATGCTGAATGTCTGTGGTAAACTCTGAAACGGCCGCCAACTGGCGCTGCTGGCGTGCGCTCCATGGGTCAGAGACCTTGGACATCGCAAACATCAAAGGTTTGTGGTCAACGTACGCAGTAAAGTTGCGACCCTCGAGGAAAAAACGAAAATGTCGTGTCGCGAGGTGCAGGGCCAGCAACTCCCTGTCAAAAACACTGTACTTGCGTTCAGCATCCCGGAGCGTATGACTGAAAAAGGCGAGCGGTTGCCAGAGACCTGAAACCCGCTGTTCCAACACCCCACCCACTGCCACGTCGGACGCGTCGGTGGTCAACGCGATCTCTGCTGACGGAAGCGGGTGGGCCAGCAGGGCGGCGTCAGCCAGCGCAGACTTGGCTGCGGAAAACGCATGGACGCGTTCCGGCAGCCAGTCAACCGGATCTTTGGCCGTTTTACCTTTTAAGGCAGCATAGAGTGGCTGTAGCAGGTGGGCAGCTCTGGGGAGAAAGCGGTTGTAAAAATTTATCATCCCCAAGAACTCCTGCAACGCTTTAACCGACGTGGGATGTGGAAAAGCCGAAACGGCCTGGACTCTGTCGGGCAACGGAACCACACCTTCAGCGGAAATGCGGTGCCCGAGGAAATCCAGAACAGGCAACCCAAACTGGCACTTGGAAGGGTTGATGATCAGGCCGTGCGCTGCCAAACGCTGGAAAACCTGGCGCAGATGGGACTCGTGCTGGCTCGCTGAGCAGCTGGCCACCAATATATCGTCCAGATAAACAAAAACGAACGGCAGCCCACGCAAAACGGAGTCCATCAGCCGCTGAAAGGTCTGGGCGGCACCTTTCAGGCCAAACGGCAGGCGCAAAAACTCGAACAAGCCGAAGGGGGTAATGACAGCGGTTTTAGGAACGTCTTCGGCGCGCACGGGAACTTGGTGATACCCCCGCACCAAGTCAATTTTAGAAAAAATCGACGTTCCGGCGAGATTGGCAGAAAAATCCTGAATGTGGGGGATGGAGTAACGGTCATTCTCCGTGGCATTATTTAAACGGCGGAAATCTCCGCATGACCGCCACTGACCGTCCGATTTGGGCACCATGTGAAGCGGAGAGGCCCATGCACTGTTCGAACGCTGTACAATGCCAAGGCGCTCCATGGCTGCAAACTCTTCCCGAGCAACGGACAGTTTCGCGGGGTCGAGGCGGCGCGCGCGCGCGAACACCGGGGGCCCGACCGTGGGAATATAATGTTTCATTACCGTGCTAGAGAAATTAGGGACAGACAGCGATGGAAACTCTAAAAGCAAACGCTGAAAAGCATCCCCGGAGGTCACTACATTAGCCCGAATCAGGGGCTCAGCGGCCCGAGTAAAACAGGGTAGCGAAGAAAACGAGAGAGCATCGATTAAATGTCTGTTAGCAACATCGACAAGCAGTCCATGAGCACACAGGAAATCAGCACCTAAAATAGGTACAGAGCTAGCGGCAACAACAAAGTTCCACTGGAAATCCCGGCCATGAAAACAAACAGTCACCAACCTTTCCCCAAACGTTTTGATGGGAGAGCCATTAGCTGCAATGAGCTGTGGCCCACAGTTCGCTGCTAGTCCGTCGGCAGCGGTAGGGGGAAGGAGGCTCTTCTGGGAGCCGGAGTCCACGAGAAAACGTCTCCCGGAGCGCGAGTCCTCTATGAAGAGCAGCCTTTCTGTATTGCCAGCGGTCGCGGCTGCTACGGCGCGCTGGCGGGTCCGTTTCCCTGGGCCGTGAAAGCGCAAGGCGGCAGGCAGCGACGCGCTCTGTCGCCAAAACGCTGATGGTAGAAACAGATGCTCTTTCCGCGGTGCCGGCGTGTAGCAATCCCTGCCGTCAGCAAGGGGGCGGATGCTCCGGGGGAGGCAGGTGGAGGCGTGGAAGGTGCAGCCGGCGAGTCTGTAGCCAGGGCGTGAACGTCGAAAGTGCGGCTAGCCAGGAGAATGTGATCCGCTTCTTCAGCCAGGGAGCGATAATCCTTCGCAGGCAGAAGCGGGGAGTTTGCGAGGACAGCTCTCACGGCGGCCGGTAGTTGGCGGAGGAAGAGGTGGGCGAAGAGGAAACCACTGTCATCCGGCCCGAGCAACGATAGCATGTTCTCCATGAGCTTGAGCGCGGTACCGCCACCCAAGCCTGACAGGTTGAGGAGCTTTTCGGCTCGTTCAGCGTCGGAGAGGGCATAGCGCCGAAGAAGCAGCTCCTTGAGGGCGGCGTATTTCCCTTGGGCGGGTGGGTCCCGGAGGAGCGTCATCGCGCGACGGGTGGCCAGCGGGTCGAGCGAGGCCACCCCATGGTGATACTTCGTGTCGTCAGCCGAGATGCCACGAAGGGCGAACTGAGCCTCCACGTGTACAAACCATGACGGGGGGTCATGGAGCCAAAAGTCCGGCAGTTTCAGCGCCACAGCGAACGTAGCTGCAACAGGAGGTGGAGGTCCGGCGGCCGCTGATGCATCCATAGCGGAGTCTGCGTTATCTGCGGCCCGTTGCATGCTCGAGTCAGGGGTCACCAATGTGGAGGTAAGCATCAACGACACAGAGCTCTCAGTTCTCACTCCTTCTTTATTTGTCTCCAACATAAACTGCGCATATCGCGCCACAAAACACAGGAACACACTTCCTATACACTGGGTGTGAGTGGAGCCCTCTAGTGGTCCACCACAGTGGTAATAAAAACCAACAGAGGCCGACGGTGATCACTGCCTTTTTTTAGTGGCTTGTTCAGATTAAATAGAACAAAATAAAATGCATTAAAACGTGTAAAAAAAAAATGCAACAGCATTAATAAGCACAGAGTAGTTTGGACCTGGAAGCAGGTTTCATCAGGTCATCACTTAAAGACCAGATATCCCACCTGCTGTAAATGTTTTAATGCAGTGCAGTTGTTATTATTATCACTCATCACATCCTGTTTATGACAGTTATAATATAAATATAATTCATATAAGAAATTAAATTGTCTTGTGTAAACTATATTTAGTGTTAAATAGACCTATACTACTGTACTTTAATGTTGGTTACAGTGGTGGTACCTTAAGAGCCATATATTTTATGAGGTGGTACTCATTGTGAAAAGTTTGAGAATCATTGTTCTAAGCCATCTAAGGAACTTACATACATTCTCTCCTTAGAATAAGCCACTTAACGTTTGTGAAATCGGACCCCGATAACCCTGTCCTGGGCAGGGCAAACTGTTCACTAGATTTTTCACTCATAGGGCTTTTTGAATTGATCTTTGTCTGGTCCCTCACCTGCTTCCAATTTCAATCAGCTTCTGACTATTAAAATAGTTTCTTAAATTAATTTTTTTTTAAAATGCACTTAGTGAAATAGTGTTTAACATCAAACTCAACTAAATACTGAATCATGTACCATTAACAAGCTCTGAAACTAAATGTAAGAGCCCAAATAATAAAAGAATTCATGAGGTCATTACATATACCTCCTTCGTAGCACACTGAGCCACAGGAATGTCCTAACACCTATACCAACTGAGCAAGCCAGCTTCTTCTGGCATTGCACCCTACAGACACAGACACCCTACAGAGAAAGCTGATTTCCATTGTTTATTTCCACAGCCAGAAGCGACTGGAGGATATGCTACATCCTTCTATTTTTAAAAAGGGGAACCACAATCACAGTCTGTTAACACAGAGCCACTGTGCCTCATCTATCATGTAATGTTGCAGACGGGTGTCAACCACCCCCTTCATCCCCAGGCTCAGCTTCCTCTTCACAAGACATGCCAGAGGGACTAAAGAGATCCACCACCCGAATATGTCCTAGGTTGAAGTTCCCACTGTGAGCAGCAATCCATCTTGCATTATTTCCGTCTGTATTTATTTGGATCTGGCAAAGGTTTCAAATTACTCAGGTTTTACTACGCATTGGACCTCTTTCAGTTTCTCTCACTCGGAGAGCTAATGAAACAAAACATTTGAAAAGATATGAAATGGTGCACCTTCGATCAGGAGCATCAGGTGTTAAGGTGTGGTGACAAAAAGTACACTATATCAGTGGAGAGTCAGTAGCAGAAAAAAGGTTGACTTCCTGGTGATTGTAGTCTGACTGACTAGGCCATTTCAAGACCATAATGTGCTTCTTCTTGAGTCAATCCTTTGTTGCATTGGCTGTGTGTTTTGGATCACTATCATGCTGGAATACCCACCCAACCCATTTTCAATTCCCTGGCTGAGGGAAAGATGTTCTCACCCAAGATTTGATGGTACTTGGCCCCATCCATCCTCCCTTTGATGCTGTGCAGTTGTCCTGTCCCCTTGGCAGAAAAAACACCCCAAAACATAATGTTTCCACCTCCATGTTTGATGGTGAGGACAGTGTTCTTGGAGTCACAGGCAGCATTCCTCCTCCTCCAAACACAGCGAATTGAGTTAATGCCAAATAGCTCGATTTTGGTCTCATCTGACCACAACACTTTCACCCAGTCCTCCTCTGAATCATAGAGATGTTCAGTGGCAAACTTCAAATGAGCCCTTACATGTGTGTTCTTGAGCAGGGGGACCTTGCCGGTGACTATGGTCACAGCTGCTTTGAGATCATTGATAAATTCTTCCCGAGTAATGTAAGCCAGTGTTCCACACTGTTCTCATTCCACACTGTTCTCACTTTTCTCATTCTCATTGAAGCTCCACGAGGTGAGATTATGCGTGGTGCTCCAGACTGAGGGAGATTGGCAGTTATATTATGGTTCATCTATTTGCGAATAATCACGCCAACTGTTGTCACCTTTTCACCCAGCTAAACGCGATGGTCTTGGAGCCCATTCCAGCCTTGTGTATGTCCACAATCTTGTCCTGGACATTCTTGGAAAGCTCTTTGGTCTTGGCCATGGTGCAAAGTTTGGAATATGGATAGATTGAGTGCGTCTATGGACAGATGTCTTTTATACAGGTAACAAGTTGAGAAGGCTTCCAATGTCAGCTCATTACCTGTATAAAAGACACCAGATATCTTGCTGATTGATAAGGGATCGAAAAAGTATTTCACTCATGAAAATGAAAATTAATTAATAACTTTTTTAAATGATTTTTTTTTTCAATTTTTTTGTTCTGTCTCTCACTATTCAAATAAACCTACCATTTAACTTATAGACTGAACATTTCTTTGTTAGTGGCCAAACATAATAATTTTTCCCTGACTGTATAAACAGCCATACATAGACATGAAGTAGGTGCATATTAAATACAGGCCCGTTTAACCAACTCATGCTGACTCCCTTTTACAAAACTGGCACAAATGTCTCAGACAGTTGAGACATTTCACAGGAAGTCAGGCGAAAAGCAGAAATGCACACTGTATTTTTAGATTTTTCTGCTTTTTTACGCAGAGGTTTCACTTTCTGTCCATAATGAGGTTAAATGTTTTTGACAATGTCAGTCCATTAGTATGAAAACAAATTGACACTATATATACAATAAGCCTTTTTTTCCTTTTTTACAATTTGAAGTGAAAAGTTCAAGTGAAAATGTTTTTTCTGAGTATAACAATATTTTAGCAAATAATTTTGTTTCACATCTGCATATAAGAACTTAAGCTAGACAAAAGGTTTTATAGGCTATTGACTATTTTAATTAGTGCCAAGAAGGTTATGTTTTTTGTAGCATATGTGTGCATGTTCATGCATGCACATCATTCTGTCTGTAAACAAAATAGCTCAAAAGTTTTAAAATTAATTCCAATAAAACTTTGCAGGGATGTAAAGTTGGGTCATGCCAATGATCCATTAAAATTTGGCTTACATTCATCAAAGTCTTGAAGGTCAACTTAATGATTGATCTGTCAAAAACTGACAAAAAGCCTTATAAATGGGATTCTTACAAGTGTGGTGTGCAATGTCAACATATAGAATGTACTATTAAGATAAATACCTTTATTAGATAGATACCTTTATTAGTCCCACAAGGGGAAATTTCATGTTAAGGCTGCCGACCTATTGCACGCAATGGCGGCACCATCTTACCCTCCGACCATACATACATTACACAAAAACATCACATGGGGAAGACAGGTCAGAGAGGTATAACAGAAGATTTACAATGTCGTGCTTGACCTCTGACCTCTACTTCAAGATCAATAAATTAATCTGAAGGTCAAAGTGATATTAATGATATATAGAGCTATTTTAAACATGTGCTTCTTATTGCCAGTGTTGTATATAGGCATATAGGGAATGCTGTTTAAGATTCTCAGTATCACAGGGGAACACCCAGGCGTTTCCAGCGAAGGTGAGAAGTCTTGTTATGCTGCTGAAGTTGTGGCTGAGGTGTGAGTTGAAGATCTCACAGATAGGGGTCTCTGCCAGTATCCTCCTGTGCCACCTCACCACCACAGGTGGTTATCAATTGACAGCTCAGCTCCTCTCTTCACCAGAGTGTCCAAAACATAAAGCCTTAAATCTGATGATACAATTGCAAAATCGATCATTGACATGCAGCCTAGGGTGTTCTGGTGCTACTTGCTCTTATGGACATCCATATGTTCAAACATGGTGTTCATTATGGATAGACTGTGATTTGCACAGAAGTCCAATAACAGAACACTTGAGTTCAAATCATGCAGGCCTCACAGTCACACTCACTTGGGTCTGGGCTTCCACAGGCCCCGCTGGTTTAGAAACTTATTCTCGTTAACGACAAAAATAAAACGAACATCTTTTACTTGCTAGCAAGGGAGGCCCCCTCAGTGTCTCAGACTGACCCCACCTTAGGCCTCCGCTTGCCACCTTTTATTGAAAACAGTTACAGTACACACAAGCGCCTCCCATTGTAAAACCCCTCCAATGGTTACAAAAGACAAGGCACTATGTATGTATATGTGTGCACGTGTGTGCATGTGTATGCATGTGCAAGAATGTGTGTGTGTGTGTGTGTATGTATGTGAGTATGTGTGTTTGTGTTTGGGGGTGCGTTTGTGTGACCTCCTGCCCACAAAAGGATCATAAATGCAGGAAGTTTACTAAGCAACAAACAGAATCTTTAGATAGGATGTGCCTAATAAAACACTTCAGCCTCCCCCACCAACAAACTGGCTGGAGAGGTGGTCAGAGACAAAGGAATGTCTTTGATCCTGCTGCTTGAACTAAGACTTACAAATTTAAGTAACACAATGACATTTAACAATTTGACTCCAACAATGACAGAGTCACAAGATAGAGTTCCCTCAAACACCCCTCGGAGTGACACCAAGAAGAGTACTCTGAATTGTCATTTGGGGCATAAGTACACAGGACAGTAAGGACCTGTTCTCTGGCCTGAAGGTGCAGGGAAAAATTCCTCTCATAAACATGTGCAAGCTCCAGCATACAGTACAGACAGCAGGCATACAATTATTGCCATCCCAGTCCACCTCCTCTCATCAAGGGCAACTCCAGACTCAAAAAGAATTCAAGCCCTCTCCAGAAGACTGGCTCCAGATCCAAAGTCACGCGTTAAGATGAGCCCAACTATATCTAGCTGGTATCTCTAAACCTCCTGCACTAGCTCAAAGTACTTCCCTACCAGAGAGATGACATCCATGTCGCAATCACCAGCCTTGATATACAGGGATTGGTCTGCCAAGGCCTTTGGCTTTAGTCTTTCCAACACACATTGCAGGAAGTGGACCTATCCGGTCTTTAAGCGATGACGTGATGAATCCTGCTATCAGGCCCAAACTACTCTGCATTTAATAAGGCTGTTTTGTATTTAACATGTTTTAATGCGTTGTATCTTGTTCTATTTAATCTCAACAAGCCCCTAAAAACAGTCAGTGATCACTGTTGGCCTCTGTCGGTTTTTATTACCGCTAATCATTTTAAAGCTCCGTTTTTAAAACCTTACAATGTAACTACAGCTCAGCCCATGCGGCAGTATATTAATGACTAACCTTGTATTGTGGATGGGTTATCTCATTTGTTCTCCTGACTGAAGTTTGGTCCGTTTACAGCATTCTGCCATGTGATTGCATTTGTCCCTAACGTTTGGGAACCGTCACGTTAACTTTTATAGAGTGGAAAAAAGTTAGCATTCATTTTCCAGCTTCACTGTTTATATTATGCTAACATAGCTGTGTCGCTAGCGATCACGTAGCACATCATTATATACCAGCTAGCCAACCTTCAGTGACCCTACAAATGTCACTGCTGTTTACTTTCCTGTCATCATTTATGTTGGAAGTGATAGCAGAGCTGTACGTCTTAATTTGTTTTGGAAATCCCCAAGTCAGAACATGGTATATTATATACCATACCATACCATATTATATATGGAAACTAGCAAGCTAACTCCCTGATAACTTCTAACGCCATTAAATTTCATAAATTTGGTTTTCATGGATGCCTGGATGTTAAACTGAATTGTTAGACCTGGTAGAGCAGCAGCGGTGATCATTTTATTACAGATGAAAAGATTTAGACAGTTTTTAACTCTCAGTGATGCCGCTGTGATCGTGTGACTTAAGGACCTGCAGTGGAGTTTGGGCCCAGGCACAGCTAATGACGTCAGACTTAAACACCGGATAGGAGGCCGAGACTATGTCTGCTCTGTGGACTGCAGCCTGCCAGACACCATGGGCTAAGGCCCAGCCACAAGGTAATCTTCATTCAAGCACCCTCCCCAGGCCTGTTTCCTTAGTGTTTCTGTGACAAGGGTCGTCTGATTTCTTCTTTGTCTGGTTCCTCACCCACAGCCAAATTGCCTACCAGTGGGCAAAAGCCCCCTGAAAACATTTACACTGTCAGATTGCTTCCTGTTTTTACTTTGCAATGATTTCATCTGGTTGCCCAGAAACTAATAGATTATTCAATCTTTTTAGTATATGTGATATTGTTTTTAATTGTGCTTTAACAGTCACATCAATTTTAAATAGTTTACCAAAGTGTTGTGTGTCAAATATAAAAGACAGCGATATCAGTATTATAACTCCTCCTACATTAGAGTTCCTCTAAATGACTGTCTTAACTTTGAGCATTCACTCTGTGCATTCTGCATTTTAGTTTCAACCTTCAGCACTTTCAGAAGAAGTAACAGCTCATTTGAGTAGTCACACTGAAACAGAAAAAATCACACGTTTATTTTTTTCATGGGAGTAACACAATGGACTGGATCATCAGTGCTATACTGTTCTTGTCAGGCAAGTTTGTGCCTTCTCATTTTGTCTTTCAAAATTGTGGCAACATTTTTCACCCCAAAAAAGATTTTTTGGAGTACTGGTAATAAAAATTAGAAGTGAAACTATATCTTCTAGACATACTTTGCTAGTGGCAATTTACTTATTACTTATTTGAATGTCATCCTCTGTGAACAAAGCTACCCGCAGAAATGTGTGTTTGAAACCATAATGACCACAGTAAGGCTGTCCTGACAAAAGGTTGACAGCATGTTATAATGATGAGCAATATTTTTTTATTACATTTATATTTCTCACTGTAAATGTGTCACTGTTGAACAATGTAAGATGCAAGAAGCCAGGAACAATGCAAAGTTAGCACCATATTATATGATTATTTAGAGAAAGATGTGTCAGGTCATGCCCAAAATTCCATCCATCCATCTTCTTCCACTTATCCGGGGCCGGCTCGCGGGGGCAGCAGCCTAAGCAGAGAAGCCCAGACCTCCCTCTCCCCAGCCACCTCCTCTAGCTTGTCCGGGGAAACACCAAGGCGTTCCCAGGCCAGCCGAGAGATATAATCTCTCCAGCGTGTCCTGGGTCTGCCCCGGGGCCTCCTCATGGTGGAACATGCCCGGAACACCTCATCCAGGAGGCATCCTTGTCAGAACCACCTCAGCTGGCTCCTTTTGATGTGGAGGAGCAGCGACTCTACTCTGAGCCACTCCCGGATGGCTGAACTTCTTTAAGGGAGAGGCCAGCCACCCTTCGGAGGAAGCTCATTTCAGCTGCTTGTATCCGCGATCTCGTTCTTTCGGTCACTACCCACAGCTCGTGACCACAGGTGAGGGTAGGGGCGTAGTTCGACTGGTAAATTGGGAGCTTCGCTTTTACACTCAGCTTTCTCTCACCACGACAGACTGGTACAGCGTCCACATGACTGCAGTTGCAGCACCAATCAATCTGTCGATCTCCGGCTCCCTTCTCCCATCACTCTTGAACAAGACCCCGAGGTACTTAAACTCCTCCACCTGGGGCAGGAACTCATCTCTAACCCGGAGTGGCCACTCCACCCTTTTCCATCCGAGAACCGTGGCCTCAGATTTGGAGGTGCTGATCCTCATTCCTGCTGCTTCACACTCGGCTGCAAACTGTTCCAGTGTGAGCTGGAGGCCTTCACCCGATGAAGCCAACAGAACCACATCACCCGCAAAAAGCAGAGATGAGATTCTGAGGCCACCAAAGTGAAAGCCCTACGCCACTTGGCTGCGCCTAGAAATCCTGTTTATAAAAGTTATTAACAGAATTGGTGACAAAGGGCAGCCCTGGCGGAGCCCATCACCCACCGGCAATGAGTCCGACCTATTGCCGGCTATGCAAACCAAGCTCTTGCAACGGCTGTATAGGGATCGAATGGCCCGTAGCAATGGGCCACACATCTCATACTCCCGCAGCACCTCCCACAGGACACCGCGAGGGACACGGTCGAATTCCTTCTCCAAGTCCACAAAACACATGTAGACTGGTCGAGCAAACTCACATGCGCCCTCAAGTATCCTCGAGAGGATAAAGAGCTGGTCCAGTGTTCCGTGACCATGATAAAAACTGCATTGTTCCTCCTGTATTCGAGGTACGACTAACAGACGGACTCTCCTTCCAGCATCCTGGCATAGACTTTCCCAGGGAGGCTGAGGAGTGTGACCCCCCTGTAATTAATTTAGTAATTAAAGAAACACAGAAGGCTGAGCTGTTGAAATAAATCACATTATCATTCCATAATAAGCTTTAATAATGTTTTTCTTTCTTTAATTATCAGTGTTAAATGCTGCACTTAGTTTCAATATTGATCCTGTGGCTTGGAAGACCCTGAGGAACTCTGCTGCTGGTTTTGGCTACCAGGTGGTTCAAAGACAATCCGAGTAAGCCAGAGCATAGATATGTTTAATATGGGTTTACAATTGCCTGCTTATAACATTCACCACTAATGCTTTTTTTTTTAAAAGAAATATTGAATCATGTAATAAAACAACTGGAGGTTTTTCACTGCACTTTGCTCACCAAAATGTTATCTAATGTCTGGATTTCTCTCCTTAGTTTGCTTGTCAGTGCCCCATTTGAACAGTATTCACAAAACAGAAAGGGGAGAATATACAGGTGTACCATCTCTGGTGAAAACTGCCTAAATATACAATTTCGAGGTAGGTGGTTTCTTGATGTTTTAACACAATATCCTGAAACTCTGACAGTATCTTTCAAGTATTGAGATCTTGGAATATGACATTAATTAGATTAATTTGCAGATAAGGTGGATTTCTAGAGAAAAAAACTGAAATGTGCGAGTTTGTAATGCATTGTTAAGCTTAAACATTTGCCATTTCATGATATAACAAAACACTTAATTGAATGTAATTGTTTGTTTAATTAATTCTTGCTAAAAGTTATTTATTTTTTGTTGATTTTCAGACACAGTAATAGTGAACTTTGATTAGTGTATTTTGCATTCTTTCCCTTTGTAATGTGGTACGAAAAGTGGCAGTCATTTAAATAAAATGTATTTTCTAGTGACCCCAACATTTATTTTATGAGTGTTTTAATATATACTCAATGCTTTAAATACAGAGCCAGATTTTGCTATCAACATGTCTCTTGGTTTGACAATGAAAAGTGATCCTGGAACCCAAAATGCTGTGGTGAGTTGGTGAACTGCAGACGTGTCACACTGGAATGGAAGAATAATCAGCATGCTTGATTCATCATAATTTGATCTTTTCTCTTTTGAGGCATGTGGTCCAACTATTCCAAAGGACTGCAAAAGTATCACCATGTACAGTGGAGTGTGCTTTCAAATAAACCGTTTCAATAGATTTGAGCGTCCCATACCACCTTCTGTCAAAGGTAACAGGATACTAAGTTTGTGAAAACAAACTCATAATAATAATAGAATCTATAAATACTTATGTCACTGCACATTCACACAATTAATCGCTGTGACCCAATAACCTAATACATTTTAAACAGTCTGAAGCTCATTTATTACAGTTATTGTGCTTTTTTAAATATTTTTTTAAATTAGTTTTAATTATGTTTTGAATTTTCAATTCAGTTTCATTTTACCCCCCAGAGTCACTTTAATAGGTTGAGATTAGTTTTTATTGCTTTAAGTAGTAATTTTTGACTTTTTAATTATTTTTAATTATTAGGATTTTAGCTTGGGTAAGATTTAAGAGTTTCAGAAATCATATTACAACACAAACATAATTTATGAAGGCAGTTGACTCCCAGTTATGTAAACATCCCAAGTCACAAATAAGCGTGCACCAAAGATTCAAATGGCAAATGGGACCAAAGCGTGAATCTTCCTAACAAAGAAAGGCCATTTAAAGTTGCTCAACACTACATTTCCTGCCCATCTTTTTGGCAGAATGCCCGCTACAAGCAGACATTGCCTTTCTGTTGGATGGTTCAGGGAGTGTACATAGCGAAGATTTTCAAACAATGAAGACCTTTGTGAAAAATCTGGTTCGGTCTTTTCTCTCAAGTGATACAAAGGTGAGGAACAGACATTAAATATTAAATATTTCTTTATTTCCATAATTGATGGAATGATTGATTTTCCATACTTTTTTCTTTTCAAGTTTTCTGTTTCCCAGTTCTCTACTTCATCAAAGGTCCATTACTATTTTGATAATTTTTTCTCATCTGGATCATGGGAATCTAACATTGATAGAATAAAACAACTAGACAGAGCAACTTACACAGCTGAGGCCATCGAACATGTTGTGTAAGTGCTGCCATGATGTTACACATCTTTCACAGTTAATGAAGTATGTCAGAGGTTAGAGATAACTTGTAGAGCTTTATTTTATTTTTTTTTTTTTAAAAAATCATAATTCTTTGTTATATTAGCGAAAATACTGTAAAAGAAGGCATCATGATTTTTATGTAAGCAGTTCTCTTCAACATCTAAAACATCTAAAAGATGCACTGTAAAGAAAGATGAACTGAAACTGTTTTCTTCATTCAACAGCCAAAATGTTTTTACACCACAAAGAGGATCCAGATCAAATGCAAAGAAGGTGCTGATAGTTATTACTGATGGAGAATCTCATGACTCACATCGCTTACCATATGTAGCAAGGCTAGCTGAGAGTAAAAAGATTGTTCGATTTGCTATTGGGGTACGTACCTGCTCAGTTTTACACTGTACCAGTTTCTTCAAAAGGTTAATCCTTTCAATGACCCTGTAAAGTTAACCTAATTTTCTGACACTAATGAAATGAGGCACCATTCTTCATGAGGAGGACTGTGTGGGTGCTAGTAAAGTAAAAGCTGTGTGTGTGTGTGTTTCTAGGTGGGGAATGCATTTAATAAACCTGCTGCAGAACAGGAGCTGAAAACCATTGCATCATCTCCATCAGACAAACACGTATTTCAAGTTAGGGACTTCAACGCCCTTGAAATAATAAGACAGAATTTACAGGACAAAATTTTCTCTATCGAAGGTACAAACATTAAAAAATGTTACAACTTTGTTAAAATTTCTGTAAACATTCCAGCTATAAAAAATTAAAGCAACTGAAGCCACCTGCAGTAAAGGCCTGAGAGATGTTCATCTTTTTTAGCTCTTTACATTAGTGTGTTAAACAATACATAAATGACATATTTTTAATAAAGAGCAAGTGATTATCTAGAATCAGTCCTTCAGGTCGTGAACAAATTGAAATTACACAGTCTGTCCTTTAAGTTCTTTTTTTATTATTTTCATGTTACAGGATCACAAACCAGTGGAGAGTCACTGAAAATGGAAATGTCTCAAGAGGGATTCAGTGCAGTTTATGTGCCTGAGGTAATTTAAAACACTTTAAATTCAGACAGTCAAGTGATAAAAAGAAAGAAAAACCAAACAAAACTCCAAATTTAAATGCACTGTATAAAACATTCACACATTTATTTTTCTGTACATTTCTGTCTGCACTGTAGGGAATTCAGATGTCTATTGTTGGTGCAAACCAGTGGAAGGGAGGCTACGTGCAATACACAACAGGAGGCCAGAAGCTGAAAACATATGAGGACGTGTCTTTGGAGCCTGACAGCTATCTTGGTAAGAATATTACTCTGACAACTAACACATAAACATGTGATCATGTAGTATATACATAGCTGTGCTGTAATTCTTTCCCCCAATCAGTTTGGATAATAGACAACATATAAAGCATGAGTAAGGATTCCAAAGGCTGAGGAAGAGTATGCTTTAATTAGGTGTTTAATGTTAGTCATGTTGTTTTTGATTGTGCTTTATGTCACATAAAATATGAAATACCACAAATGACAACATTTCAAGAAAAAACATCTTCCATGCACCTTAAATATTAATGAAAATATTTATAAATTCTCTGTATGAGTATATTTGACTATTTTTTACTATTTTAACTGAAGACTGCTTGACTATTAAATTCTAGGTTACTCCATGGCAATTGCTAAATCCTGGAGTGGCTCAGTGACAGTTGTTGGTGCTCCAAGATATAAACACAGAGGAGTTGTGTTTGCTGTTAACAGAGATAGCTCTAGAAATCAAAAGATTGAGCCCTTTCCATGGCAGGTACGTATGTACAGTATAAAGTGATAGACCTGAATGACAATGTAAAATATATTTAGACTATATATAAACAAAACTGTACTATTTTCATTTATCTGATTCTTTTCATTTAATAATTTGTTCCTTACACAGTATCAGACTGGTGAATATTTTGGGGCAGAGGTGTGTACCATGGACATAAATAATGATGACATCACTGAGCTAATCTTCATATCTGCCCCAATGTACATGGAGCCTGATAGAGAGGGAAGAGTTTATGTTTGCAGACTAACTGGTTTGGTAAATCACGGTTTTATCTACTGCAGTTAAATTAATCGGTTTATTTGTCAACTTTCTTAATGTTCATAAAATATTCACTCTCCTCATTTTAGTTTGTGGAGTGTAATTTTGATGATCCATTAATACTAAGAGGACGTGCAGCTGTCAAAGGAAGGTTCGGCTCTTCTCTTGCTGTGCTGCCTGATCTAAACTCAGATGGATTCAGGGATTTGGCAGTTGGAGCACCTTTGGAGAATAATGGTGAAGGTAGCATCTACATATTTAATGGTGAAGGAGGAGGAAGAATCAGTCCTACCTACTCACAGGTACACAACATCAAAGAACTCACGAGGATGACTAAACTAATCTGTAATGTAAAGTCATTTTCTGCAGTTTGAATATCGAATATTTTCATGTACACAGAGAATTACTGGCTCTGAGGTCCAGTCAGGACTGAAGTTCTTTGGCCTGTCAATCAGTCAGTCGTCTTTTGACCACAGTTTTGACGGACTGCCTGACTTAGCGGTGGGCTCAAAGGGCAAAGTTGTTTTATTGAGGTAAGTCCAAGACAGTCCAATCATGCATTATTACTGTCCATGTTTAATTCTATTAACTATTTCTGTTAAATAAAAAAAATGAATGCCCCACTGGTTAAAAGTTTAGAATGAATTCCATAAATAATTTTTTAAATTATTACAATAATTTATGACATTTCTAGACACTTTGATATAAACTATTAGATAAAAACAAATTATCTTTACTTTCAAAAATGATTTTGCATGATCAAAAACTTTTAAGCAGTAGTGGTTTGTAAAAAATGCAGTGTGGTATTTTCCTGTGATGTTCATTTGCAGATCAAGACCCATAGTAATGGTGAAAGCTGAGGTGTCATTCAACCCAAACCAAATCCCTACTCAGAATGAAGGCTGTTCAAAACCATTGGAGAACACAGCTACAGTCTGCTTCACCATGAGCAGAGTGTCTGCAGTCCACACAGGTTCATCATTCTACTCTACATCATTCAACAACAAAGCCACTGCCCATCATTTGTAGCATTGAATCCAAACTGTGTTTTATTCCAGCTCAAGCAGTGATTAATTATACTATAACACTGGATGCCACACGTAAACCTCCAAACAACCGAGCTTATGTCAGTGGGAAACAACGAGAACGATCTGGATCAGTAATTGTGGTCTTAAGAAGACAACAGTGTTCAACTCTAAAGTTACTTATTGAGGTAAAAATCTAATAATATCAGGAAAAACAACAAACAAACAAAAAAAAAACCCCAATGCAAACAATCAAAGTTCAGTTCAGAGAGTCCTACAACACTGAATACAAACCAAATTGCTGTTTTTTTGCAGGCCTGTCCAGAAGATGCTCTTAGTGCGCTTTCTAATGAGCTCAAATTCACGTTTAATGGTTTGTCCATCAACAGAAATCCCAGACCAAGTCTTTCCTCACAGGCTCAAACAACAACCATTTATCCTGTAAGTAATATTTAAACACAGTGTATTAACAAACAATTGGGCCAAGAAAACAACTTTAGTCTTTCCCTTGTATTAATTAATTGTATGAATTAATTTAATTATTGACATGAAATTGACCATTAAACTCAGTTAAAGTGTCAGTTCTAAGTGATCCAGGCCACTGAACGTCTTTTTAGTTCCAGAAAAAATTGCTGTCATCCAAAAGGATTTACAGCATCTGATGGGGAAAACAAAGACTAAAGGCCTTTACAAACTGAACATGTAAAATCCATGCAAACATTTTGTGCATTAAAACATTTTTCGAAATCACTCATTCTTAATGTAGATGTTCACGGCGACCTTTTGTTGGACAAATTTGCAGCTTTTATTTTATTTTAAATCAAGCTCAATATCTTGGGCGTAAATACAAAGATCTAACTAACAGTTGTTTTTTGAATACAAATGTTCTGCAAAAAACACATTCCTTTTTTATAATGCGCTCCCTATATAATGGCCTTAAGAGTGAAACAAAGTGGGTCAAGGTGTTATTCCTGTAAGAGTCACTAGCCCACCAGCTATCATGTGAGCTAAGGCAGCGGTCCCCAACCTTTCTTGCGCCACGGACCAGTTAATGTGTGACAATATTTTCACGGACCGGCTTTTAAGGTGTCGCGGATGAAAAGAACAAAGTAAACAAAGTAGTCCAACATCCCAAGATTAGCTGGATTTAAGCAGACTTCAAAGAATTATAACAAGAATAAGTGATCAGCTGTTGTATTTCCAGCTCTCTATGTCCACCATGGAGCACAGTAAAAGGCTTTAATGTTTAAGTAATCATTTTATTTCCCTTCTGCCACCAGAAAGAAAATTACTATTGGATATTAATGTATGGCTAATTGTACTACCAGTCAAAGACTAATGCAGAAGTAACAAAAAGCAATTAAAAAAAGAGCTCAAAATACACAATTCTTAACTTAGAATGATAGCTTGTGTCTGAGATCAAAGTTGTCCAGAAGTGGATCAAGAATATTATCAGAAATTGTTTTCTTCCCTGCAAAGAACCTCCACGAGATGGTAGAATGAAAAAATTGGTTGTTGGATTTCCCTATATTCAATGTGCTAATTGGAATAAGTCATTCATCATTTAAATATGTTTTCCAAAATGCTCTCTTCCACAGTTAGGGTTTGACATCAACTGTGGCACTGACAACAAATGTGTTGATAACCTTAAAGTGGATTTTACGTTCACCAGGTGAGGCTCATGTATAGAGCTGTGTTTTGCTTGTGCTTGTATTCCTTTTCCTTTATTCTCATCCTCCTTAATACTCTGACAGATCCTCAGAGGTTAAAGTGGGCATTGATGAGCTTCTGAATGTCACAGTCACAGTGGAGAACAGAGGGGAAAACTCCTACAACAGCCATGTTATTCTCACGTACCCAGCTGGACTCTCCTACAGGAAGTTCACCATTCAGCAGGTAAAGCATCAGGATCAAGTCTGTATCAGTTCATCAGTTATCTGCTGCTCTTCCAATACATCCAGCAGTCATTTTATTTTTGTAATAAAGGGAAGAATTGGGTGCAACTCTTTGGACAGTGAAGATGGTTTATCACGAGGAAGGACAGACTGCACTATCCACAAGCCAATTTTCAAGAGCAAAACTAAGGTGTTTTTGCTTAGAATATCTTCTTATTTACCATTTACCATTTAGAATATCTTTCTCTCACTTCTTTATAGTTTTGTTTACAGCAAAAAGAGATGACGCAATTTGATATGTCTCCTCCATTCAATTAAGGCTTCCTTCATTGTCTCCTATGGGATTGACACCAACAGTCAACTTGAGAGGAAGATCTTTGTCACTGCAAATGCCACCAGGTACTGTTCCTTTGGTATATTTTTGTATAGTCCCACAGCTAAAATATGAATCATTTCACTTCTTCATTTCAGTGGAAATCAGGAGCATGCCACTACAAATGAACTCTATAAAAATAAATCGATTGATGTGAGATATAGCATTTTTATGACATTTGAAAGGTATGGGTTCTTCCACTTGAAATAAAAAGCATCGTTTAGAAATTAACAAATGTTGTATTACATGGTATTTATTTAATTTTTTAAATATGTCTGTTTAGCTCTCTCAGCTACAACAATTTCACATTTGGGAGGAGTGATTTGCAGAAACCAGTCCAGCAATCAATTAAGGTCAAAATATAAGTTCTGTATAAATCTATATATGTGTATTTATATGTTCTGTATAATCTAAATCTAATTGTATTGCTTGGTTGTCCTTTTCTTTATCAGATTACAAATGATATCAGAGCACTTAATTTCACTGTGGTGATCAGGGTTCCAGTGAAGCTTGGTAAAAAAGATATTTGGGTGAATTTGATCAGTCTACAGGTATTGTGCAAAAGTCTTGAGTCACCCATCATTTCTAAAAATGGCTTAATGTTATGTAAGGATGAATGGATGTGGTATAATTAGGACAAAACCAAGCATACCTGAATTAAATGTATTTCAGATTGCAGACTGTCAGAGAGGAATTGACGAAGAACCACCTGTCAAAACTTTTGTTTCTCATATCAGAAAAAATAAGGTGGTGGTAAGCATACCTCTGCACTTGAGCTTTTGAAATTCAACCTCTTTTAGATTTTAACATTCACCTCACCTATCTCAAATTCAGCTATCACAGTTTTTGTTGGATTCAGTCTTGTTTAAATCATTCTCAGGACTGCTCTGTAGCCAAGTGCAGAGTGTTCAAGTGCAACACTTTCATGGGAATACGGGAGAGTAGGATGTATGAAATCTCTGCCAACCTCAGTTCAGGATGGATAGAGCAGGTAATGGATGGGTAGTTTATGTTAAATTAATGTGTTTTGGATTGTTTGCTAAATGTTTAGATATATAACCATTTACCTGTTAAATCAAACAATATCTAATTTAGGGTCAACTCGTGATATATTTTTTTCCCTTAGATTGGGCTTCAGTCTGCCAAATTCCTCTTGACCAGCACTGCCAGTCTGGAGTATGACAAAAACCAGTACATCTACTTTTCAGCAGGGTCTGACAACAATCCTCCTGTTCACAAGGTGATTATACAATATTTTCTTTTGTTTGGCATATTAAGAGCTTTAATTTTATTCACATTCTGTCACTTCATCTGTCAGATTGAGGCAGAAGTAGAAGTGTATCCTAAGCTGAATTTCACCAAAGCGATCATTGGAGGATCCCTGGGAGGGTTGGCTTTTCTAGCTTTACTCACTGCTAGCCTGTATAAGGTGAAAGACTCTTTTTATACTTTTTTCAATTAAAAGTTTACAAGTTTTTTTTTCTCATGTAGCTTGGTTACATTTTTATTGGAACTCTAATATATGATTGCTGTATTTTATGTGCTTTTTCATTCACTTCTAGGCTGGATTTTTCAAGAGTAAATACAAACAGATGATAATTGAAATGACAGAAGATGATCCAGGGACGGCTGCAGGTGCACCCTCAGCAGAGTAACAAAGATGGCATTTGTAGCTGTACATCTAATCTGAATGACAGATGTAGACCATCCTGATAATTTCAGGGGTGAACATGGTGTGTAGAAATGTCCATGCTACCACATTTGATTAATTAAACATACAACAGCTTGCTGTGTCTCAAATCACTCCCTTGCCTAGTCATTTGCTATGATCTGTAACAAAGGTTCTTACCTGGTGGTCAGGATCCTCAAGACTCAGGACCATAAAACTGGAGCACCTATTGTAAATAAGAAACCACCACTAGATATTTGTCTTAAGAGGATATATTTATGTATATTTTCAAGCCTGTAAGTCCAGCAAGAAAGATTGGGCCTTTAAAAAAGACAATCTCCTTTTTCCAGCTTTACCCTACTTAAAGCACCACCTGTCCTCGCTAGTGTCTACTTTCACAGTATTAACTCTTTGAAATCTTCTATGTATCTCCATGATTTTGACTGTAAACATAATTTAACTTTATGTAATTTCTAAAGACTGGTAAGTCAAACAGAACTATGACACTCTGGCATGTATTTTTAGCACTATTTCAATATTTGGTGAGAGGGCAAAAGCAGATAAAACTTTAGAGGTAAAAATGAAAGACAGGTTTTTCCAGTCAGTGTGATGTAAGAGTGTTCCCTGCTTTGATTTGTAGGGAAACTTATTAATTAATCAGAAATGTAAAGAAATATGAATGTTTAAAAGTAACATGACCATGTGACCTTTGAATACAAAAGTGATTATTTAAAACAATGACTTTTTAATCTGACCTCAAACTTGTTTATTGTATGCATGTATCTGTCTGTATCGGATGAGGATTTTGTCATCATTTCAAATCCAAGACTACATTTTTTAGCTCTTTCATCAGAAATGTTGGTAGCATTTTAAGGATGAAAGACTCCACTTTCTCTACAGCAAGACAGTTCATAATGTTTTAACGGTGCGTTCACACCGAACGCAATAGACATGACCAAAAAGCGCCAGACGCCCCTAGCTGGTCGCGTGCACATTCGCACCTCGAAGCGGGTCCAAAGCAAACTAGTCGCGCTTTAAAATGTGCAATTTTCATGCGTGTGAAGCGGAAATGTGGGAGGAAGTAGTGCCAGACGGCATGTTTGCAAGATGGCAGCTGTCGATCTAGCGTTTGAAGAGAGCGTCTCTATTCACTGTGGAGAGCAGAGCAGCGGTGTAAACTTAAGGACGCTTTACACATTAGTCATTATAAAAATTTATTTGAAATAAAATTAAGATGCTCAAACAGAAAAACATTAAACATAAATATATAAAATATAACTGTTTACAGAGAGACAGGAATAAAAAGGACACAGCTTAAATTGGAAAAGCTTCAGGGAGAATGAGGAGAAAAATAAGAACATTGTTTCTGCCCTGGAGAGCCTGCTGCCTCATCAGAAAACTACTGATTGATAGAATGAATGGCTTTGGCTGGACCTGCCTCTTTGAAATGGGTCAGAGCATCACATCACCAGGCTCCTGATTGGATGTCGCAGCATCACTTGACGCTGGAGTTCAGATTTTTCCAACTCCAGCGGTAGACACGATAAGTGCGAATGCACAAAATGCACCACATAAACTGCAGCACGTATTTTACTTCACGCTTCAAACGTGTCAGTCGCGCTACTTGGTTGCGCGAATCAGGCAGAAAAGCGTTTTCGCGATGCAAATGTGCTTCTGAAGTTTCGTGCGACCCCTAGTTGCGCTTCATCGCGCTCCTCCATTGACTTCACATGTAAATCTGAAGCTCTGGTAGCGTCTATCATGTCTCTCCATGTCCTGATAGTCCTATATCATCTACTATAATCCAGAGCCTATCACTGCATTCTATACTACAGCTCAAAAGTTTGAAGTGAATTAGAAACATCTTATTTTCTAAAAATGCTGAAATTTATTTGCTGTGTTTCAGTGGTACATTGTGTTGACTAACTGTCAGTTTGTAAAGTTAAATCCCAACTAGTCATGCAAGTCATGCACACCAAGAAAACGCTACATTTTTCCACATTATCGTATTATCACAAATAAATTTTCAGTGATAGACTCACAAATGAACCATTTTATATGATTCATTTACATTGGCATTTTGGTCTTTTTCCCCAGTTATTACAGAGAGCCAGGTCTTAGCTGTCTTATATGTATATTATATGTATTTTTCATCTATTGTATTTACCAACATCAAGTAATCACAGGCAAAGAAAGACCACACCATGGCATGTTTAAATAAGGAAAGTTTATTGATCAAATTTATTTTTAAACAAATACACATGATAATTTTTTCACCGCCCAAAAATACATGTTCAAAGCAACACAACGGTGGCCCACAGAATTGTGAACTCTACTCTGCAGAGTGGGCAATCATAACGAAGCGGTTCATTTTATTTGTGGATTCAAGCTGCACTTCATATTTTTGGCCACCAGATGTCACCATGTACCTGCCTCCATTGTGGACCACTACAACTTCCATTGCAAAGACACACCTTTAGTCACAGAAAATGAATGTAAATCTATGAAATTCAGTATATATGTTTAAAAGCATTTAACTTGTGGAAAAAGAGCTGTAATTTGTTAAAACTGTCACTGATAGTTAGTGATGTGCGATACCACTGATTTCCTTTCCGATCTGATACCAAGTAAAATTCAGTATGGTATCGACGATACTGATCCGATACCGATACTTTGTACAAAAACTTATTTTATTTATTGTATCTCAAATTTAAGCATCATAATGATTACAGGACAACAGATTACTTGTTCTTATCACTTAATAATGCAGAGTTCATCATATACAAATAAAAAAACTGAAGTTGTGCGCTATTTGAACACCTTGCCTGCCTGCAGCACTAAAGGACTCAGTGAGAGGCGTCTGTCTCGCCCTAGCAGCACCTGTCCCTCTCCTCCTCTTCAGTTCGCCTCAACATACGCTTGTCATATTCTGTGATATGATTTACTCTGAGGTGTTTGACAAGGTTAGTGGTGTTGCCACAACACCTCACTTTTTTGCCACATGTATGCAAACCAGCTCAGCTGTTTGTGGAGGTAAAATACGTCCGCATATGACTCCAGTTACGCTCAGCCATTGTTGTGAGTGCGCACGCCAAGGGGCTGCGAGACAGTTATGCAGCCGTATTTCGCACATGACTATGAAAGGCGGAAGAGGAAGTAGTTCCTTCGAATGTAGACAATCTGAATGATATAGTTACTTTCCACTGTGTTCATGTTAATGGTAAACTACAAATTTACCCTAAATTACTAAAATATCGATATTTTAATGTGAGAATGGATTCTAGAACATAAATGACTGGTATCGGAGGAATCGATATTTCAGGATCGATCCGCACATCACTACTGATAATGTGAATGGCTTTGCTCACAAATAAACAAAATATGCAATATTTAGCCCTGAGTTATCTAAAAAAACAACAACAAAACAATAACATTATTTTATCAATTATTTTAAGCATTATCAATGTTTATTATAATAAGTATGTAATTAGAATTACATTTCAATTTTGCTCTTACACGATTTATACAATTTTTAAGTAGACAACAGCTTCAGAATGCACAAAGAAGACATATTCCTGTATAATTAGTTTAGAGAAACATACCATCACACTCCAAAATGTAAAAAAAAAAAAGATTTTTAAACTTCATTAGAAATATTCACATGAATAATTTTCTTCATATTGACCTGAGCATCATAACTACATTAAGTAAATATGAATGGGTGTTAATAAAGACTTTTGGCATCTGTTGGTAATTTGTAATAATGAACTACACCAACCACCCACAAGAGCAAATCATGACAACAGGAACAAGGAGATAATGAGGACAGCAAAAAAACACCAATAAGGAAACTGAGAAATCAGGTGAACTTCCTGTTAAAAGTGTTGCAGCAGATGGTGTTTCATCAATAATCTCCTTTAAGAATGACCCAAATTTTGAGATTTTGGTAAAGACATCAACATCTCCATGGCTCAGTCTACTTTCACAGACTGTTACAACAGCAACCTGGAACCATGATGACTCTGACTTGCACAGCAATGGGCTGCCCTGACCTCCCTGTGGATATAAAACAGGATTCATAATCAGTGATCAACAAACACCCAGCCTGAAAGCATCAGTCCAAGCACATTTAGGATACAATTATAAATATTGTTTTTACCTGTTGAAGGTCCATGGTGTGAGTACAAATTTGATCTGAATCAGAAAGATTGCCACAACTTGCAACTTGAGTTTTCATGTTTTGAAGAACAGCACCTATAGGAGTCATATTTGCAAATGCAACCAAAGATATTCAGACACTGCAATTTTTTAAAACAGCAAACCCTTACCTCTGCTGTTGTTCTTGTTTTCCCAGCCTGTCACCAAACACTGACTACCAATGGGGAAAGACCTTGAATCACTAATGTCCAAACACACAGGCTGGATATAATTGTTGAAACTGACTGATTCAAACAGCTCCAATAGTGCAATATTGGAGCCGGTCATTTTGCTCACTGTAATGTTCAAAACACCCAAAGATGTCTCAAAGTCTTCAGAACCATTTACGAGTCTAAGACCAAGAGACACATTCCATTCACTGGCATTTGGACTGGTGCTGTCAGGAGGATTGAAGACACAATTAAAAGACAAATCTCAAACAGCTCATATTTTAAAATTAAAAATTATAAATGCTGTTTGTGTACTTACGTAGAGACGCATTGCGCAGTTGTGAGTATAACGTTGTCAGATATTAAGCTTCCTCCACATTTGTGCACTCCATTTTGGTGAAGACTTACCATCCAGGGCCAAGTTCCTTCAGGTACAGTGCTCTTGTCTCCTCCTGTGTGACTGTTCACGAGAGTGTTGCCACAAACTGACACTGAAAGAAGAAACAAAAATTTAAAAAGCAAATGATTTAGGTGGTTCAAGGCTGGACTACTGTAATTCATTGTGATCAGGATGTCCAAAAAAATCTCTGAAAAGCCTTCAGTTAATCCAAAATGCTGCAACAAGAGTACTGACAGGGACTAGAGAGAGACAGAGCATATTTCTCCTATATTTGCTTCCCTTCATTGGCTCCACCATTAAATCCAGAATTGAATTCAAAATCCTTCTCCTCACATGTAAGGTGTTGAATAATCAGGCGCTATCTTGTCTTAATGACCTTATGGTACTGTATCACAGCATTAGAGCGCTTCGTGCAGGCTTACTTGTCGTTCCTAGCGTATTTTAAAGTAGAATGAGAGGCACAGCTCTCAGCTGTGAGGCCCCTCTTCTGTTGAACCAGCTTCCAATTTGGATTTGGGAGACAGACACTATCTCTACTTTTAAGATTAGGCTTAAAACTTTTCTTTTGATAAAGCAAACACTTAGGGCTGGATCAGATGACCCTCCTCCCCTCACCCCAACCGGTCGTGTTCCTCCCTGAGTCTGTTTCTGCTCGAGGTTTCTTCCTGTTAAAAGGAAGTTTTTCCTTCCCACTGACCACAGGGCTTGCTCATAGGGGGTCATATGATTGTTGGGGTTTTCTCTATTTTCTATTATTGTAAGGTCTTCACCTTACATTATAGAGCACCTTGAAGCACCTGTTGTTGTGATTTGGTGCTGTATAATAACACCGAATTGAATTACAGATACAGAAAATTTGAAAACATTATATACTTATCCATATTCATTTATTGGTACTGAAAAACTGGAACCTGAGACTTACTTGAGGGTCTTGTTAGAGGACCAGGACAGGTGTAGCTGCTGTCAGGATCCAGCCCGCTGGAGATGAACTGCACAAATCCTGGCTTATCAAAGTGAATGCGGGACTTGATCCAGGACTGGTAACGGGACACTCTGGAGTAGACTCCTGGCAGATTGGGCTGAGCACAACCAAAACCAAAACTTACAATTCCAGACTGGACCCAAACAGAGCCCTGTTTACTCACCATTGGACCTCCGGAGTCTCCCTGTAGAGATGAAGAGGACACGTCTGAGAATCTTTGAAACACCTGATTATGTAACCAAATGAGATGAGGAAGCCTACCTGGCATGAGTCTTTGCCTCCTGCCAGAACACCAGCACAGATCATGTTGTCTGTGACTGTGCCCACTCCATTCAGGCAGTTACACTGTCTGTTTCCCACAACTGGCACCTCCACTTCTTGCAGCATTTGAGGGAAGGGTAAGGCCACTGATGGGATGCAAGATGAGGAGCTGTTTACACACAAACCAATGAACCACAGACCACATGAACACTGAAACACCAACAACAGCCTCACCTCCCTCCTTGACTGCACCCCAGCCAGTCACCCAGCTATCAGTGCCATCATTGAACACACTGCCACTCGCTGCCAGGCACACAGGTCTGATGTAGTCAGTGAATCTGACTGGTGAAGAGAGTCTGAGCAGAGCGATGTCGTTGTTGTTGGTCATACTGTCATAGTTTGGGTGCAAAATTATTTTGGCAACATTTCTGGACACCTTATTTGGATTTACACCCTGCAGGCTCTGAAGCCCAAGAGAAACCTTCAACCCAGAAGGACTTGAACTAAAGTTAAAAAAAAAAAAAAGAAAAAGAAAATATAGAAGTTTTGATGAAAAAACAAAACAAAACATTGAACTGTAAACATTTGTATTTATGCATGAGCCAGTATTTTAACATTTATGTTGATGAAATGTTTCAGGAATGCTGGCAGTTTCAGTATTCCCAATCTGATATTTGCCTTCCTTGACAAATATTAGTCAAAGCCCAGTGTTCTGCGTTACTGCAGATTTGGTATCAATCTTATATCAAGTAAATGCAGGGCCAGTATTGCCGATACCAATACCGATGTCAGTACTTTTAACCTATATAGGCAGCTTTCTTAGGTTCAAGTTTCTTGGTGTGCACATCTCAGAAGATCTCTCCTGCTCAAAGAACACAGCATCAATGGTCAGTAAAGCCTAACAACAACTCTACTTCCCCACATACTGAGGAGAGCAAGAGCTTCAACCCCCATTATGAGCGCCTTCAACAAAGGCACTGTTAAGAGTATCCTCACCAGTTGCATCACTGTATCTAATGGCTCCTGATTGGGTCCTGCCAGAAAAAGTTATATTGAGTAGTGAGAATAATAGAGAGGATTGTGAGTGATTCATTTCCCTCCCTCCAGGACATCTATTGCACTCACCTCACCCAAAAACTCCTCTGCATTGCAGATAACTCCACTCATCTGTCAAACAGCTTTTCCAGTTTTCTGCTATAGGGAAGGAGACTAATGAGCCTCTGCCCTGGAACCAGCAGGCTGAAAGACATCAGGCTGACAGGATGGATGAATGAACTCTCTCCCTGCACTGTCGCTCGACTCACACACACAAACTCCAGACCTTTATTCACCTCTTCCCTCTGAACACCCCCCCCCCCCCACGGACATAAAAATCTCTTCTGAACCTCCACCTTTGCTATTCACTGATTCCACCACCCCACCTGCACTTGAACTCGTGCCCACAAACACAAAGTATCGATCGCATCGCGCTAGTATCGATTTGATATCAATGTCAGAGTTGATATCAGTACTATTGATATTTGGATCGATCTGCACACCTCTACCCTGTTATAGCTGGATCAGTTTAGGCATAAAGATTAAACAGACGTTTGTGTTACACACCGAAAGAAGCAGTGAGCAGCAGACATCACCCACTCTTTGTTGATGAGGGAACCGCCACAAAAATGTTTACCAAATATCTGCACGCTGACCTGCCACGGCCAGTATCCAGGTGGAGCATCTTCACCTCCTACTATCCTGCTGCTGTGTGGAGCAGTGCCACATACTGAAACAAAGATCAGCAGGATCAAACTTAAGAAGCAACGTAAATCATTGTGAAATATGGAAAACATTTTTTTCCCTGTTTGTAGTTGGATCGCTGATGAAATGAATTGTAATGTCAAAAACATAGATAATTAAATGAAGCAGTTTATAACTTTTATGAATTTTTTTTTTTTTTTTTTACTCAGAGAAACTCTTATTTTTACCTACCATCAAGCTGAGCATTTGATTCTGGAAAGAAACACAACATGATCAGTGATGTTCAAGAGAGGAGATCCTGAATTTATATTTGCATACAGTTATGTTACATGCAAATGTTGGTCTGACTTACCTGCAGACAGGAGGCTCACCAAAGCCAATAAATGAATCCACTTCCTTAACACCATTGTGTAACTGCACAGTTCTCGTGTGTCCCTCTTTTTATACTTGTGAGCCAGCTGTCAGTGAGTGGCAAATATATAAACCGTGTGTCACTTTTATATTTGCTCCTCCCACGTGCACACCCCACAGCCAGAACACTGAAACATTTCCTTCTTCCTTTAATTTCTGGGACAAAGACTACAGAACTCCAGTGATTTTTTTTAATGTCCAGAGCTTAAAGACCAGAGTGCACTTTAAAAAAACAATTATGTGATTTTTTTATGTCATTTTCCATGACAGACTTCTGCCCTTTTCACAGTTCAGTAATTCTTGCTACATTAATATTAATTTCAAAGTCAATGAAAAACCTACCCGTGGACTTCTCACTTTTAAGATTGGGATGAAATTCTTTACACGTGCCAGTTGTCATTGATGTGTCAGTTGTGTGTTTCAGCACCATGATTTACTATTTAGACATAAAATTATATTTTAATTAGTCTTAATTAAAGTGTCTTAATGACTAGCTAGTATCATGTTGCCATGATTTGACAACTATTCGCACTGTATTCGGAAACCATTATGACTCATTCCCTTTACACCCTAAAACTAAAATTGTTTATTGTCAATTTTTTTCCTTGTCATGAATCATTCCATACTTCATGGGTAAAAAACAGGAACATGTAATCTTTAAATGTTTGTAAAGTATTCAGACTATTTAAAAAATCTTCTTAAATTAAGTCACTGATATACTAAAACTACCTGAAATCAATGATTTATACAGATAAAGTCATGTTAATTTATTTTGTAAGATAACCAAGCCACATGCAGGTGAAGAACAAATTACAAACCATGAGACCAAAGCTGCTGTCTGCAGAGCTCTGTAGACAGCAATAATAAAAGGAATGCAATTAAATAACTGTACAGTTTACTTAAAATTTAAAATTCATAAATAACAACTATATTATATTTTAGCATTAAAAAAGCTTGATTAAGAACTTGTAAATAGCAAAACTTCACAGAATTATTAATTATGTATTTAATGTCATTTAAAGAAACTAAATACTATTATCATTATTGCATATTTTATAAAACAAAAATCTAGACATTTCTGTGATACAACTTGAAACTTTTATCCTGAGTAAACTGATTTACAATGTCAGTAAAATACTTGCAAAAACATACCTCTGGGTTCTGTATGGAGGCCTGTCTGTAGGTTGCAGGTTAAGCAATTCAACTGAATATTTATAAGAAATTTTAGAAAGATGTGTTAGATGAGAGAATATCTTTTGGAATACATGTCATCACTGCAGTAGAGCTTTAGAGAATTAGAAAATTAGTACTTTAAGTAAACTCTCTAATTAAACATGTTGACATATGTCATTGATAGAAATAAATAAAGATTAATATTAATATCTTTAGAGTACAACTCATCACTAATATGTTATCTGACAAAGATGGCATGCACAATAAACAAAACTACACATTCATCCAAGAGTTCATGTTGCACCTGTTACTTTTATTATTGAATAAAACGAATAATATCTTCTGTCTGCATGCCCAGATATGCTTTTTGACTTTTTCATGACATTTTAGAACAACTGAGCATACTGTTTACTTTGTTAATATTTTTCTAGCTGGTTCTTGTTTAACCTCTGTTAACATTCCTACTTGGAGAATAAGTAAAGTAGTTTGGCATTCATTCAGGTCAAAGCTGACTGACTCCACGGTCAAACATAAACTAACTGAGGAGGGCTGTTCTTAATACAGACAACCATTCTGAGGTAGGTTTTTCAGGTCTATCTCATTTTGAGTTTTTGTGTGTATCCAGTTTAGTTGTATGTAGTGCAGTGTGTTCTGGCTCATTTAAGTGTAGTTTTGGTTTAAGTTTTCATTTCTTTCAGTGTTCGTTTTTGTGATTTTGATTATTATAATGTGGGCAGCACGGTGGCACGGTGGTTAGCACTGTTGCTGCACAGCAAGAAGGTCCTGAGTTCAATTCCAACATCAGGCCGGGGTCTTTCTGTGTGGAGTTTGCATGTTCTCCCCGTGTCTGCGTGGGTTCTCTCCAGGTACTCCGGCTTCCTCCCACCGTCCAAAGACATGCAGCTTGTGGGGATAGGTTAATTGGATAATCCAAATTGCCACTGGCTGTGAATGTGAGTGGGAATGGTTGTCTGTCCCTGTCTGTTAGCCCTGCGACAGACTTCCAACCTGTCCAGGGCCTACCCTGCCTCTTGCCCTATGACAGCTAGGATAGGCTCCAGAGCCCCCTGCGACCCTGAAAAGGATAAGCGGAAGCGGATGGATGGATGGATAATGTGGAGAGTATTTGTCCGGGTCAAGCTTTAGGGAGTTCAAAAAAATTATATTACAAACACAGTAAATTTTCAGTGTCATCTTTTAATATAGTTTTAATTTTAGTTAACTATAATAACCTATATTCTAAATAACTTTTTTGGCAGGATTTCACTGGAGTCTCGTGGAGAATAAAGCTGTGATAAGAGAATAAGAGGAGGAGATAAGCTGCAGAGAAGCGTGTAAGACTGCCACTCTGCTTCCTGGTCCTAACTCTGAATAGTTAGATTTTTTTTGGGGGGGGGGGGTTAATAAATTTTCGAGAAATTTGAGAAATAAGAGCTGCCGCATCCAACGTGGGATGGATGCCTTCTCTTCTAACAAGACCAGGTTTCTGTCAGAACGTTTCCCTATTATCTATAAAGAGCACACTGTGCATGGGTGATCTCTTTGACTTGGACAGTGTTTTTCTCTGAGAAATTTTAATACAATAAATCTGTAATGGGTCCAAATGTTTGCAAATTCTTAGTTGATGCCAAAGGTTTGATAGCTGCGTACCAACTAAAATGTGGTTTCCTTGGAATTTCTCTTGCTTACTTATGAGTTCTGATAAGGCTGTGTGTGATGTCAGATTCTAATGATGTATCACAACTACTGACAAGGTCAACATTATATATGCATATTAGGTTGCCACATGACATTTTTGACATTTTTATACGCTTAGGTTTTTTTTTTAAAGATGGCAAGTTATTAAGCACATGCCACAAGAACAAGCAGTGCATATTCCTCCACATGTGCTTCTCCACATTTTTACCCCAGTTCAGGAATGGGGAAGTAAATAATTAAAAAATATCTCACTAGTGCTGAATTTTGGGAACACTATCAGGAAGTAAACTGTGGTGGATAAGAGAGTAAATGATTAAATGAGGTATTGATTCATGAGAAAATAGAGCTCACTTTCTTTGTTTTTGAGCTATCTAGTCAGCTGTTATGAACTGCCATCTTTTGAAACCTGACCTAGGATGACACAGCAACATTGTTTTAAATGACAATTTAAAGAGACAGTGATTTAAATTCTACAAAATTTAGCACACTGAAAAGATATGCAGACAGTAAATGTTTAATATGAAGCTTTGGCTTACAGTAAGGTGGAGAAGAAAGATCTGTGTTCTCATATCTGACAGCATAATAATGTGTTTTATCAGTTCTCAGCTAAATCAAGAAACAGAAACAATTAAACGTCAGAAACTGAGGTGTTTGTTTCATAATTATTCCATTCAATAACAGTAAAATTATCGGTAGATTTTCATAGTTTACCATATTAATTTCCTGTGATTGTTTGCAAGTGATGTGTTGTATGAGGGAGGTGGGGGTAGGGAGGGCTGGTACATGTAAGACTGGAAAGTAGAGGACTGCTCCCTGAAGCAGAGAACAAGCAAACAACTGTCTCTTTAGGCACTCCCATTCAGTAGTAGTGTTCATCTGCACACTTTTCACACCTTGGCTCATGTGATTAGGTAGAAGATCATCAGGGGGTCATTTTGTCCCTCTTTGGGGGGAAACTCCCACTGGGTTTAAATCTGGGACTCTCCACCATTTGACCCTTAGAACTGAAGAAGCTTCTCGGATGAGAGGTGAAACGTCTTCAAGCAACTTAAAGAAGTCCAGGCGCTTTTCTTTCCAAGCTCCTTAGACTACGATGACATGGATGACTGAGAACCTTCACAGACATCTGCACACTGTCACAACACCAGGAACCCAATCCATTACAACAGAGACACACAATAAAGGGACTGAGACAAGTTGCACCCAGCAACGGTTGCTCCCTCCCCTGGAAGCCCCATCCTGCCCAATGGGTAATTAATTATAGTTACTAGTTACTTCTTCAAAAAGTAACTGAGTTAGTAACTGAGTTAAAATATTCTAAAAGTAATTAATTACTTGAAAAGTAACTATTGCGTTACTTTAAAAAAAACATTTAACCCTCTGGGGTCCAGGGTTTGGCCATTTTTAACTACTTTTGATTTTCCCTCCACATTTCACCTTTAAAAACTATTTAGTTTGCCTTGTTTGGTATCATCCTTTTCAGCACAACCTCACATGTCTGAAATTACAGTTATGTTTTCATTTTGACATACTGTATTAACACAATTGATCTAAAATCAGACAAAAAACATAAAATCCGAGTAGAAAAAGTTATATTTTTTACTGTAACAACCACAAACATGTTTAATGAATCATATTTCATAACTCTAAATGCAAATATAAATTGTCAATTTTAAAATCCTATGCACAAGTTTTGCAAAGAACAAAGTTATTTGCATCCATTTACCTTTTACCTTAATTTTTTAAATAACCATTTCAAACTATTTACAGAACAATCAGCTGTTCTGCATTCAATAAGATGCCACACAAATTATTTGTGCCACTCCAAAAAAATACTTTCTTTCCACTATAAAGGAGAACATCACAGCCTGATACCTGCAGGTCTGACAGCAGGTGTATCACTCCTTTTTCTACCTGGAGACAGCAGTCACCTCATTGTTCTGACACACAACACAAAACTATCCACAACACTACACACTAACTACACAAGACAACACATTAACTACACACTCCAAACACGCTAAACGTCACAAATCTCTCACATCTCAAAACTCGCTCTCTCCCTTTTTCTGCTCTCTCTCGCTCTCTCTCGCCATCACTCCTAAAACATCCTCTGTTTTTTGGGGGGGTTTTTTGCTCATAAGCAGAGAGTGCTTGCTAGCGCTGTCCGTAGACAGTAAACGTGATGAAACTATTGAGGAAAAAATGTCGCGTATACATTGTTTATCATGACTCTGGTTTACGTGGCCTATCAACACAATTTAAAAACTGGTATTTATCACCTTGTTGCTTTGTCTTTAAGTGGTCATGTGATTGGCTTACCACGACTCCTTTATTCTTCCTCAGTCAAACAGCAGCACTTTTGCCCCCTTAGCTCCAGGTGTTGTGCTAGACAGTGATCGTAATTACCGTCTGCGGGAGCGCGCACAGCTGCTTAAAGCTGTAGCGTCCAGATTACTTACGTAGACAGCTACTTCCGTGCAACTGATATAAGATGCGGTAAGCTGAACACAGCTTCAGCCGTCTGTTTGTTGAAAAATAGTAATGGGCCGCATTTTCTTGTTAGTAACTGTAACGGCGTTGTAACGATAGATTAGATTACTCATTACTTAAAAAAGTAACGCCGTTACTTGTAACGGCGTTATTCCCATCACTGCCCCATGACATGAGCCCCAAGGCGTAGATTGGGCATCTCATTGTGGGTTGACCCACCCTACCCTTTGAGGTGGCCAATGGGGCACAGACTACCCAAGGAGGGATCAGCCAGAGATCAAGAGACTCTTACTCCTGAAAAGAACAATTTGTTTTATTGGATAAATGTTACACTTGATTCATTTCAGAGAAGTCCAGTGTGCAGGCTTTTAAAACTGCCTTATTTCTTCATGTCACAGAGTCGACAAGGTGCTGAAAACACTGAATTTCTTCTTTTTCACCTTTCATTTTTAGACAGAGGGAGAAGTGTATCCTGATCCAAATTTCACCAAGGAAATCATTGGTGGAGAGTTTGCTTTTCTGGTTTTACTGACAACATGCCTGCATAAGGTGAAAGAGTCTGCATATATACAGTTGTATGAAAAAGTGTTCACCCCTTTCCTGATTTCCTGTTTTTGTATGTTTGCCACACTTAAATGTTTCAGATCATCAAACAAATTGAAATATTAGACAAAGATAACACATATAAACACAAATTGCAGTTTATAAATGAAGGTGTTTATTATTAAAGGGAAAAAACCCAAACCTATACTGCCCTGTGTGTTAAACTGACCTGAAAGACTTGCTGTGGTAAATGAACTAAGTTTCTTGAAAAAGAATGTCTGGTTATCTGTTTTGGACCTCAAGCTGAAGCGCATTTGGGTTCTGCAGCAGGACAATGATTCAAAACACGCCAACAAGTTGACGTCTTAATGGCTTAAGAGAAACAAAAAGGACTTTGGAGTGGCCTAGTCAAAGTCCACCAAAGGGAATTGGATTTAATCTGAGGAAATTTTCTGAAGAAGTTTTTCAATCTGAGTTAAGATTGGCTAAGGTTGGCCAATAAGCTAGGTCCTGAGCTGTGGTGCATGTGAGCCATGGCCAAGCATTCCCAGAGCAAGGGAACCTTTTAGCTGTTGTAACATAAAGGAATTTAAATGAAATTAAGGTTGTTCATGAATCACAAATGTGTTTATAATTCCAGGGACATGTTAACTGTCTACTTTTGGCATATTAAACACAATGAAGCTCTGGTGGCTTGTTGAGTTTTGTGGGTTTTGTTGTAGCAGTGTATTACTTCTAAGTGCAGTCATTTCTTTCTGGTTTAATGATTCAATATATAAATCTTTAACTGGTTTAATGATCTTTAACTGGTTTAATGATTCAATATGTAAATCTGTCTGGCTTTTTGTAGGTTGCTAACTGAGTTTAGATCTTGAGTGTATCTTGCATTTTGGTTTATTTATTCAGTCTTTGTCTCCATGTTCAGTGTTTTTCTGTTGCTTCCTGTTTTTTCCCCGAGTACCCTGTCTCACAAAATAAAACAGGAAGTTTTGTTATACTTAGTTGAGTTTTACTTCCTCACAGTTATTGTCTTGTTTCCACTGCTCCTCCTCACCTCCTGTGTGTACTCCAAGTCTCAGTTTACTCATGTTTTTTTAATTGGGTCATACTGTGTTCCTGTGCATTCTTCTTACCTCTGCAGTCTATATTTGTGTCCGTTTTTCCCTGAATATTATGACAGAAACTTACAAATATGTCATCATCCTTTTACTTCATGTTTAACAGTGTTCAACAGAATAATTCATATTGGACCTTTTTAAAAAAAAAAAAATCTTGATGAAACCATAAAGAGCTGCATTTGATTAAATTTCCATCTCTTAGATATGCCATTTAACACACACACACGCACACACACAGAAAGACTTACAAAAAACTGATGTGAAACTGGATGTGGTCAGATTATTGGGTGTTAGGCTGGGTTGACAAGTTCATTTTTAGCAGTGGTGCACACTTGCAAAAGAAGTGACTTCCTGAAAAGCAGTTTGAACTAATAAGCATGCGGAGAAGTAATAAGGCTTCAAAAGAACTAGAGCTGGCTGGTTAGTTATCCACCAGCCAGGCAGCATTCAGAAATAAACTGCTGCTGAAGATGTTTTTCTAAATAAAGGAAAGAATTTGCAATCATCCACTTAGAGCAGAATAGAATGGAACTTTATTGTTTCTGTACATGTACAACAAGTTGTTGTACTCTGTGGTCTTTTAGGCTTGTTGGTGTTGCTGAGCATTGATATGCACACTGATGCCTGATAGAAATGACAAAGTACACACATCACTTGAGCAAAACAACAGATACTTGTGTTTAAAAAAGTCACGTAAAAGGTTTTTATTGAAACAAAAGTGAAAAAAAGCAAGTAGCTCTGAAATGTCATAAAGTAAAAATTAAAAAGTAACTGTATGGATGTTGCTTGGACATTTACCATTTTTTGTGCAAAGTTAACTGAAAGTCTTTATTAATATTATAATAAAATAATATCTCCTACTACAGACTTTTTCATCATAAATTATAATGAGCGTAAACGGGCAGAGAAAAACAATGGCAATAAAAAATTTGATCTATTTGCTGTTGCCTACATTGCAGATGTTACTGCTCTAGCCAAATCTGACGTGTGTCGTCTGGTAGGGTGTGAATAAGTTTCATGTAGCAGTGTCACTTGTGAACCAGGGTTAGAAATGCATGTAATCAGAGCAAAGAGAAAGCCACACAATTTCTCTATGGTTGTTCTTACCAGAGGTCACTTTGTGTATGAATTGTGTTTTTATCATTCAATTGTGGACTCATTTTTTGTAGCTTTAAAAATCTGGATGACAACATGTTAAAAGTATTGAAGAATCACACTTTTTTCACCATAACAAGTTTGAAATTACTTCACTTCCCTCCTGTGAACTGTTAGATGGTTTGATATACACTACAGTCAGTTTGCATCCACACCTACACAGGAAAATCAGGCTACATTCACACTGCAGGTCTTAATGCTCAATTCAGATTTTTTGATCAAATCCGATTTTTTTGTCTGGTTGTTCACACTACAAATAAAATGTGACGGTAAACGCGCTCTAGTGTGAACGGTTTACGGCCCTCAAAGCGGCCCGCATGCGCAAAAGAAGACGTCACACACAACACGCTCTGTTTACAGAAGTAAAAATGGCGGCCAGAGCTAGTAGGTGTTGTTGCAGCAGTCTATCAATTTCTGCACAGTCATAACCGACAGAATTTTGACAAATTAATTACAGAAAGAAGGACACTGTGAAAAAAGAGAGCCCGTGCTTTAACAATGGCCTTGTTTGGAGCAGTGGCTGCTACCTTCGTGCAGAGGTATATATGGACACGGAGTCGTTTAGCTTGAATAGAATTGTCTCCCCATATGCTAATCAAGTCCAAAACCTCAGTTTCTGTCCATATCGCTCCGTCTCCAGTTTCTGCCGCCATGCTTTCTCGTTTGTCTACTCCGGCACTGATAATTGGCTTCTGTCTTGTGTCAGTGATGAAAATGAGGGATTTATGCGACATGACCATTCAAACAGCAGTCGCTGTTTGTTTTTTGAAACCGAATTTTATGTCAGTTTTGAGCAACAATAACTGCACACAAGAATCTTAAACCAAAAGCAACAAGCTTGAAAAAGTAAGAAGTAGAAACTACATTTGTGTTAAAATCTGGGGAGTAAAAGTAACTGAACCTACAGATACCTGAAAATTCTGCTTGAGTACTGTAATGAAGGATTTGTACTTTGTTACTTTAACTGCTTAATGCTACAGTCTACCTGAGTCCATTCTGTTATTATGAAAATGTACCTGTCTTCTGATGGCTGCTTCCAGCAGGATGACACACCATGTCAAGTCCAAATGATTTCAAAATGGCTCCTGGAACATGAAAACAAGTTCACTGTAGTCAAACGACTTCCACAGTCACCAAATGTCTCATGAATCTTACACGTTTGGGATGTAATGGAACAGGAGTTTCTCAACATGGATCTAAATCATCGATACAACACTAGCTTAGTTAAAGCATTAGTCAGACAGGACATGATCTTGGGGCATCCTCCTGATAGGAGATGCCCAGAACACCTTGCTAAGGAGGCATCCAGAATGCATCCAGATGTCTCAGCCCTCCTGTCAATATGGAGACCATAAGTCTAAGGAAGAGTCTAGACAAACTATAGAGGAAGCTTTTTTCCTCTGTATATATCTGTGATCTCAAACTTTCAGTCACTACACACTGCTCGTGGCCCTAGCTGATGTTAAAAATGCAGATGCTTTTGTGGTCAGCTCTCTCTACATCGTAACAAACTGGTCCAGTCTGGTCAAATCAAATAACTTTATTGTCATTCTAACCATGTGCAGTGGTAAAGCACACAGTGAAATGAGACAAACATTCCTCCAGGACCATGGTGCTATATATGATATGTAACAGACAATCAACATGGGACTACATAAAGTGCAATGTGCAAAATTGCAAAAATACAAAACAAAGACAGTGCAATATCAGACAGAACAGAACGATGCAGACACAAGACAGTGCAGACACAACAATGCAACAGAAATGTGGAAAAAGTAACCTGGTGTATGAACGTGTTCATGTGTGTGTATGAGATTGTGCAGATAAGTGCTTGGTAATGACGTGTATGAAGGTACGCGCGTGTGTGTGTATGTGTGTCATTCCAGTCACTGAGTGTTCAGGAGTCTGACGGCTTGGGGGAAAAAACTATTTTGCTGTCTGGCAGTGAGGGGCTGAATGTCATGTCCAGACTGTCTGTGGTCTTGCCATCAGAAAGTCCAGGATCCAGTTGCAGAGAGAGGTGTTCAGGCCCAGCAGATTTTCTCACCAACACGTCTGAGCATCCCAGAAGCAATGGTATAGCATGGTATGATGCTATACATGGTATGATAGATGGCAAATGTTGTAAAAATCAGTCTGTCAATTTCTCGCAGAGAATACAAGATTCTTAAGAACTGCAGTAGGTGCAGCAACTCCTTTCTGACCCGGAGTTGGCACTTCACTTGTTTCAGTCTCTGTTAACAATCAGGCTTAACAAAGGTTGCACATTCACAGAGTCAGGCTTTAGTGCACACGGCATCAGTTTCAGTTTCTCTCACTGAAATAGCTTATGAAAGAAAACACATTTGAAAAGATGTGAAATTTTTCACCTTGGATATGCTCAGAGCATCAGGTGTTATTTTGTGGTGACAGAAATATATGTTAACACTGGTGGGAAGTTGGCGCAAATGAGGATGACTTCATGTAGATTGTAACCTGATCAACTCAGCATACAACCGGAGTCAGCTGGTTAGTCCTCTACCAGTTAGGTGAGGTTTAGAAATTAATTATTTTTACATACCCAAAGTAATGCTGAACATTGTAAATAAAATGACACTTTTGGTAACGTTTGCACGTCAACAAGATGTAGGTATATATTTAATCTCAGCATGGAGATCAGGTCATGCCTTCTTCAAAAGTGGCACATTAGCAAACTTTCTCACAGATAGTATGAAACGATTCAGAGGAAGTCAGATGAAAAGCAGAAACTGACTTTTTATTTTTAGAATTTTTTTCAAGAAGATAAACTTTTTACTAAAGAATTTAGTATCACACCAGCAAAGAAGAGCAGATTTGAGAGAGGTTTTCTTTTTCTTTTTTTAAAATAATATTCATGATTACACAGATTTTATCTTGTTGCCCTTAAACTAATAAACTATCTAATGTGTTTACTGTGAGTTTTACTATTGTTTATTTAAAAAAAAAAGTAGTTAATTCACATTAATGGATTGCATTTATATAGCACTTTTTCTAGGCACCCAAAGCGCTGTACAATTCCACATTCATTCACACACTGGTGGAGGCAAGCTACAGTTGTAGCCACAGCTGCCCTGGGGCAGACTGACAAAAGCGAGGCTGCCATATCGCGCCATCACCAGTAGGCGAAGTGTCTTGGCCAAGGACACAGCGACCAGGACAGAGAGAGCAGGGGGATCGAACCGGCAACCTTCTGGTTACAGATGAGCTTCCCAATCCCCTGAGCCAAGGTCGCCCCCACATTAAACCATACCACCACAGTGTGGTGTAGCATCAAACAGACACTGCTGTCAGTATTGTAGCTCCTCCTACTTAAGAGTTCCTCTAAATGAACCTCTTACCTTTGAGCAACTGTCTCATGATTTCTGCTTTTTGCTTTCATCTCCTTCTCTGACAGTATCAGCATAAGTAATACTGAACTCATGTGTCATTTGTGTTTTTCATGGGAGTAACACAATGAACTGCATAATTAGTGCTACACTATTCTTGTCAGGTAAGACAACTTTGTGCATTCTGAATTTGTCTTTTGTTCTCTCATTATAAGTTTTTGTAAACGGTGAAAATATGACTTTAGTATTTCTACTAAATAAAGCACAGTGACATTTTCAGTAAAACAATATATATTTCTTCTGGTATTAACAACCAGCAGGTATACCTACATATTAGAAGTGAAACCATATCACTTAGATTTACATTTGCAATGGTCATTTCTTTATTTACATTTCATTATCTCTGAATCAAACTACCTGCTGAACTCTACAATCAGCTTAGTTTGGTTGTAAAAACAGCTTCTACTTACTAAAGTTTTTCGTTTTACTATTGTTGAAGTGTACTGAGTAAAAAAAGTGTTTCCTAAATAGTCATACTGAAAGTAACTGAAAGTAACTTTTTCATTATTCATCAAAAACAAGCACAAAAATCCAACGACATAAAATCCAAAATGATTTTGATGATTTCATGTGTTCATTATACATATCTGTTTGTTTTGTTCAGTGCTACTGAGAATTGGAAGCTTTTCACAAAAATGTCACATCATACTTTGATTCAAGTTAATCTGTCACTGCATCCACCTTTGCTACTGTTGGCTATTGTTTTATATTCTGGAGGTGTGTTTGGGGTCATTGACCTGTTGAAAAAAAATGATGATCCAACTAAATGCAAACCGAATGGGATGGGATGGCGCTGCAGGATGCTTTGGTAGCCATGCTAGTTCAGTGAGCCTTCAATTTAGAATAAATCCCCAACAATATCACCATCAAACCTCCTCCTCCACACTTCATGGTGGGAACCATGCATGTAGAGACCATCTGTTCACCTTTTCTGTGTTGCACAAAGACATAGCAGATGAAATCAAAGATCTCAAATTTGGACTCATCAGACCAAAGCACAGCATGATCATTCCTTGTGTTTCTTGGCCCAGAAAAATCTCTTCTGCTTGTTGCTTTTCCTTAGTCATGGTTTCTCAGCAGCTATTTGACTATAAAGGCCTGATTCACACAGTCTGCTCTGAACAGTTGATGTAGAGATGTGTTTGCTACTGGAACTCTGTGTGGCATTTATCTGGGCTCTAACCTGAGGTGCTGTTAACTTGCGATTTCTGAGGCTGGTGATTTGAATGTATCCTCAGCAGCAGAGGTGACTCTTGGTCTTCCTTTCCTGGGGCGGTCCTCATGTGAACCAGTTTGGTTTTTGTGACTGCACTTGGGGATACCTTCAAAGTTTTAGCAATTTTCCAGACTGTCTGACCTTCAGTTCTTAAAGTAATGATGGACTGCTGTTTCTCTGTACTTAGCTGATTGGTTCTTGCCATTATATGAATTTTAACAGTTGTCAGATAGAGCTGTCAGCTCTGTACCAACCTGACTTCTGCACAACACAAGTGATGGTCCCAAGCAATGTTCCCTCTAATTTTTCATGTGTCTGAGCGAACACACAAACTCCCTGAGCGGTCCCTTGGACCACTGTGAGCAACAGCAGACGTGTGCAATGTGGTCACGCCAGCATCTAATCCATCCAAGTTACATGGTTTATTAAAATAATCAAATTACAGCATTTATATTTATGTTAGACTACTTTTAATTAACTGCTTTAGCCCACCTACAATGAAAATGTAAAACAAAAATGTAATCATTGACCTGTGTAGTATGTTAGCTCTATTGAAGTAAAAATAACTTGAACTCCAATTTCGAAAACACAACTTTCTTCTTTTTTTTTTTATAAAGCTCTGACTTGTATTATGAGTCTGTGGTCTGGGAGAGAGTCCTGTAACTCTCTGTCTGCAAAATACAGTATATAAAGACCAATGTTGGGCAATTAATTATATAGTTACTTCTTCAAAAAAGTAACTGAGTTTTGCAAACAACAAAGTTTTTTGCAACTATTTTTTTTAATGCAGTTAACAATCAGCTGTTCTGCATCAAATTTGATGCCACACAAATTATTTGTGCCACTCCAAAAAATAATTTCTGTCCACTATGAGATAAAGGAGAACAACAGCCTGATACCTGCAGGCCTGACAACAGGAGATGTATCACTCCTGTAACACCTGTAACATTCAGCAGTCGCCTCATTGTTCTGACACACACAACAAAACTATTGACTACACTACATACTAACTACACAAGATCTGTGCTAAACGTCTCAAAATTTCACATCTCAAAACACCGCCGTCACTCCTAAAACTTCCCCCCGTTTCTTACAACTAGATGCCATGTTGCCATATCATGTTTTGACTGGTCGACATGGTACGTTTTCCGACAAATACGTAAGAGAAGGGAGGGGGGTTGTTTTGTTTTTGATCACAGGCGGAGAGTGCTTTCGAGCCTTTTTTCTTATAAAACGCAGTTTTTACCGTTTCTTCCCGCAGTAAATATAAACAATGATAATGTTCAGGAAGAAAACCAAACATTGCATATATTTTTATCATAACTCTGGTTTTACATGGCCCATCAACACAATTTAAAAACTGGTATAAAGACCACACTTTTTCCGTCAATTGTTCCGTCTGTCCTGCTCACATCTCCAATGGTTGTACACGTTGTCATTAACGTGGCTTCACTCTTCATCAGCCACGCCGCTTTGCTAGCTAAAACACCGGTTTCGGCACATAAGGACGCTGTCATAGCCTGTCAACGACGTGGATTAGCTGCGTATATACGAATGTGAATCGCATTATTGGCTGGACTATGGGATGAGGTGGCATCGTTCTAATCCCATAGGGGAGCAGCCAGTCACTTACTGACTAACACTGCAAAACAGAATTGTTAAAGTATTAATTTTAATTTCAATTCAGGTTAGTTTTTTTTTTTTTTGTGCGCAACGCAGATTTTCTGTGCGCAGAGGCCGTGCCAGCAGTGCGCACGTGCGCAGCTTCGAGGGAACATTGGTCACAATCCCATTAAGCATGCAAGAAATTCCACAAATGAACCCTGACAAGGCACAGCTGTGAAGTGAAAACCATTTCAGGTGACTACATCATGAAGCTCATTAAGGGAAGCGTTTGCAGCGCTGTCAACAAAGCAAAGAGTGGCTGCTTTCAGGAATCTAAAATATAAAACATATTTAGAGTTATATATATTTTTTCTTTGCTACATAATTCCATATGCCTTACTTACTGTATTTGATGTCTTCAGTATGTATATACAGTGTAGAAAGGACCAAAAAATAAAGACAAACCACTGAATGAGAAGGTGTGTCCAAACTTTTGACTGGTAGTGTATATCACAAGGTTTTTCTTTATTCCTTTTAAAGCCACAAAAAACAAGTTGAGTGTGTCATGCTGATGAGGTAGAGTATTAGATAACTTTATATTTCTGGAAACTAAGGCATCATGAAGCTGTCATTGTTGAACAAGTAACAGTGCTATATGATGTCATACTGACTGTTCTTATCATGCCCAAAAAAAGGAAGGCTTTGTTTTTGTAACAAATATAAACAACAGGACAGTTTAGGTGTCGCTTTGTTTTCAACAAAGATTTTGTTATGTGTGGTTGTAGATTTTCACTATAGAATGATTATGTCAGAAAATATTTAACTACAGCGAAATTTAAATTTGAATTTTTATGGGGAAAATTGTTCTGAGCCACAGTGTGCAGAACTTTAAAATGTCTTTAGTGCTCTCTGGTGGTAACAAAATAAACTCATGGTAATAAAAATACAAATGAACGCAATTGATATACTATACATGTATACTCATATACTATTTACAGTTTCCTATGTGTGATGATAATTAGAGTGGCTTTAAATAAAATTACTGATGTCCTTCTTAATTCTTTAATTCTCAGTGTTAAAAGCTGCACTTGGTTTCAATATTGATCCTGTGGCTTGGAAGACCCTGAGTAACTCTGCTGCTGGTTTTGGCTACCAGGTGGTGCAAAGACAATCAGAGTAAGTCAGGACATGCATTGTTATGTTGAAAGCGGGTTTACAGCTGCATGTTTAACATTACTGCTATTTCTTTTTTATTTATTTACCATCTCTGTTATGCTATATGGACATATGGAGTTTATTTAATTAGAGTTTGCTTTCTAGACTTACATGATTGACTGGATTTATTTTGTTAGTTTGCTCGTCAGTGCTCCACTGGAACAGCATTCACAAAATGGAAGAGGGAAAATATACAGGTGCAAAACCTCTTCCCCAAACTGCCAAAATATACAATTTCAAGGTAGGTAACCATTCATTTCTAAATGTGCTAAAACTCGGATAGTATTTTGCCATAAAAATAGATATCCATAGATCCTGTCGCATACATTTAAATCAAATCACAGTTACAGTAGATTTACATATTAGATATCTTAGTATGTAACGTTCAGCCTTAAAAATGAAATAAACTTTCCAACTGATGATAAAAACAAGAAAAAGTTTCTTAAATTTTGACAATAGTGACGAAGAAAAGTAAAACTGAGTTTTGTTTTGCCTTCCTTCATTTTGAAAATATACCAGATGAAAACTATTGTTTATCTCAGTTTCCAGTCTAGACGATACCACTTCTTATAGTTATCATGCCAAATCATGAATTGTGGCACTTTGTAGTTCTCAATTTGAATATTGTTTTCTTCCTCACACAAAGTGTATTTTAGGAGTGTTTTAACACATTTGTAATGCTTTCAATACAGCACCAGAGTTTGCAGTCAACATGTCGCTTGGTTTGTCAATGAAAAGTGATCCGACAGCACAAAACACTGTGGTGAGTTACTTAACTGCAGACATTACCAGTGATTGTATCTCTCTTTATCTATCCCTATATCTCTCTATCTTTCTGCCTCCCTCTCTCTTCTTTAAATAGACTAAAAGTCAGCCCCCCACCCCCGATTTGTTTGATTTTATATAGAATTAATAATTGTTTAAGTGACAAAAAATACTCAACCTGCTGTATTTTGGCATCTTGGCTTTGTCTCCTCTCAGGTGTGTGGTCCAACCATTCCGAAGGACTGCAGAAGTATCACCATGTACAACGGTGTGTGCTTTCAGTTGGACCGTTATAATAGGATCAGACCACCCGTACCTTCTTCTATTCAAGGTAACAGTAAATGGTCTTTGCCTCTCTGTCTCTGTCTCTCTCTCTCTTACACACACACACACACACACACACACACACACACACACACACACACACACACACACACACACACACACGCACGCACGCACGCACACACACAGACACCATTACACCTGGTGCATGATTACATTTAGTGATGCCCTCTAAAATGTTTTAAGGGGACACTTTAAAGGGACTATGTTTGAATGTGTTGTATTCACTGACCCTTTACCAAAGTACAAAATCCTTTTTCTTGCATGATATCAGTTTGAAAAAATATAAAATTAACCCTTAAAAATTAACATAATTCTGAATCCATCTCTTTGACAGAGTGTAGAACACAAGCAGACATTGCCTTTCTGTTGGATGGTTCAGGCAGTGTAGATAATACTGATTTTCAAACAATGAAGAAATTTGTGAAAGATCTAATCCAATCATTTCTCTCAAGTGACACACAGGTGAGCAGCTGTTGTCTCTCTGTCAGTAAAATCATAGCAAAGACATAAAATAGCTACATTTTTATTTCTATTAAGTATTTTTTCTCTCTTTTTCAGTTTTCTGTTTCCCAGTTCTCTACTTCACCGCAGGTTCACTTTTACTTTAAGAAATTTTCCTCATCTGGATCAGTGGAGACTGACATCAATGACATCAGTCAACAGGGAGGAACTACTTACACAGCCAAGGCCATCAGACATGTTGTGTAAATAATGCAGTTATAATAGTGAAGAAGTGCAAATACATTATTGTCCAGTTGATTTTTTTCCATAAATCTGATCACATTAAGTACTGTGTGGACTGTATGACTGAGGGAAGCCTTTTAAAAGACACACTGTACACAAACTTGTGCTTCAGAGTGTCATCTTCTACTGAGAAGATGATATGGCCCCAACTAAGGCTAAATTCAAATATTTGCTGAGTTTAATTTGAAAAAACAAAAAAAACAAACAAACAAACTTGTATAATGTTGTTTTGTACAAAAATGTTAAAAAATTGCCAAAGAGAATGACATGCAGAAATAATAATAATAATAATAATAATAATAATAATAATGCGGTTTACCTGATTGTGTATAATTTACAAGATCAACTGTAAAACAATATTTTGAAATGAGATTTGTTTTTTTATTTGACAGGAACAATGTTTTCACACCACAAAGAGGTTCCAGACAAAATGTGAAGGTCTTGATAGTAATTACTGATGGACAATCTCATGATCGGACTGATCTGAGAGGTGCAGCACAGCTAGCAGAGAGTAAAAACATTGTTCGATTTGCTATTGGGGTAAGTACTTCCATTATTTAAACCTGCAGTATGTTGACTTTTACAGTAATAATGAGTTTTATTCAGTTGTCACACTACATGTCATGGTTGGCTGTGTGGCAGGCAGGCAGGAGTGGTGGACCCAAAATGCAGGACTCTTAGGAAACGAGGTTTCAACTGAAAATGCAGCTTTATTGCTGGAACAAAACTTCAACATAACATAAAACTCACAAAAGCAAACAAAACTCTAAACTGAGATGCAGGAGGACTGGAAATCATGAACACACAGCAAGATGAGGGTGAACAGACGTTAACGACACGACACTGACACAAGGACACACTGGGCTTAAATACACTGAGGGAGTCATCAAGGAATTAGAGACAGAAGGGGGACACAGCTGGGAGAAACAAGACCTAACGAGACAGGGAGAGCAAAGCCGGAACAGGAACAAGAACCTTCGAAGTAAAACAGGAAACAAAACACACTTTACTAAGACACGGACTAGACAGAGAGAGAGACTTGACACTGACCAAAGCCTACTAAATAATAATCATAAATCATAATCTAGAAAAACACCAAAGCATGAAAAACAGAAAGCTGGGTCAACATGACCCAGAACTGTGACACTACAGTCACATTATGCTGCACTATAGGGAGAAAAGTCCTGAACCACTCACTCACTACAGCTCCTGAAGTTGCTTAGCCATAGAAACCAATGTTATGAAATTCCCGTCGCATTTTGTCTAAATGTTTCCACTTTGGAATAATACCACATAGAGTCAATCATGGAATATACAGGCAGACCAAATAAAATTTGGTGACTTGTTGCAGCAGTGGGATCATATTACAGTACTACACTTAAATTCAGTGAGCTCTTTAGAATGACTCACTCATTCACAAATATTTGTAAATTCAGACTGCATGGCTAAGTGACTGAATTTTTTATGCCTGTAGTGATATGACCGAAAACACCGGAATTCAAAGATTAGGAGTTTTGGTTACATGCTGGCCACACATTTGTATATGCACCATATAATGTACATGTAGTGCATTTATTTAAATCAAAGCCAAACTCACTGACCATGTAAAATTTAAATGAAGTCTCTTAAATGAAAAAGCTGAATTACTAATGGAAACATGAGATATGTGTGTAATACAAATACAGCTAGTAGAGGAAAAAAATATGTGTAAAAACTATTTTATAGCATGACATAAATGCTATCATGGATTTAGGTTCTATTCAGTGTTAGAGAGTTTAAAACCTGTTTGTAAATCAAGTGAAGTTTAACGAATGTATTTTAATAAAGTGAGCAAATAATTTTGCATAGTATGAGGACTCAAACATGTTTGTCAACAATCGTAGGTGGGGGGTGCATTTGCTAACCCTGATGCCAGAAGAGAACTGGACACCATTGCATCGTCTCCCTCAAACAAACACGTCTTTCAAGTGCAGAACTTCGACGCACTTGAAGTAATAAGACAGAATCTGCAGGACAAAATTTTCTCAATCGAAGGTGCAAACATAAATGTATTGTTACAACTTTGTTAAAATTCCTGTAAATGTTTCAAAAATTAAAATAATTGCACTGTAATAAATGCTACTTTCAGCCGCTCACTTATTCACAAGGGATCTTTTTCACATTCATTGCATGGATCTGTGTCCTTCTGGAATTGAAGCAGTTAACTTTCATTTGTTGTGTAAAATGCTACAATAAGAAGCAACTAAAATTAGTACATTGTATTAACTTTATTGTACTGTATTCAGTAAAGTCACATGTAAAATCAAATGTAACTTTACATTTTGTGAAATGAGCAATAAATGCTCAGCAGTTTTAAAATAAACTGTAAAAAAAAAATAATTTTAACCTCTTAAGACCCGAACTCTTCCACGGCATGCATTTTTAATTTCTCTTTGATATTTGGGCATATTGGGGCCCGATGAATGCAAAAACAAAGAATTGCCAGATTTTTTTTTTTTTTTTACCTTATTTTTGTTTTTAAGAAAAATAAGAGCCACATATGAGGATATTTGTTTAAAATTTTGATAGAACAGTAGCAGTATAATGTCCTCGTCTGTGGATATCAGGCCCATGTAGAGCAAAATTGAGCATTTTGGTCTAAATAACCCAAAATGTGATGTCCACATATGTGGACGCCAGGTCCTAAGAGGTTAAATAATTACTTGAAGCATAGTAAAAAAAAATTAATCTTCAAATTGAATTTGACTCATCGTGTCTCTCTTTTACCTTCTCATTTATTTTTCTGTTACAGGATCTCAAAGCAGTGGAGAGTCACTGGAAAAGTCTCAAGAGGGATTCAGTGCAGTTTATGTGCCCGAGGTAATTAAAACTACCTGAAACTCACCAGACAGTCTAGTCATAGAAAGAGAGATTCACATGTGCCTTTGTGGCAGTTTTTAAGTTCTAATGGCAAATACAGGTTAAACACAGTCCAGATTTTAAATGTAAAATAAATTGTGTATAAAATGTATTTTCTGTCTGCACTGTAGGGAATTCAGATGTCTATTGTTGGTGCAAACCAGTGGAAGGGAGGCTACGTGCAATACACAACAGGAGGCCAGAAGGTGAAAACATATGAGGATGTGTCTTTGGAGCCTGACAGTTATCTTGGTAAGAATAGTTTGCAAAACAGACATAATTTAAAAGGAGGAATCAGGAATCTTAATCTGTCTTCTCCTTTTGAAAACCAAAATTCTAGGTTACTCCATGGCGATTGCTAAATCCTGGCATGGCTCTCTGACAGTTGTTGGTGCTCCAAGATATAAACACAGAGGAGTTGTGTTTGCTGTTAACAGAGAAAACTTGAAAAAACAAAAGATTGAGCCATTGGCATCACAGGTATTCATTTGTAGCAAGACAGATATGAATTAAATTATAATTTCCATAGAAATTATTATCTCAGATACAAAAATAATAATATCTTCCTTACACAGTATCAGACTGGTGAATATTTTGGGGCAGAGGTGTGTACCATGGACATAAATAATGATGCCATCACTGATCTAATCTCCATATCAGCGCCAATGTACATGGAGCCTGATAGAGAGGGAAGAGTTTATGTTTGCACATTAACCGGTTTGGTAAATCACAGTTTTATCTAATGCAGTTAAATTAATCGGTTTATTTTTCAAATTGTTATTGACCATATAATATTCACTCTCCTCTTTTCAGTTTGTGGAGTGTAATTTTGATGATCCGTTAGTACTAAGAGGACGTGCAGCTGTCAAAGGAAGGTTCGGCTCTTCTCTTGCTGTGCTGCCTGATCTAAACGGAGATGGATTCATGGATTTGGCAGTTGGAGCACCTTTGGAGAATAATGGTGAAGGCAGCATCTACATATTCCACAGTGAAGGAGGAAGAATCAGTCCTACTTACTCACAGGTACACAGGATCAGAGAACTCTCAATGATGACTAAAAAAATCTACCACGTAATTCCAATATCTATACAATCTACAGTTGGAATATATAGTTTGATTAAAATATTTCCATCTACACAGAGAATTACTGGCTCTGAGGTCCAGTCAGGACTGAAGTTCTTTGGCCTCACGATCAGTCAGTCGTCTTTTGATCAGAGTGGTGATGAACTTCCTGACTTAGCGGTGGGTTCTAAGGGCAAAGTTGTCTTACTGAGGTAAGTCCATGTAATGGTCAAATATTTAGGTACATTCCAAAGTTTATTATTATAAAATTGACACATTTACATATATTTTTATAAAAAGCTTTAATGATTTATGTGAAATTATTACACAAATCATTAACAATAATTTACAGCATTTCTGTTTTTTGTCATTTTGGGTATGATTTAGACCTTTTTCAATTTTTATTAAGTTTTTAGTTTCTGACTTTCTAGTGCTCCCCAGTGTTTCCCTTTATACTCAAACTTCCCTCTCTGAATTATTTGTTTATTATTTTCAGTTGTGTTTTGTTTCATTGTTTCCTATTTCAATCATTATCTGATGTTTTATACTGTCTGAGTCTCCCTCTGTTCCTTGTTGCATCTTCCCTCTAAATAAATCCTATGATTTCTGGTTTTAGATCCCTTGCTTTTTTTTTGCTTTTGTTTTGAAAGTATTCAGCATTAAAGCTACCTTTTGAGTTTAGATATTGTTTCTCGGGTCCATATTTTCTCTTCCACACAGCTTAACCCAGACAATTAGATGAAATCAAAAGTTCTCTTTCAAAAAGGACATCCTCCCCTTTAACAGGAAGAAACCTCTGTCTGAACACGGCTCAGGCAGGGGCAGCCATCTGCCATGCCGTTCACATGTGTTTTCTTACTTTCCAGATCAAGACCCATAGTAATGGTGAGAGCTGAGGTATCATTTAGCCCAAACAAAATCCCTACACAGAATGTAGACTGCTCAAAACCATTAGAGAATACAGCTGAAATGTGCTTTACTATGAGCAGAGTGTCTACAGTCGACACAGGTTAATAATCCTTCTCTCTTTTTCTCAATCACTGCACATCATTTTATTTTTATTGTATTTAAACTTGCAACATTAAAATCAAATTCTATTCCTCTATTTTAGCTCGAGCGAGGATTGATTACACTATAACACTGGATGCCACTCGCAAGCCTCCAAACAACCGAGCTTACATCAGTGGGAAACAACGAGAGCAGTCTGGATCAGTTATTGTTGACTTAGGAAGACAACAATGTATAACTATAAAATTCCTCACTGAGGTAAGATCTAATAGCAATCTTAAAATAAAGTCCTTAAAAGTCATTAAACTTAAGATTTTATTTAATTAATTTTATTTTTAAGACTCCTCCAACATTGAATCTAAACCTCTTCTTGCAGGCTTGCCCTGAAGATGCTCTCAATGAACTTTCCAATGAGCTCAAATTCACGTTTAATGGTTTGCCCTCAAACACGAATCTCAGACCGAGTCTTGCCCCGCAGGCCCAAACAACAACCATTCATCCTGTAAGTAACCTTTTAAAAACCCTATTAGCTGACTAACTGAGGCTAGTCTTTATGAAGTTATGACAAACCTTTAGGTTTGCCCTTAACTTTACTGAATCCATTTTATTAAAGGCATGCATCTGACTAATGCTGCTTTGAGAGACTTCTGTTGAAGTTTTTTTACAAGTTTATAAGCAATTCTACACCCCGGTCAAAAACATAAATAAGAAATATACTCTACATATAAGTTATAACATAATATGAATAAATGTACTTGCCCACTGGTTAATTACAAAACCATGTGAGGGGAGGGACCTCACAGCACAAGCTCCCAACCTATTATATGACTGTGCTGTTTGTTATTATATATAATGTTATTTTTTTCCATAATGTCTACAAATGTCAAGAAGTCACAAGCAAAGTTAGACCACATCATAGTGATGTGTTACAGACAAAATAGTATTTTACGTATTAATCACAACGTCCTAATTCACCCACTTCTTAGAAAAAAAGTCAACAGCAATAGGGGGTGACTATTATTGTTCTTCACAGCTTTGTTCAGTGGTATCTTCCTGCATACAAGCTGTACCAAGAACTATACAGTTTTTTTACTTTTACCTTTACTTTCTCTACTCTACTTTTGCCACTGACGAGAACTTGTGCAGTTCTCACCTGCTTCAACAGTAGCAGCAAATTTGAACTTTCAAAAAAAGAACAAGTTCAAAATACACAAACCTTCACCTTATTAAAAGTGCTTCTGTCTAAGATCAGTTTCTTGGCTGTGCAGGGGACTAAGATGTTTTCCAGAAGTGAATGAAGAATATTAACAAAAATGTTGTTCCTGGTATAAAGTACCACTACTTGGTAAAACACACAAACTGGTTTCTGCTTATTAGCAACCAGCCATTGTTCCTCTTGGCCATCAGGTTTTAATTAATGACTGATTGATGCTTGTTTTATTTTTGAATGCGGGTGGTGTGAAGGCAACCCGTCTACCTGCTGAGAATATTTGCAGAGTTATCAGATGACTTGATATCACAGTTACAAATCTTCTAAATATTACTGTCTCTTATAATTTTCGTATTTTTTTTTTTTTTTTTGTTCATCTGTCAAAACAAATACCAACCAAAATATCAAAAAGTATTATGTCAGTGCCATACATTATTATTTATTATTAATTTATTAGAGAATTTTCAAACTGTAAATTACCATTACTTTTATTTGTGATGAAATAACCATCTCTGTGGTACCATTTGTTAACACATCTATCATATTGTTCCTGTGAGAAATGTAATGTAACAGCATAGCACCTTGGAGAAACAGTGAAACGATAACAATGACAAAAATAATCTGCCAGGGAGAAAATATAATAAACTACAAATTAGAGATCTATAAAAACACACTTCACTCTTACAGCAATGATATAAAATTTGCCAGACAATCCTACATCTCCCAACTGTTTAACAGTGATCAGTCTGCTTTTTTATTTTTCTTTCTCTGATCAATAAAGCAAAGGATGAACAACTTCATCCTTCCAAAATGAGACCAAGTGAATCTTTACGCAAATAAATGTATCAATTTTGCTATTTACTTACTCCAGAATAACATTTCTAATTTTAGAAATAATCTCTTAGTCTCTTATAGTAATTTATCTGGCACCGCCTCAAATTCGAAACACCCAGAAAGCAGATAGATGAGCAAGTACAGATTTTCCTTATTGAACTGATGCATAAGTGTCATTATATTAGCAACAGCTCTTCTCAGACTGGCATTTTCCTTGTTTCTCTCAAATGTGCTGAAGATCAACAGTGATTCACAGAGTTTCAGTCTTAGTCCTGCTCAATCTTGACACTGTTGATCATGGTATCTTAATTCAAACACTTCACTATTCAGTTGATTTACCAGGTCAGACTGTTGATTACTTTTCATACTTAATACACTGAAATTTGTTTTAGGTCTACAAAAATGAACTTCAGTCTGGGGCTCCCAAAACATCAATACTTGGTCCATTACTCTTTAACCTGTGTATACACCTGTTTGATACAATCACAAATAGTGATGGGAATTGAATTTAGTGATTCTGATTCTATTATCAATGTCAATTATTGATTCAGTTCCGTATCGATTCACACTGCAGTCTCATTGGTTCTGACTGTCATATGTCAATGTGTGACTGGTAGAGAGCAGACCCAAAATGCAGACACGGTGATAGGAGTGAGCTCAGAACAGCTTTATTACTGGAGTTAGGGAGGGGGGGGGGGACACAAAAATATAAAAAGCCCAGACTAAACAGACGCCAATAACTTAGTGGTTACAAAACTGAATGAACAGAGTACACAGAGGAGAGAGAATGAGGACAACGTGACAGAGATCAGAGGGAGACTCAGACAATAAATACACAGGAGGGAATCACGGCTGAAAGGAATCAAACATGATGCACACAAGATAAGCGACGATCAAAATAAGACAGGAAACGCATCACACTCAGAGACTGAGACCCAGACTTGAGACACACAAACTTGACACAGGGACAGACTAAGAGATCACAGAGACATGACTGAAAGAGGGCACAAGATTCACCTGAAACAAATAACAAAGAGACCAGACAACCAGAGACAAAGCACAGCGAGACACAGAGACATGAGAAGGACCACAGATGAAGATAACCAAATACTATTAACTGAGAAGATGGAACAACAGACCAAAGGTAGCACATACAGAGGCAAAGGCTGAGTACTCACAGAGACAAGACAAAGAGCAGGTGACACAAGAGGGGAACTAACAATGATAAAAATTAAAGGCTAAGAATAGAAATAATAAAACTCAAAAGCACAAAGAATGACATTAAACTAGAAGGACTAATCTTAAAACTAGAATCTAATTTCTTTCACAAGTCCAGAAATAAACTCATAACCACAAAAAGTGAAAATATTGGCTAAAAACTGTGATCCTAACAGCATCTGCTTTCAGAGTGACCACCATCGCTAAGCAGCATCGCAAAGACATTACATTTGTCAAAATTAATTGCATGCTGTGTGGTCTCGTTACCATTAATTAATATAATCTATAGGTCCACAGTCCAACACATGAACACAAATTCCAAATTCCTAATGAGTTCACACATACAACCTTTCTCTTAGTATTTATGTATGAACACACAGCTGACAGCACAAAGCAAAGACAAAAACCTGCAGAAAGAGATTTTCAAGCGATCGCCACAGTGATTCAACTTTAGAAACATGAACAGGTAGAAACAGGGGCAGCCTGACTTACTTATCAGTTTGTTACCTGTTAAAGTTCAGGGTCTGGCTGCTGGCCTGAGGTCGACATTCACTCAGCTAACATCACTCTGAGTACTTGCATCAGCATACTGTCTGGTCAATTTGATTGCAAAGAGCTGAAGTTGTGTTAACAGGGAAATGCAGTTTTTTCTGTCCCTTATGCAGTTTACACTTTACACCATCATGCTCTCATTCTTTATGAATAAAAGTACTGTCCATACCCATGCTGTAGACCACACCATTGCTTTCCTCCTCCGGCAGACAAACTGAAATCAGCTAACTTTAGTGCAAGTACAAGTGGAACAGATGAGTGAAATCGAGAGGCAAGCAGACTAGCAAATCCAAGGAATTGAACTAATCCAAACCTTTCTTCATTCCCATCTCTAACCACTTCATTGCCTCCTAGTTCAGTTTACCTTCATGCCTACTTTCAAAACAGACTCAAAGTCCTTTTAATTCCAGCAGTGTTACAGATAATAACTGGGTTTTTTGTGTGTATATATTAAATTCCATTTCCTGTCTTTTATTTTATGTTACGAGTTCAAATATTGAGGGTGAGCACAAAAAATAACAATTGGTCCAGGAGAGTCGGTCAAACAATGATTTTAATGAACGCACGCACGGGAGATGTACGCTGCAGCATCAGCTGTAAATCTCAAAATGGTGGAGCATTACTCAAACTCTTATAGCCTCTAGTGGCCCCCACCTAGTCGTAAAAGCCTAAACATTCACATTTTTTCTAACTCCTAGCGAGCCTGCCTTATGGCCTTGGCTCCCTATTTTGTCTGCCTTTAACAACGGTGGGAGTGAAGCTCCCGTGGGATGTGCTCTTCTTATAACTCAGCAGTATAATGCATCATAAAACAATATCATTCATTCACAATAAATCAGCAGTCCAATGTAATACAAATCAGTTTAACAAATGTAATCGTTATTACCTTCTTCTAATTCAGGAGAATAATGCAAACTATTTTAGTTTTATTTTGTTGATTTTATTGCCTTTATACCACATGTGGTAGCCAGAGTTGGTCAAGTTACTTGAAATAAGTAATTAGTTACCAATTACTGATTACTTCTCCAAAAAAGTAATCCCATTACTTTACTTATTTTCCAAAGTAATTAGTAATTAGTAATTCCAAAATACAATACACAACTTGAATACGTAATAAAGCAATAGACCTTTCAACCCAATTCTATTTTTATGCATAATCCATCATATAAAATTGAATCAAATGAAAGCCTCTTTCTAAAAATTGTTTTATTCATTTTAATCTGTTAATTTTATGCACATTGCATTAAGCAAAAATTAAATTATATGCAACAGTCTTTGACATTTAAGATAAGATAAGATAAGATGACCTTTATTAGTCCCACAGGTGGGAAATTTGTTAAACCTATTTTCTGCATATTCCAGCATATAAAATAAAATAATGTTTTGTGTTTACACTCAGTCTTTCAAATAGATGCAAGTAAAATTCAGCAAAAAATAAATAAAATCAAAGATTTAGCAGCACTAAGACCTGTCGCTCTTAAACCTGTTGTCACCTGTTTAGCACATTGAGTGTTGGTTTAGCAGGAGAGGGGCGGGTGGGGGTTTGCTTGGTGCCGCAGTGGTCATGTCAGTGGAGGTACCCGGGGGTTTCTCTGTGAATTTCACATTCCCGTGGCAGCGTGCTCGGTGTTTGCTCAGATTTGAAGGTTAATTTTTTGCTGTAGAAAGAAGTTTTCTTCCCACACACAGTGTACAGTGGATGCTAATGTTATTGTCACTTTTTATGGGATAAAACTTAAAGTAATGTAAGTACGTCAACACTTTAAACGCTGCATGGTCGTACTCTCTCCTGCAATTCATATTATCCATTGCTGATCTTCACACGTCTGTTGCTGCCAAGGATGTCGCACGCACTTATATCATTGTCATGAGACACTCTCACAAACAAAATCCTGACGGTTCTGTAATGCAGTAACGCAGTGTGCTTACTGGAAAGTGACAGTAATCTAATTACTTTTTTGCAATAGTAATCCCTTACATTGTTACTTGAAAAAAAGTAATCAGATTGCATCTCTGGTGGTAGCACATTGAATTTATATATAATGAAATATGCTATATAAATAACAGTTAAAACTGTAAATAAAAAAATAAAATTGGATGACCATACAACCACTTATTTAGTCTTTAAATAATGTATAATGTAAACTTTTCCATTATGCTCTCTTCCACAGTTAGGGTTTGAGATCAACTGTGGCACTGACAACAAATGTGTTGATAACCTGAAACTGGATTTCAACTTCACCAGGTGAGGCACAGTTACAAAACTTAAGCTTTCCTTGTGTGTCTCGTTTTCTTCAAATGTGTTATTATTTACTTGTCATTTAACTTGTCCTTATACAACCATCATTAATATTTCGGAAACTGGTGACACTCAGTTATTTGTGTTTTGTGCTAACCAGAAAATATTAGAATGTTAACTGATTAAAAAGGGATGGTAAAAATATGTTCTCATTTAGCATCATTATCTTAGAACAGCCATTTTTACTGTACTGTGAGCTGAAAATTTGCATGGTTTATCAAAGCTCAAAGTACATTATATTTGGTATATTGTGACATTAGTATGGCTGTAGTTAGGGCAAAAATGATAATCACGATTATTTTCACTGAAATTGAGATCTTGATGATTTGACGATATTTATTTAACAATGACAGAGTACTGAATAATGGCTTTAAAGATTGTCAAAAAATAATATAAAATAGTGTGCAAATACTGATAACAGTGCAAATGTTTGCAATATAAAAAATAAATGAAAAATGTAAACATCTATGTTTAGTGAACTTCAAAATACTGCATAATATTTATGCATACAAATAACCAAACATCAAGGCAAGCTGTGCAATGTACAATGCACAATTGCATCAAACTGACATTGAGGTATGTCAGTTTGTAGTGTTGTTCTGTGGTGCAGCTACAACACCGTAGCAAAGTTTACACACTATGTCTACTTGATCCATGTCTGACCCCGCGAACTCATAATGTTTCCACACCACTGAAGTCGTTTTGCCTCTCTTTTCAACCAATGGCATTCTTTCTTCAGCAGCCATTATTCTCTCATCTGCAAATAACTTCTGCTTAGCTTTCCGAGCTTCCCTCGGGTCCTGTTAATTGTTGTGACATGTGTTCGAAACACAGAGAGGTGCGATCGATTTGCCACACAGAGCAGCGCGAGAGTAAAGCACGAGGGAGCACGGCTCAGTCATTTTTAATGATCGTTGAAAGCCCAGATTGTAATTTAGATTAGAATTCAATTAATTGAGCAGCCCTAGCTGTAGTCTTGTTTTGTTTTCCCTTTATTCTCATCCAGCTTCATACTCCACAGATCCTCAGAGGTTAAAGTGGGCATTGATGAGCTTTTGGATGTCACAGTCTCAGTAGAGAATAGAGGAGAAAACTCCTACAACAGTCGTGTTATTCTCACATACCCAGCTGGACTCTCCTACAGGAAGTTCACGAGTCAGCAGGTAAGGCATCAGGATCAAGTCTGTATCAGTTCATCACTGATCTGCTGCTCTTCCAATGCATCCAGCAGTCATTTTGTTTTCTAATAAAGGGAAGAATTGAGTGCAACTCTTTGGACAGTGAAGATGGTTTATCACGAGGAAGGACAGACTGCACTATTGACAAGCCAATTTTCAAGAGCAAAACTAAGGTTTGTTTTTTGTACAGAGTATGTTTGCTCACTTCTAAACAGTTTATTAAAAAGATACGAGACAATTTGATCTCTCTCTCTATTTCAATTAAGGTTTTCTTCAGTATCACATATGGGATTGAAACAAACAGTCAACTTGAGAGGGAGATCTTTGTCACTGCAAATGCCACCAGGTACTGTTCCTTTGGTACAGATACTCTGAATTTATACAATGGCTCCACAGATACAGAACCTTTTTTTTTTCTTCTCTCTTGCAGTGGAAATCAGGAGCATGCCACTACAAGTGAACTCTACAAACAGAAATCGATTGATGTGAAATACAGCATTTTTCTCACATTTGAAAGGTATGAACTGTTTTACTTGATATAGCATGAATTATTTGCAAAGTAATACAACTTTAAAATGTTATCAAAAATGTTTTATTCATTATTATTTTATTATCATGTAAAGCTCCTTCAGCAGCCATAATTTGACCCCTGGAATGAATAATTCACAGGAAGCAGTCCAACAAATAATCAAGGTAAAAACATGACTTCATCTAATATCAACATAGCAAGTTCATTGCACTGTGTCAGTCCTGAGCCTAATGCTTGGTTGTGTCTTTCTGGTTATATGTTTTAACTCTCATTATTAAGAGGGTAACCTTTAGTAAAGTTTAATACTAACAAGCAATGAAAGCAATGTAGTTTACTAAACATTAGTTATTATGTAATTTCTGCAATTGTTGTAATAAATAAAGCTGATCAGACACATTTTGTGATAAAGATTTCATTACTGATCAGTGAGCCCAGAGAGCGAAAGCTGCTGTTTAATCCAAGTTAATGTTGAACCACTGTGGACATGTCGTAGTCATGTGTATCCATTCATATGCTTGTGACAACCGGTTATATAACACCAAATTGGCAGCACTCAAAACACAAGTTACATCTTTTATACTGTCTGTAATTTACTCTTTATTAAACAAATATTATAACATTCACTTTCTACTTTATAACAGCTCTCCAAATAATTTTTAAATCTAAATTACAATTTGTTTATTAACCTTTTTATGTATTTGAAACTCCATATCAACTTTAAATCAACTGTCAAGATAATTTTCAATACATCAATTATTAACCATTTAATTCATTTTTATTTTATTATTATTTCACAAAAAACAAACAAACTATTAGTTAAAGCTGATTTATAAAATCTTAATTTTAACAGTGGTTATTTTTATTTTTTCTTTCTTTTAGATTACAAACTATATCAGAGCATTTAATTTCACTGTGGTGATCAGGGTTCCAGTGAAGCTTGGTGAAAAAGACATTTGGGTGGATTTGAGCAGCCTACAGGTAATTTATGTGTCAGACGTTTTAGCTGCTGACTAACATTAGGATGAATCAAAAACACTTAAAATTATTTTCAGATTGCAAACTGTCAGAGAGGAAATGATGAAGAACCACTTAACAAAGAATTTGTTGCTGAAATACAAAAACATAAAGTAGTGGTAAGTATGCTTCCACACTTTTCCTGCTGTAATTTAACCTAATTCTAAATACGTGTATATAAAATTATATTACTCTGAATCACAGCTTGGTTACATTCAGTCTTCTTTAAATCACCCACAGGACTGCTCTGTAGCCACGTGCAGAGTGTTCAAGTGCAACACATTTATGGGAATATGGGAGAGTAGGATGTATGAAATTTCTGCCAACTTCAGTTCAGGATGGATAGAGCAGGTAATTGATGTGTATTTTATGTTAAGTGTTGTATTAGTAAATATTTTTAGAATTAAAACAACTGACTCCATATATATCTCTTCTTAAATTATACAGCAATGCATATCTAATTTAGGCTCATCTCATTCTATTTTTTTTTTTCTTAGATTGGATTTCAATCTGTGAAATTCCTCTTAACCAGCACAGCTAGTCTGGAGTATGACAAAAACCAGTACATCTACTTTTCAGCGTGGACGAAAAATAATCCTCCTGTCCACAAGGTGATTACACATTATTTTCTCTCATTTAAGTTAATAAAATGATGAATTTTATTAAAATATGTTACCTCATCTCTTAGATTGAGGCAGAGATAAAAGTGTATTCTGAACCAGATTACATTAAAGAGATAATTGGAGGATACATTGGAGGTTTGGCTGTTACTGCTTTATTCACTGTTTGCCTGTACAAGGTGAGGAAGTCTATACTTCTGTTTTTTCAGTCACTCACACAGCTTCATGAAATAAGAGAATACATGATTTAAATTTCTTAAACGTTGATTATTTTTTATTTCTTTTCATTATTCATGGTGCGACCCTAATACGTGAATACAATCATTTTACACAATACATTTTGTCTTCCTAGGCTGGATATTTCAAGAGTGATTACAAAGAGATGATAAAATAAAATCAGGAAGAAGCAGAGGGTCCAGGTACGGATGGAGGTGCAACCACAACAGAATAAAAAAATATTAATTCACTTTACTTTCCTCAGCCACCAGACCTTGTATTGCAGATTTTTTTTTTTTAGCTTTGTAGAATTAGTGACGCCCATATACTTGACTGACTAAAGAAAAAACAGTTTACTGTGTCTGACATCATTCCCTCATTTACGCATTTACTACTGAATGATGAGGTTCACAGTCAGAACTCAACAGGAGGCCACAAAATAACCTGAAGACATCAAAGTTTTACTTTATTTTACTTTAAGGAAATATCATCTGTAGTCCTTTAGACTTATAGTTTTTTAGGGTCTGTCTGAGCAGGAAAATACAATTGTTAATTAACTACTTAGATCACACAGGTACCTGAAAGCAAAATATCACAAGTGGACACGGGTCTCTAGAAATCATATAGAAAAATAGAAATCATCAGGAATTCTGATGTATTATTCTTATAATTTGGATCCCTAAATGAAATAGACTGAAGGTTTAATGTAACTATATGAGAAGATGGAGTGATTATGTCCTGTGAAGTATTATAGTGGGAAATGTAAAATAGCTTATCAAGAATATGCTCATGACTGCACATCTAAATTTAACATTTTCTATGTTTATCTTTTTACAAACATCATTTGAGTATGATGAATGTAAATTTGTGTGAAATTATTAAAAAAATATGCTTAAAAAGATTTAGCTTGAGAAAGAAATCAGCTGTAATTTGTTAAAACTGTCACTCATTATGTAAATTGCTTTGTTCATCAATAAATAAAATATATAATAATTGCTTCTGAAATATCTCAAAACATCATTTTTATGCTTAATCAATGTTCAATATAGTCATGATGTAATTAGAATTACATTTTGATTTTGTACTTAAATTTACACCATTTTTAGACAACAGCTTCAGAATGCACAGAACAGACATATTTATGTATAATTAGCTCACAGAAACATACCAAAACACTTCAAAATAATGAAGTTTTCTAGTTAGAAATGTAAACTTCTTTTGAAATGTTTATGTGTATTAGTTTTTTCGTTTTGATCTGAGCATAATCAGTACATTAAATAAATATGAATGGGTGGACAACAGGAACATGGAGGTAATGAGGACAGCAAAAGGCAGTAATAAGGAAACTCTGTAAGCTGGTGAAATCTTTTAAAAAGTGCTGCAGGAGGTGATGTTTCACTAACAATCTCCTGTAAGAATGACCCAACTATCGAAGTTTTGGTAAAGATGTCAACATCTGCATGGCTCAGTTTACGTCCATTGATTGTTACGACAGCAACTTGTAACCATGAAGACTCTGCTATTATCTCCCTGTGGATGTAAAACAGGATTCATAATCAGTGAGATCCAAACACACCCAGTCTGAAAGCTTTATACATACACACACATATATATAATTTATTTTTATTTATTTATTTTCCCCATTCATATTCAGACTCACTTAAGAGTCTTGTTAGAGACCAGGACAGGTGTAGTTGCTGTCAGAGTCCAGCCCGCTGGAGATGAACCGCACAAATCCTGGCCTATTAGAGCGAATGTGGGACTTGATCCAGGACTGGTAACGGGACACTCTGGAGTAGACCCCTGGCAGATTGGGCCGAGCACAACCAAAACCAAAACTTACAATTCCAGACTGGACCCAAACAGAGCCCTGTTTACTTACCATTGGACCTCCAGAGTCTCTCTGTAGAGATGAAGAGGACACATCTGAGAATCTTTGAAACACCTGATTATGTAACCAAATGAGATGAGGAAGCCTACCTGGCATGAGTCTTTGCCTCCTGCCAGAACACCAGCACAGATCATGTTGTCTGTGACTGTGCCCACTCCATTCATGCAGTTACACTGTCTGTTTCCCACAACTAGCACCTCCACTTCTTGCAGCGTTTGAGGGAAGGGTAAGGCCACTGATGGGATGCAAGACGAGGAGCTGTTTACACATAAACCACCAAACCTACCATCAGGCTGAGCATTTGATTCTGGAAAGATACACAACAGGATCAGTGTTGTTCATGAGAGGAGACAATTTTCAGTAAGATCCTATTTTTAAAGTGAAAATATACATTTGCGTCTATAGTTTAAATTAAAACATTTATGTTGTATGCACATTTTGGCATAAGCCTGACTTACCTGCAGACAGGAGGCTCAACAATGCCAATAAATGAATCCACTGCCTCAGCGCCATTTTGTAACTGTACAGTTCTTGTGTGTCCCACTTTTTATACCTTTCTCCCAACCATAGGTGAGTGGCAAATATATAAGTGTGTCACCTATATTTGCCCCTCCCATTTGCACACCCCACGGCTGAAGCATTTCCTGCTTCCTTTAATTTCTGGGACAAAGACTTTTAAAAAGATTGCAGGGTTTTTTTTATATGTTATGTGTATTATATTTTTAATATATTGCCAGTAGATTTCATCAAAGACTTATTGTTACATTCATATTCATCTCGGAGTCAATGAAAAACCTCCCTGTGGACTCTAACCAAATAAGGAGAGTGAATATGTAAGATATTTAAAGACTGAGAAACCATCATCTGTTAAGATTATGGTGGAATTCTGTACAAGTGTCAGTTGTCACTGATGTGTCTGCTGTGTGTTTCAGCACCATGGTAAAATGATATTTCAATGACAAAATATTTACTGGTTTTGTCAAGTGTCTTAATGACTATCCAGTATCATATTGTCATGATGTGACAATTATTTACATCAGATTCAGAAACAATGTTATTGTTTCTGAATGTGACTCATTCTCTTTACACCCTAAAACAAAATTTGTTTATGTTAATTTTCTCCCTCATCATTAACCATTGCATACTTCATGGTTTTAAAACAGAAACATAATTTTTTATAAATGTTTATAAAGTATTGAGACTTTTTAAAAATTCAACGTAATTTCAGCTGTGATATTCTAAACTACCTGAAATTAAAGATTTATCCAGATAAAGTCATGTTATTTTGTAAGATAACCAAGGCACATGCAGCTGCAGAAGAAATTTCAAATCACGAGACTAAAGCAATTTCTGCGGAGCTCTCAGATAGAACAAACACGACTCTTCCTAGAGCTGGCCTGGTTGGCCAACTAATGATCTGATAGGCCTCCGGAAGTGAAGTGACCAAAAATCTGCTGGTGATCATTCTAAGTAAGCTTCAGAAATCCTGTAAACAATCTCAGTGCAGCACTCCAACATATCTTATGGCAGTGGTCAGATGGTTGATCTCAGTTCTATGCATCATCAGTTGGAGGGGGGAGGGGGGGGGAGTACCGATTAGCTATCAGGTTATTTTTAGCTGATTACAAATAATCACAAGTAATCATCAACAATTAACCTGACAAATGCTGTGCAATGGGTGACATTCTGCACAAGAGTGTTTATGTGGATTAGGGTTCTATTTACGACCTAATGACTGTGTTATAACTCTTTTTTTATACTTCTTTTGTAAATATATTTCAACTTTCTTCCCTTGACACCGCAGGGACTGCACTTAATTTTGTTGTGACATAAAGATATTCTGATTCGGATTCAATACAGTGCAGCATAAAAGTGGCAGCATTGTGCTATAGCAATGTTTTTCAACTAATTAAAACCTGTTTAGACTGATCAGAAACTGAATGGAGAAATGCAAAGAGACACTATCGATGCAAATCTGGAGCTCTTTTCTGTTGGTTTTGAAGGTAAATATACCACAGGCCCGGAATGAAAGTCCTAAACTGAGAAGATGTACTTTACATAAACGTACCTTAAAAAAGAAAAGAAAAAGTCTCGCAAAAGCTGGCTTGTTGTCAGCACTCAGTTTAATGGAACTGGTGGCTTTCACATCTGGAAAAAAAAAACACCACCAATGGTGCAAAGTATATACACATTTTAGAGCAACATATACTCCAATCCAGATGACATCTTTCTTTAGAAAAGGCCTTGCATATTTCAGCAAGACAATGGTCAACCACATACTACACTAATGACAAAAGCACTGCTTTGCAGTAGAAGAGTCGAGGGGCTGAACTGGCCTACCTGCAGTCCAAACTTTCACCAACCAAAAACTGAAAATTTGGCCTATCATGAAACATAGCATACAACAAAGAAGACACAAGACTGATGAGCAGTGAGGGTCCGGTCTCAGACAAGAATTGGACAACATTCCCTTCTCAAAAAACCCAGAAGCTGATCTTCTCAGTTCCCAGAAGAAGTATTGCAGTCATCAAATTCAAAATGAGACAATTTTCCCCTCAAAATTGTTGATGATCTCATTTTAAACATTTCATAAATTTCTTATGTTATATTGTGAATTTCACAGTGCTTTAAGTTTTTATTTACACTTTGCACAGCATCTTTTTTGTAGTTGGGTTTTTAAGTACAAACATTCTGATATCTTTTCCCTTGTCCATTGGGAATACTAAGTGTAGACTGATGAGGGCAAAAAAAAAAAAAGTATATAATTGTATGATGAGCTACCAATAACAAAATGTGTAGTACAGAAAAAAAAAAACACTTTCTGAATGCACTGTGTGACTTATTTAAAAATACAAATACACATATTACTAATAAGATTAAATGCTATAACTACAGTCTGGCATCAGTTAGCTGAGTTATTCATCTTGATTCCTGCAAAAGACAGCCCATGAAACAAATCACTGGATTTGGTCATCATAATCAAAAAATAACTAGCACCAGATGATGGTTAGGAAGGGTGGATTTGTTATCAAGTCTTCACACATATAGACAAGTGACAAATGTGGGGATTAGGTGTCTTTGTTATGTTTTAGGGGTTTGTTGATTCTAATGTTCCACTTATAGAAAGCGTTCATTGATTTATTCAATATTGCGGCTCTTTAAATCAACGGCTGCAGCAGGGTAAACATGAGGACACTGACGACGTGCAACAATAAACACTTGAAATGCACTTCTTTGATATTTGTTCCTTTTATTCCATGTTGCACTGTCAAAGACCCACAAATCAGTACATTGGATCAAATGTAATACAAATGCACACACTGCGCAAAAAAAACATGACTGCAACTCACAAAATATTACACCAATTTTTGTGCAAAACTGCAACATCAAACTACAGCATCAACTAGTGCATCAAACTATACATCAAGCTGCGGTCAACAGAAAGTTTCCCCTCATGCTCACCGCTCACACTACCTTTCTGCTCATCACACAGCAGGTGCGGTGAACAGTTGAGTGCAACCACATTTATCATCTAATACACACCCATGAGTGATGCCCCACAACCATGCACCAATACAGTGTGTGCATTTAAACCAACCCTCTTAATCCAAAAAAGGAAAAACATATATGGCTCTTACATCCAATAAAAAATAATTTCTCTCCTAATGGGAGTGGTCTATTTCATATTGGCAGAGTATTTACAGTATGCAAAGGATAACTGAATGGTTTGATGAGTATGGAAATTATATAAATGCAATGCTATGGCCTTTTCAGTCAGCAAATTAGCCCTCATCCTACTGATACATTTAACTCTCTAGGGTCCAGGGTATAATTGGGTGTTTTTTACTACTTTTAATTTTACCTCTTTAATTCACCTTTAAAAACTGCTTACCTTGCCTCGTTTGTTATCATTCTTTTCAGCATAACCTCACATGTCTGAATTTAGTGTCATTTTTTCTAAATTCAGACAAAAAATAAATACAGTCTGAGTAGAAAAAAAGTTATATTTTTTACTGTAAAAATGGCAAACATGTTTAATGAATTATTTTCAGAACTTAAAACAAAATTGTATTTTTTAAAAACCTATGCACAAGTTTTGCAAAAACAACAAAGTTATATGCAGCTAATTACCTAAAAATGCAGCCAATCCCTCAGCCGTTTTTAATATAAACATTTAAAAATCAGGTTATTTAGAAATCAGGTGTTCTGCATAAAATAAGATGTCACACAAATTATTTGTGGGGCTCTAAAAAAAATGTTTCTGTCCACTAGAAAACAGAGGAGCACATCACAAGCCTGATACCTGCAGGCCTGAAAACAGGAGGTGAGACAGCGTTTACATTGCAATCTGCCTTTGGTGGCTTATTGGCAAGCAACTGTGACATTCATTGGAACCCTCATTGTTTTGACACATAAAACAAACAAAACTATACACTTCAAACACGTTTAACGCCTCAAATCTCTCACATCTCAAAACTCGTTATCGCTCTCACCGCTGTCACTCCCAAAACGTTCCTCTCTTCCTAAAAAACGAAATGCCACATGTTGCCTTATAATTTTTGGGAAAAAAAATACTGGTAGAAACATCCTCTAAAAGCCACTTTTTAGTTTCTTACTTTGACTACATTTCAGAGACTGTACGTTTTCACTTTTATTTGATTAAAGATGTTAAAACTGAAATTCATCTTTTACTGGAGTATTTTTCAACACTAGTATTTGTACTTCTACGGAATGTCTGTACTTTTGGCTCCTCTGCAGTTGATGAACATGTGGTAACATGTGGTAACTTGTGGTATATATATATATATATATATATGCACTTTTCTTTTAGGAAGAAAACTGTGATGGATTAGAGAGAGTAAATGGTTAAACAAGGAATTGATTCGTAAGAAAATAGAGCTCAGTTTTTTTGTTTTTGGGCTATCCAGTCAAGCTACAACTACAATCCAACTACAAAAAGTTATCACCAATAGAGTCTTTTATTTTTTGCAACAGAAAACGTTTCTCAAGTTGTCTTGATCCATGCTCAATCATCCAGGTAAGTAAATCCCAAAATGGTTGATACTGTTCATTTGGATGTAGAACAATGGGCTGTGAGGTCAGTTCCCTGATCAATAATATACAAATTGTCATGACCATTGATCAACAACCACTGATCAAAGCCCACTGATCAATGGCCATGAGTACCATTCACAGAGAATTAGGGAATGGCTGCAATCACAGCATTGTAAGATGGTGACAGTTGTACCCCTAGGCCCCCTCCTCGATTCAGAGATGGTTTTTCCATTTTCACGTAAATGGCCTACTTAACTCCTCACTCAAACCAGCGTTCCTCCCTGTCCAGGTCCTGGCCTTACGAGGTAGCTCTTCTGTGTTGTGCTATCCACTTAGCCAGAGGTTGTTTGGATATGTAAATCATAGCAATTCTCTGGCACTTAACAGCGTACACTATATTACTCTGTTTGTTTTAGGGGTGGGGTGAACCAATTTTTGGTGCAGCGTGAGGAACTGACCTCACAGCCAATTGTTCATTCAGTGGGCTGGTTTCAGTTATTGTGCAAATGTTCTGTTTATAAGGTTGGGGAAACCTGCAGTAAACATTTATCAAATCGAAAACGCTACATCCAGATGAAAAGAATCAACCTTTTTAACATTTCTCAGATTATTTTGATATTTAAAATTCGGCAGGATCACTTCTCTTGCACTTCTATGGTGATCTTCTATGGACCTAATCTGCAGATCTATTCACTAATCATATAGCAACATCTGTGTCTCTGTAATTTTTACATATGCTGTGTAAATCTGTTTAAACTGTCACTGTGCAGACTCACATTCCTTTTGCTGACTAAAATTTCTTCTTTGTGACTAAAAGGTCCCTACATGATAAACTGTTATATTTATAAGAAGGTTACTAATAATGATCAGAGTATATCTCCAGATATCAGTGTAATGTCAATGTAATGTCACCATGTTAGCACGTTACTCTGCAGTTGATGAATCTACAGATATTTGTGCATTTCTGGGCTCCCTTGTCGGGAAATTCTGACTAAAGTGCTGTCAAAGGCATACAGGCTGACTAATACCCAGAAAAACTGTTGACTGAAACCTGGCCTAGGATGATGCAGCAACATTATTTTAAATGACAATTTAAAGAGACAGTAATTTAAATTCTTCAAAATTTATCACACTGAAAAGACATGCAGAGTGTAAAGGTTTAATATGAAGCTCTGTTTTACAGTAAGTTAAAGAAAGAAGATCTGCGCTCTCATATCTGACAGCATCGCACTGTGTTTTTATCAATTCTTACCTAATCAAGAAACAGAAACAATTAAATGTAAGAAACTGAGGGGTTTGTTTCGTTATTATTTCATTCAATAACAGTAACATTATTCATAGATTTTCACAGCTTACCATATTAATTTCCCTCGATTGTTTGCAAGTAGGGATGGGTACCAGTATCCGGTGACATTATGGCACATAAACGGCAGTAACCAAACCGAAAAGCAGCGCACATTTCGGTGCTTTATTTTGGTGCTTTTTTTTTTTTTTCCAGAGACGTCATACACTTTGGATTCCAGCCAATCATTTTACCTTTGCAAGCGTAGTAGGCAGGCCCAGGTACGTACAGTGGGGCAAAAAAGTATTTAGTCAGCCACCGATTGTGCAAGTTCCCCCACCTAAAATGATGACAGAGGTCAGTAATTTGCACCAGAGGTACACTTCAACTGTGAGAGACAGAATGTGAAAAAAAAAATCCATGAATCCACATGGTAGGATTTGTAAAGAATTTATTCGTAAATCAGGGTGGAAAATAAGTATTTGGTCAATAACAAAAATACAACTCAATACTTTGTAACATAACCTTTGTTGGCAATAACAGAGGTCAAACGTTTACTATAGGTCTTTACCAGGTTTGCACACACAGTAGCTGGTATTTTGGCCCATTCCTCCATGCAGATCTTCTCGAGAGCAGTGATGTTTTGGGGCTGTCGCCGAGCAACACGGACTTTCAACTCCCGCCACAGATTTTCTATGGGGTTGAGGTCTGGAGACTGGCTAGGCCACTCCAGGACTTTCAAATGCTTCTTACGGAGCCACTCCTTTGTTGCCCGGGCGGTGTGTTTTGGATCATTGTCATGTTGGAAGACCCAGCCTCGTTTCATCTTCAAAGTTCTCACTGATGGAAGGAGGTTTTGGCTCAAAATCTCACGATACATGGCCCCATTCATTCTGTCCTTAACACGGATCAGTCGTCCTGTCCCCTTGGCAGAAAAACAGCCCCATAGCATGATGTTTCCACCCCCATGCTTCACAGTAGGTATGGTGTTCTTGGGATGCAACTCAGTATTCTTCTTCCTCCAAACACGACGAGTTGAGTTTATACCAAAAAGTTCTACTTTGGTTTCATCTGACCACATGACATTCTCCCAATCCTCTGCTGTATCATCCATGTGCTCTCTGGCAAACTTCAGACGGGCCTGGACATGCACTGGCTTCAGCAGCGGAACACGTCTGGCACTGCGGGATTTGATTCCCTGCCGTTGCAGTGTGTTACTGATGGTGGCCTTTGTTACTGTGGTCCCAGCTCTCTGCAGGTCATTCACCAGGTCCCCCCGTGTGGTTCTGGGATCTTTGCTCACCGTTCTCATGATCATTTTGACCCCACGGGATGAGATCTTGCGTGGAGCCCCAGATCGAGGGAGATTATCAGTGGTCTTGTATGTCTTCCATTTTCTGATGATTGCTCCCACAGTTGATTTTTTCACACCAAGCTGCTTGCCTATTGTAGATTCACTCTTCCCAGTCTGGTGCAGGTCTACAATACTTTTCCTGGTGTCCTTCGAAAGCTCTTTGGTCTTGGCCATGGCGGAGTTTGGAGTCTGACTGTTTGAGGCTGTGGACAGGTGTCTTTTATACAGATGATGAGTTCAAACAGGTGCCATTCATACAGGTAACGAGTGGGGGACAGAAAAGCTTCTTACAGAAGACGTTACAGGTCTGTGAGAGCCAGAGATTTTCCTTGTTTGAGGTGACCAAATACTTATTTTCCACCCTGATTTACGAATAAATTCTTTACAAATCCTACCATGTGGATTCATGGATTTTTTTTTCACATTCTGTCTCTCACAGTTGGAGTGTACCTCTGGTGCAAATTACTGACCTCTGTCATCATTTTAAGTGGGGGAACTTGCACAATCGGTGGCTGACTAAATACTTTTTTGCCCCACTGTACGTTCTTTTAGAGAGGAGCTACAGATTAAAAATGCCCAAGGCGAAGCGGTCAAAAGTCTGGCTGTACTTCACAGCAAAAGATGCAAACTCAGCAGCCTGCAACAAGTGCTTTAAGGTGATACTGTGCAAAGGAGGTAACACATCGAATCTGATGAAACACCTGGCGACGCATAGCGTTTTTTTAAAAGCCGAGAAATGCACTGTATTTGATAGCTTGCTGCAAGACCTCACACCGAGTCCGGGTGTGGTGCCTGTTATCGGACCCGGCATTAGCAACATCCCCCAAGAACCCGAAGAGGAGAGTCCTGGCCCCTAGCCCTGCCAGTGTAGCAGAAATGATGACGGATGATGATGGCAGCAGCAGCCGTTCTTCTCTGCGTGAGTAGCTTAATGTTGTTCGTGTGTAATTTACTTTGAGTAGGCTAACCACGTTATTACATTAATGCATGTAAGGTGAACTAGCAAACACCGTCGTAGTTTCATGCAGCTGTCTTCTTGATTGATGGCAGATACTCCCTTCACCCTGGCAAAAAGGGTGGAACATGTAAGACAATAAGGTAGAAAACTGCTCCCTGAAGTAGAGAAAAAGGAAACGACTGGCTCTTTAGGCACCCCCATTCAATAGACAGGAAAATGTAAGCTTGGAACCCTCAATGACAATGTTCTGTTGTGATGGACCGAGCAGTGAAGGAAAGTCAGGCACAGGTTGAAGTCCAAAAAAGAGGTTTTTTTTTATTTAACCCCAAAACTAAGTTGGTTAAACTGGATAGAAAAATCTCAATCTTGGGCCCATAAAAGAGGTCAAAATCACAGAACTCTACTCAACAGCTAGCAAAAAACAGTACTACTAACACAAAGAAACTGACCTACCTAATCGAGACAAAGGGGAAACTTAAAAAAGTGGCTGATCAGCCCACAAACATGCATAAAAGGGTTAAAATACACAAATACCCAACTAAAACTAATATAATAAATTCCATCTCTTAACACCCCCCCCCCATGATCCAGAGTTGTGGTATGCCCCAACTTGCAGATCTCCATATAGGCTTGCTCGGAGTGTGCACTGCATCACAAAACTAGGCATCAGCTTAATTACAACTGACACACAGAAAAGGGACAAGACAAAGTGGTCTGCACTTGTTTAAAAAGAGCTATCTTTATCCTCAGTATAACACGGAAGCTCAAAAATTGAAATGACTCCATATTAACAGATGAGGAAAACTATTATCATTTATGAATCCTAACTTCCCCATCATGTTTCCACAGTGGACAACAATTTTCTTTGAAATAGCAGCACTTTTATTGAGCGCTACTCAAAATATGACACCATAAAGACTGTTGTGACTTTGTGCGCAGTTAACAGTATGAGGGTAAGTTTCTGTTCGCAGTTCCTTATTGAGATCAACCACAAGGAAGCTATAAATATCACAACTTTCTAAGACAGTGCTAAGACACAAGAAGGAGATCCACTGTGCTGTGAAAGCAATCAGCGGAGGAACCTAAACAGTGATTTTACTTAAAACCTTGAAAAAAATGGAAATTCTTAAAATAAAACAACACAAATATTATTTATTCAAAGCAGCAGTTCACAACTTTACCTGTGATCATAAACAAAAACGTCTCATATTTTATTTGCCCATAATAAAGGCACACAAGCGGCCACAAGCATGAACAGATAAATAGCAGCTGATATGCAGCAATTACCTCCAATAAACATGTAAGAGAGGCAAATGTTCTTGATTGACGTACCTTTGACAAGCAGCACAGCATGACCGTTAATAAGGAAGTAACAGGTGTTACAAAGGTCTCTGTAGTTGTACAAGGCCAGAAAGGAGAAGCAGTTATTTACTTAGTCACTTGCCAATATGAAAAGGGACCAGAGGTTACGAGAGGAGGATGTAGCTAAGAATTAAAAGTCAACAACTTTGAATTAAAGTTATCATAGTGCAGGGTCAGAGAAATTCTTTGCCAAGCTTAAGTGTGGTTTTTGTCAACATACCAGCAGAGGTGCTGAAAATAGCAGCTACAAGGTTATCCTGGGAAAACAAAGGAATTGAACAAGTTCAAAGTATGTGTGCCAGTTAGGAGTCCTGAAGACGATGAAGCTTTTATCTCTTATCTCAGACCACTTGTTGCTCTGTGTCTTCCTGAGTCTACTCTGGGTAAGTTTTTTTTTACCTTTCACTTTGATGGTGATCAGATAGCGAAGCTCAGTGTAGGTTACCCTCGACAAAAGGAAACAGTGCAGTCAAAACCACAGTGAAGCCTAAATACATGACATGCTTCATTATGTATTTGAAACACTATAGTTATGTTTTGTGAAATACTGGTTTGTACAGAAATACAGGAGCAACAAAATCTTGTTAAACGGCATGAAAATTCTGGACTTTTTTTTTGAAACACGAATTTATTCCTTCTTTGCAACACCCATCTATTACTGTTTCCTCTGAGAAAAAAAAGAGCATGAAGGAGAAAATAATGTTAATAATAAATTCAACAATATCTTAAACACTTACACGGTGCAGACTTAATGATTTAATCAGATCAGATGTGGAATTTTAAAGAGTATGTCTGAGGAGAAATGTGTTAGATATTTTATAGAACAGTGATTAAGTAACTGTAGCTATAATATACAATATAATAATAAATATGATTTGTGTTTTTAGCAAAAGTGAACATTTCATTAATTAAAGTTGCCAGCTCTGTGATTCATACGTTATAGATGTTACTATAGTTGGCAGGAGCTGACACATAAAATTCTAAAATAATTTGACACTGACTTATTTGTTTCCTGCACATCATTTTTTATTTTTAGTGAAAGTTTTTGCTCTTATGCAGCAGAATGCTCAGAGAATATCTCTAAGTATTACTCCTTTGAGCAGCCAGTCACACTTCTGTTCACATATTGTTTATGATATAATGTAGATGTGAAATTAAAAGCAGCAAACACCGCTCTGTTAGACTGCCAAGCCTCGTGTTAATTGAGTATTCAATTGCATTTTTTTTACATTGTGAAAGTGATTTTTTTTAGAATTTGTTGTAGATGTGGTAGTTTTCGCCATGTTCACTCTTTTTTTGCTTTTAGGGTACAACTGACTCCTCTACAACAATCACAGCGACAGTGACAACGACAGTGAGATCAGGACATGGAAGTGCAGCCAAAACAGAAACAACGACAAGACTAAGAACCAACGTGCTGACAGCTACAACACCAAAAACCACTCCACTGGATCCTAAAGTAGAAAACAACATTTTGCTGGCTCAAAGAAATCCCACTCCGCTGACTTCTACATCTACAACAACAAAAGCCCGTAAGAATGAAACACTATCCTTTGACTTTTGTTGATGATCAGTGAAACTGAAGTGAATGTCATTAAGGGTTTTTATTGTGGTAAAAGGTGAACGCTACTCTTAACTCATCACAGCTCCTGATGATGTAACAAAAGGCACAGTGGTACAAAGGAATGAAAGCAGTATAATCAGTGCTTCAGTTCTTGTTCTTTTTTTTTTAACTAAAACCACTGTGTGTCCTCTTTTCTTTTCCAGCTCCAGATAATGTTGACAGAGTGGATGTGACCACACAAAATGAGAATAGTATAACTCTGACGTGGAACAAGGTTAACAACATCCCAACATACATCCTGCAATATGTTGATATAACAGAAGGTATTAATAAAGCTGAAGAAGGACCCATAGTTCATGTGGTCACTTCTCTGACTGCTGGGACAAACTACACATTCACTCTCATCACCGCATCTGAGGGACTCAACAGCAGTGGATACAGATTCAGTGCTGTGACAGGTTGGTGAGGACTGAACAAAATGTTCAGTCTAATTAAAACATACAGAAAATGCAAGATTTTGTTGGGAACATTGTTACAGTTTCTTCTTTGTATGTTTTTCTATTCTAGCTCCTCGTAACGCTGACGAATTTAAGAAAAATGGCCAAAATGAGACCAGCATAACTCTGGAGTGGAAAACAGTCCCCAACATTGACAATTATATTCTTGTGTTTAATGAAAGAGAGATCAACATTAGTAATTCTGAAAAAGAATACGGAGTGTCAGATTTGACCAGTGGAACCAGATACAATTTCACTCTCTTCACTGTGTTTGGAAATGTCAGAAGCAGTGGAGTAAACTGCATCGCTGTTACTGGTAAGATATATTTTCTCTATTATAGATAAATAAGCCAAGATGGACCGGCTTGAGTACTTGAAACTTTAGCTGATGGAGAGTTGTTGGGGTTTTTTTTGTGTTTTTAAATCAAAGCCGCTTTCCTCTGTTATCTTTAGCTCCACAAAGTGTTAATAATGTGACTGTGGTGCATCAAAATGAGATGAGTATACCACTGGAGTGGAACAAGGTTAAAAACATCCCAGAATACATCCTATAGAATAATAACATAGACATTTGTTAAATTTTCCGATTTGAATATGTCAAATACTAACCCTACCTATAATCCTAGACTGCTTACTGCTAACCTGGTGGACGTTAACAGATTAAAAACATCTAAAACAGTCATAGTCCTTTAAAATGTTCCACAGTTGATGCTCCTCTACAACATGAACAAGGGCAGAGCTCTATAATGATGTTTAAGGTTTCTCAGAAACAGAAGAGTGTAGCTCACCTAATATTTTTTAAAAGGACTGATAAAAATACTGAAACTGAAGCCTCGCTCCATGTTTCTGTTTCTGCCAGAAAATGTTGTTACAGTTTCCTGTTTGTACGTTTTTCTATTCTAGCTCCTCGTAACGCTGACGAATTTAAGAAAAATGGACAAAATGAGACCAGCATAACTCTGGGGTGGAAAACAGTCCCCAACATCGACAATTATCTACTTGTGTTTAATGAAAGAAAGATCAACATTAGTAATTCTGAAAAAGAATACGGAGTGTCAGATTTGACCAGTGGAACCAGATACAATTTCACTCTCTTCACTGTGTTTGGAAATGTCAGAAGCAGTGGAGTAAACTGCATCGCAGTCACTGATAGTGGTAAGACATATTTTCTGTATTATAGATAAATAAGCCCAGATGGACGCCTCATTTGTACTTGAAACTTTAGCTGATGGAGAGGTTTTTTTTGTCAAAGCCACTTTCCTCTGTTATCTTTACCACCACAAAGTGTTAATAATGTGAATGTGGTGCATCAAAATGAGACCAGCATAACACTGGAGTGGGAAAAGGTTAAAAACATCCCAGAATACATCCTACAGTATAATAACAGCACTGACATGAAGAAGAATATCAGTGCTTCTCAAGAGGGACCCATTAAATATGAGGTGTCTCCTCTGACTGCTATGACAAAGTACAACTTCACTCTCATCACTGTGTTTGAGGGAGCCAGCAGCACTGGATACTCTTTTACTGCTGTGATCATGAAGACTTGTTTGTTACTGGATGTTTTACTTATGGAAATCCTCTCACAAACTCCTGTATTTGGTTTTTTTAACCACAGATGGGTAATGTTTAATATTTTTGACTGTGATAATGCAATGAATGAACTGAATAAAAATTCTGTCTCTGTAGAAAATATCTATTTATGTGGGGATGCTATATAATTTGACAGCTGCAATAGGCTGCAGCCCCCCGCGACCCTGAAAAGGATAGGTGGAAGAGAATGGATGGATGTTATATGATTTGGAAATAAACGTTTGCAATGGTTTTTCAATTTTTTTTTGGACCATGCTTATATAATAGCTCCTCATAACATAAACATTGTAACACTGAATATGTCAAATACCACCTCTACCTATAATGCTAGAATGCTTACTGCTAACCTCGTGAAGGTTAACAGATTAAAAACATCTAAAACAGTCATAGTCCTTGAGAGGGACTTGGTCAGGTATTTTTGTCTGATATACATTTACAACATTAGACAGGAGACATTAAAACTTGAAATCAGATTTTTATACTTACTAAAAGCTTAGGAAACCAAAATGGTTACTTAAGGATGTCATTTGTGAATCAGAATTTGTAAAATTGTCTTTATTTCATCTTTAGCTCCTTATAATTCACAGCAACTGCATTTGAATCAGACTAAATGAGACCTGAGCTTCATTTATTTATTAACATATGTGTGTGGCTTTGTCACTATGAGTGCCTTGAAAGGAATTAACAAAAAGTAACATCTTTTGATGCTTCCGAAATCATTCTTTGTCTTCTTTCAGCTCCAAAAAATGTCCAGAATGTGACTGTGACACAAAATGAGAGCAGTATAACTCTGATGTGGGAGAAGGTTAACGACATACTAACATACATCCTAGAATATGACAGCGGTAGTATTGTTATTGGCAAGAATGACATGGACGGATGTACGACATCAGGTGCATCAGTTACATGTGTGGTCTCTTCTCTGACTGCTGGGACAAACTACAGTTTTACCCTCTTTACTGTGTTTGAGAACGTCAGCAGCTCTGGATACAACTTTAGTGCACCGACAGGTATGTAATTAGTGTTTTTTTAACTGTTTATTTTCCTTGTGATGCAATATATTTAAATGGACAGTATAAGTCCAAGTCAAATTTCTATATTTTCCTTCTGGCCTGCAGTGCTCTTTATCCATCCAGGCTCCACTATCTCAGAGCAGAAGGAAGTGTGTATCAAACCCTTTTAATAGGCTTGTGCTTGTAATAGAGCAACAAACATGAATGGTGTCCTCTTAGCAAGTAGCATGCTTAATTATTATATTTTATATAATAACTATATAATTATCATATTATTAGTATATATTGTTATTATTTATTTATTGAATTTTGACTGATCTGATCACCTGATTGGAAACACATTGATGATGAGCCATTTAGCTCACACACCTACTCAGACTTAAGTATGTAAAAGCTTGTGATAACTGAACTAGCTCTATACTTCTGTATGTTCCACAGTAACATGCAGCTATTTCACTCTAAAAGAAAAAATGAACAAATTCCACTTCTGAGTTTTATTTTTGTTTTTTCAGTTCCACCAGTGGTGCCTTGGGTCAGTGTGACTGAACGATTTACTAACAGCATAACTCTAGAGTGGGAGAACATGAATAAAGCCTGGGAATACGAGCTTCAAATCAATGGTGGTGTGTCAGATAGTGTGTCAGACAGGTCCTCAGATACAATCAAAAAAGTAGTGACATCTCTTCAGCCTGGAACACAGTATGATTTCAGCTTAACCACAGTGTTCGCTGGACTCAGGAGCACTCCTTATACGAATTTCACTGTAACAGGTTAAAAAAAAAAAAAAAAAAAAAAAAAAAAACTTTTATAACTTTTTCAGTATGAGAATGAAATTTTGTCCCATGAGAAAAATTACAAAGAGCCTGCAGTTTGAAGCACTTCAGTTGGTCTTCTTTTCAATGAGTTGTATAAACAACCATAAAAAAAATAATAGGTTCTTGCGTATAACTATGGTCTCCTCTATTTCAGCCATCGACTGTGCCAGTGCAGACTGGAAAGTTACCAACTCATCAATCAAAGCAAAGATTGAAGGCTTGTTCTCGACTGCAAGCGCCTATAATGGATCTAACGTTCATGTCAGTGATGGATGTGAAAATGTGTCGTTTACTGGACTTTACCCTGGTGCCACCTATAATATCTCTCTTGTCTATGAAAAATCTTCCAAAGTTTTCCTGCAGTGTGAACACAAATTAACAATTCATGAGTACAAATCTGTCTTAAACAACAAATGTCTGCATTTACAACAGAAACCATTTGAAGGACTAGCTTATTTTTAATCTATAAAGTAGTTTTTGAGATCTTAAAGTATTCAGTCATATTGGTTACAGAAAGATTATCTGTGAATTGATTTAATTTAGTTTTTAATTTTTAGTTTTTGCCCTTGCATTCAATTTTTTTAGTCTTGAAAAAGGTTATTGCAACAAAACACCTTTTATTCACCATCTACATGCCGCAGGTTAACACAGTTATATAATATGATTCAGTATTAATATATGAGCTTCATCCAGGTATCATTTTATTATTAACTGACCAATCTGTTCTGATAAATTAGCTCAAGAAATTAAAAAGCTTTAAGCAGAAAATAAGTATTTCTTTCAATATCTAATGTGTCAATGTTGAGGTCTTTATTTTTAGTTTTTATATGAAAATCCCCAAAATTATAAAATGTTTAAAATAAGAGGACTGCTTTGAATTCAACATAAGGCAAATAATCTTTCTAGTTGAAAACTAATTTTAAAATTACAGGCAGTTTTCATACACTCTTTTTTATAGTATAAAAAGTTTAATTATACTTACTATAAGTCATATATTTTCTGCTTTAGTTGTGATTGTAAAACCTTTTTCTTGTTTTACTCAGTTCCTCCTAATCTAAATGCTCACTGTGAGTACTGGGCAGCTGGATACTCTGTTCTTATTAAATGGACAGACCCAGAGGGCGAGTGGACTAATGCGGAGGTGAATGTGACTGGAAAGACTCACACAGTAGCTAGTCCTGAAACTGAGATCATAATCGATGGATTCCAACCTGCCAATAAATATAAGGTGTCTGTAACTTCACTGTCTGGGGTGAGGAGTTCTGAACCGCATGTTTTTTACTGTCAGACTGATCCAAGGGGTGAGTAAAAGTAACTATATTACCATGTTACTGCTTCATAACAGTATACAGTATTTTCAACTTTGACTTGATTACAAATCGTTTCATTTCACTCAAGTGTAAAAATAAACCTCTAAACTTTTTAACTTTGTTGCATTTTAACTATGCTTTTGCTCTCTTTAGGAGTTATTGCAGGGTCCGTATTTGGTGTGCTTCTTTTTGGTCTCCTGGTCGCTCTGGTTGTCTTCATTTTCCTCAAAAGACCAGATATTATTAGGTGGGTCTCACTTCACTGACAAGAGTAAAGTAGATTAAATCAAGACATTTATCAAATTTAATGTCTTAAATTCGATCCTGCAGCAGAAAGAAGTCTTCATTCATTGGTGGATCCAAAGTACCAAACACACAGAGCAAGTAAGTGTTTCTTTACAATGACAATTACCCACAATGAAGAAAAACATTAATTAAGGCAAAAAATTAATTAATACGTTTGAGAGGGAATCATTAATGTCAATCACTATCGTATAATTTTTATTATTTCATTAGATTAGATTAGATAAAACTTTATTAATCCCTCGGGTGGATTCCTCCGGTAAATTCGGCAAAAAATTAGGTCAAAACAAAGGTAAGATTAATTCTACTTTTTTTTATGTTTTATTTATTTATTTATTTTTAGATCTATTCCTGCTGCAAAGTTTCCGGACCACTTCCATCAGCTGAGTTTGGATGAGAACAGAGGCTTCAGCGAAGAATATGAGGTGCATAAAAAGATCAAGATTTTTTTTCCTCTTCTGCTTCTGTGTGTTCCTGTTTTTGTGTCTTTACTGTTTTATATCTTACCATTTTATTTGTTTTATGATGGCCAATATCTCCGTTTCATGCTTTGTTATCTGCTGCGTTCATGCAGTGCCTCGCTCCTGTTGGAACAGACCAGACACGAAAGACTGCTATTCTACCTGAAAACAAAGCGAAGAATCGTTTCAATAACGTCTTGCCATGTGAGCCTCTCCTCTGACTGTTGAACCGTGCTGTTGTGAGCTCATTCTAGCAGTCTATGTCAGGTCTACTGGAGGTGCACTGGAGTTAAATCACCTGTTTTCTCATATTAGATGACTGGTGTCGTGTGAAGCTAACTACATCAGATCCTGATGGAATTTCAGACTATATCAATGCCAACTACATGCCGGTAAGTGTTACATTAAGATAAAGTTCAGTGAAGATCTCTTTATAACTACACCATACAGAGATCATATAAACAAGCACCTTTGTGTGATTTCATGAGCTTTCTTTTTTAATTTCTATAACGAGCAGAAGATATACAAGCTAAATTAGTCTACATATTAACTTTGTCCACTGCTTTTCAGGGCTACAGCAGTAACAGAGAGTACATTGCCACTCAGGGCCCTCTGCCCTCTACTGTTAATGATTTCTGGAGAATGATTTGGGAACAAAGAGTTAAGAGGATCGTTATGGTAACCAACTGCATTGAAGGAGGGCGGGTAAGTCTTCAGGAAAATCTTAAAATGTTTTATTGCTAGTCTTTCAAAGAAGTTTTTGTCATGAGGAAACATGCTGGTCACTTCACAAAGAACAGATCAAGATCTATGATTAATATACATTTTGTACGTGTATTTTGTTGCTTTTTGTTCAATTTTCTAGACCAGGTGTGAACAATACTGGCCTGCAGACAGCAAGTCATGCCTTTATGGAGAGCTGTTGGTAACCATGAGATCTAAGCAACAGGAGACCAACTGGACGCTGAGAGAATTCAACCTGAAAGATGTATAAAAACTTACTTATATCTTCTGAGTGTGTGTGTAGATGGTACTAAGTAAGGCTAGAAAACATAAATAGAAAACATTGAAGGCTTTAGCTGTTAATGTTGCTTTTAAAAGAATAATGGTTGATTGATACCTAAAATATTATGCTGTATATCAAGACATAGGCCTAAAGTAACTGTATATGAATGTTCCTCACAGAGAAAAATCTCAGAAGAACGGACAGTTAAACATTTCCACTTTACTGCCTGGCCTGATCATGGAGTCCCAGAGTGCACAGAGGTCCTGATCCAGTTCAGAGGACTGGTGAGACAGCACATAGAGAGAGAAGGGGGCAAAGCACCAACTGTGGTTCACTCCAGGTATGAAATAAGTGTTTCCTTTTACATGGGTGCAGGGTTGCTTTTATACAATATCCACCCAGCTAAAGTCACACACTCTAATACTGGACCACCTTTACTTTAGATGATCTTGTCAACAAACTTAGGTAAACTCACATCACTTACAACCCAAATTCCAACAATAAATATCAGCTCATTTTAAATTTGATGGCAGCAACACAAGTCAATAAAGTTGGGACAGCGCCCCTCTTCTTTTAAGAGCCTATAAACATCTAAGAGAACTGAGTAGCTAAACTATAAAAGTGAATGGTCCTTGTTGAGTCTGCGCTTCAGCAGGCCCGCTAGTTCAGACTTATCACCCATGAAGAATGCAAGGCAGAACAGCTCAACCGGTTTTCACATGCTATATAGCAAGGGGAGCCGAACGGCAGCACTCCTGCCCTCGACCTCAAACGACTCCAAAGAACCAGCACCCACAGTTTCACAAACACCCATTGTAAAACCACCCTGTGGTGCGTCATAAAACTAAGGCACTGTGTGTGTGTGCATGTGTGTGTATGCATATACAAGCCTGTGTATGTGTGTGTGTGTGTGTGTGTGTATGTGCAAGCACGTATATGTGTGTGTGTGTGTGTGTTTGTGTGATGTCCTGCTGATCACAAAGGGTCATCTCCCCTCACCCCTTTATCTGGCTTAGCTTCCTCCAACGGTTTACCATATACAGGTGAGGACATAAATGGCAGGAAGTAAAACATACTCACTAAATAAGGACAGAGAATTTTCACATAGGATGTCTCTACAGTTAAACACTACAGCTAATTACCTCCCTCACCATTCAACAGGCTGGGGATGGGAACAGAAACAGAAGAATGTCTTTGATCATACAATTTAAGGCAAGGCTTACAAATTTAAGTAACACAATGACAACATTTAACAATTTCAATCTAACAGTCCTAAGTTCCAAGAGATCCTCTAAATGGCCTATTAAAAGTAATAAAAGTAAAGTAAAAGAAGGTAAAAGGGCCACTTGCAGGACCTCTGGGATATTTATCTGAAAGTGTTGCTCTAAAACATATTTATAGTTTTCAACATTGATGGTGCCTATCCTATTGAATTATCACTAATGACCCCACAGACACACACATACGCACGCGCAAACACACACACACACGGCTGCTGTTTTTTGAACTGAGTGGTGAAAGCAAGTCAAATAGTTTTGTATTTTGTTTTGTTTTTTATGATTTGGTTTCACCAAACATTTAACTGAGCTCAAATCACAATCATTCAAGAATATTTTGCAACCATATTTACTCTCAAAAGATGATGGCTCATTACTTTCTCTCCAGATTTTAATATTAATTTTTATATTTTATTATATTATAATTTTTTTTAATGCTTTGGAAATGTCTTAACCCATTTTAGGAGTTTCAGCAATTATATTTCTTTGCTTGATGGAGGCCAGTAATTTGACCTTTCTGAAATGGACTAACATATTTTTCATTACTACAGGATATGTCTTCCTAAATAACCGCTTAAGAAATAAGATGCTACTTCAGGGTTAGGGTTAAATAAGCTATTGGTTGCCAAAATTATTAAACATTATTACTGATTACTGCAGTAAGTATGAATGGGAAAGCTATTGACTATTTGCTTGGTTAAATCCAGGTGTTTTTTGTTTTGCCAGGCACGCTTTCTTTAGTCTCATTCACATTAGATTAAGAAGAAGTGACATAAAAGCTGGAGACCATAAATTTGGTCAGCATAAAGAATTTACTAATATTAAATCATAATTTATTAAAGGTCATTTTTTGTATAAGTGCTGAGCTTAAAGATCTTCAGTTAGGAGCAACTAGTTCATCCTAATATTTACTTCTTTCCGTCTGTGGCCTTCAATCCTGTAAGATTATGAAAACTCACTGAAACAAATTGGGATCATTCCCATAAATATAAATACCACCAACGACACAATTGTGCTCCAGTGACTTTGTAGAATACAACATGCAGTTATACAGTTATAGTTAGACCTCTTCTGGGATCTGCAGAGGAGGCATTCAATTAACCACAACATTATAAATTACTACGTACTCACATATAAACTCTACTATATGTGAGACTTTATAGAGACACAGCACAGACAGTGTCTGACTGATACTGTAAAAATATAATGTGATGTTTCGAGGCAGCGTATTAGGAGCAGGTGAAGGGTTGGTATCACATTCCCAAACACTCCTGTCTGTGATTAAAAGTGTAAGTGTGTCTTTTGTGACAGAACAGTGTCGTTCAGGTTTTGTGTTTTCTAATCCATTTTTCTTTCTGTCTTGATGTCTTGTTTTCAGCTCACTTTAGTTTCATTTTGCATTTACTAGTTTCACTTTGGTTTTTACTCTTTTGAAATGTTCCGTTTTATTTAAGCTTTCATTAGTTTCTGTGGGTTTTTTTTTTAATAATTATAACATTTAGGGTATTTGTCAGGGGTATATTTTTAAAAGTTTTGAACAGACATTACATTACAAATTGCAAACACATGCACTAAAGCCTTACTGAGCAGGCCGTGATGACAAATTTGACCAAAGGGACAAAGACTATAATTAAAGACATTTCCTCTATAATTTTATTGAAGCTTGTTGTTGTTGTGTACAGTATTGTTTTCCACATTGTTTTCACATCTAGTTATAGGTTCTAGTTTAGTTTTTGTTAACTACAATAACTTTGGCACAGACACAGTGATGAGAGCTTTCTATGTGACCTTAAAAACCTTTTGCTATCTTATTATGATGCTTGTGTCTCTCTTAGTGCTGGAGTCGGGAGAACTGGCACTATCATTTCCCTGGATGTGCTGCTTCAGCAGCTGGAGAAAGAAGAAGCGGTCGGCATCAATGCCTTCGTACACAAGATGAGACTGAGCCGACCGTACATGGTGCAGACGGAGGTAACTGTGTTAAACTGCTTCTGATTGAGCCACCACTTCCTTATTTAGCTAACCGTGTATTTCTTTATAGTCACAGCTGGTGAAACAACACACAGACAGCATTTTATTCATCATAAGATATGCAGTTGTTTTTTTTGTTTGTTTGTTTTTTTTTAAATTGAGGTCCTTATTGTCCATCCTTTCATCTTAAAATATGAGTTTGAAAGATTTTTTCTATTGTTCAATTTCTGTTTTCAAACTTTGTACACTTGAACAGATGACTCCTTAAAATATTTAAAAAAAATCTTTAATGCCCAGTTTGTTCATTGTACATGTTATAGCAAAATAGGGCGATTTGATTCCGATTCACATGGTCCCGAATTGATTCGATCCACGATTTGATTTGATTTGAATCAGGGAAATTTAGCCTCAGTCAGAAATATTATAATTCTGATCACGTATCAGTACATTTCCATATTTTTATATCTATAAAAAGAAAGCTGACACTTGCGAGAATTTATCAAAAGTGTAAGCATCACAGCAGATGCCTTTGTGTCAAAGTAACTGAGGAAAAAACACAGAAAAACATGAAGGCGACTTTCCTTGCCTGGGATTTTATAGCAGATAACCTTAAAAATATTCTGCAGTAGATCAAAAATGAAATAAAGTCATTAATCAACATCTGAACATTACCTGATGCTGCTGAAGTGAAGCAGAGGTTTTATTAGAGACACAGCTGCGTTTTGCAATTTTGGATAATTTTTAAAAGTTTAAATTTGTTCAGTAGCCTATTGAACAGCAGAAATGAGGCTTTCTTTTCGGAAGCAAGTAAAAGGGAAAAAAGCAGCGGTCGACAGCGCTGTAAACAACGGTAGACTTGTGCATAATAAGCAAGAGAATAATGCAGAAAAAAGATTTTTAGATGGGAAACTGTTCGTAGAGAGAGACAGCGAGCTCTGCATGAAGTGTGATTTTATTGTGGTGGGAGCAAAACTAATTCATGACAATGTTTACGTGAAGCGAAATGTGAAGCATAGTTTGGATCTTCATTTGCTGCTGGTTCAGTCAATATTGTTTGGAGAGAGATAAAAACCTGCAGCTTCTGAATCTAGCGCAAAAAGGGCGTAAATACAAAGCGCGGATCCGCCGACGGAGGGGAATCAGTGAGCTGTCGGCTTTCAGCCCCGACCCTGCCCGTGCCGTCGGGTGAGAAAGGGTACATCTCACTGCTTCTGATCCATCGGCGGGTCCGCGCTTTGTGTTTACGTCTTTGTGCAGAATCCCTGTACCTGCTCTCATTTACTGTTTTAGCTGTTTGGTGATTGTTGAAATTTTGTGAGGTTTAACCTGAGATTCTGGCGTTTCGGGAAAAATATAATTATATTTCAAAATCGATGCAGGATTTTAATGAATTGATTTTACATTATTCAAGCCCACCTCTACAGCAAAACACTTGATTGAAATGTTATTACAGTCCTGTTTGTGACATTCTGGACAGTATTTTTCTTTGTGTCTATGTCTACATCTTTTTAAGTAGGAGAGCTAAAAATTTGTTTTCATAAAACAAAGCTTGTTGGACCTTTTTGTTTATTAAAAAAAAATCGAATGCTTTATTTTTGAAACTGTGCTGCAATGTTGAAAGAAAGTATTATGATATTTACAGGCAGAAGTTCTGCATTTCAAATAACCAACAACTTCTGGTATTTCCTTTTCAGTCCCAGTACATTTTCCTGCACCAGTGCATTATGGACAGTCTGCAACCAAAAGACACGAATGAAGAGAACATTTATGAGGATATATGTGAGAACACATACGAGACGCCAGACAGCATATACGTCAATGCCACTGCACTCCAAGAGCTCCGTCGGCACAATGTAAATGCCTAGTATTAACCCTGCACTTAATCTTTTATGCACCTGATGAAAAACTATTTGTCTATGAGCAATATTTTGGTTTTAAACTTAATAATGCAAACTATTACATCTTAACTACACTTCAGATCTTATTTAGTTTGCATCGCTTCTAAATGTGTGATATTATAATTGTTGTTGTTGTTTTTGTGTGAGAAAATAGCCCTCTGATGACTTGGGAATGTTAAAAATGTCATGGTTCTGGGTCCTTTTCACCCATCATGTTGAGTTTCTTCTATTCTAGTGATATTTTGTATTATGGTTTATATTCAGGTTCATTAATAGTCTTAGTTATTCTGTTTTGAATTTCTTTATACTCCCTGTTTAGTTGTTGGGTTATTAGGTTTCCCCTTGTGTCTTTGCCTTCTGTGTGTCTCCCTCTGTGTCTGTGTTTATGTGTTTGTATGAGCCGTTGCGTCTGGTCTCTCTCCTTCTGTTCCATTCTATGTTTCCTGAGCCCATCATGTCTCCTCTCTCTCCCTCGTGTTCCCTTGCTCCCTTTCGTCTTCCTTTCCTCCACTCCTCTGTCAAACTCATGTGTCAGTCATTCATTCATTTCCTGTTCTATTGTGAAGGTCTTGTGTTCCATGTTCAGTGTGTTTAGTTTTGGTTCCCTGGTGCCGTCATGTCTAATTTGTCTCAGCTCTGTTCCGCATGTATTTTCTGTTTCCTCGTCGTTGTACTGTGTATTTAAGCCTCTGTTTCCCTCAGTCCATTTGCATTCTCCTTCACTCATGGCTGTCTATTTGCTGGTGTGTTTCTCTGTATGTTTAGGTTCCAGAATTCCAGTTTAGTTTTAGTTTAATTTTGCAATAAAGCTGTGTTTGTGAGTTTAAGTCTTGCCTGTTAGTCTGCTTTTGGGTTCTTTCTTGCCTGCTGCACAGCCAGTTTATGACAAAAAATACATTGAGTACAAAACAAAAGAATCATTTCTACAAGTATTATATAATATTTCACATTCACAGAAATATAAAAACCAAGTTTTGGTTTCAGTGTGTCACTGATCCTCTTTCCTAGACCAGAAACAACCATTTATGCATCTTCTTCTGTGACGTTGCTACCTGAGGGGTCCTGACTGCTGGACACAGCAGAGAATTTACTATCAGTAACTTCCCTTTCTGGCTTTGAGGGCCTCGTGGTTGATCTCTAATGGCCCTGACTGCTGCTTGCCCGGATATAGTGGCTCAGTTTTATCAGCGTCAGGCAGGGGAGGGACGGAACATTTTAGCAATGTTGTGCAGCACACTGCTTTGATAATGTTAGACTGTTTAAGTGAGCCTTCTTGTGCAAAACAAAATTATGTCAGACACTTGAAACACCTCTTCATGGAATCCAGTGTCGTCTGCATGAAATCGAGGATCTTTATGTGGGCCTTGTTGAAGTAGATCTTGTTGTCGTTTGAGGGCTTTGACATGGGAGTCAAGATGTGCTTGATTAAGTGGTAGCCTTTCCCACCTTTAAATGAAACGCAAGAGAATGCAGTGACTATCACAGCACACATACAAAACAATACCATCTGCATTTCAAAACTTATGAAGATTTAACACTCCTGTTCAATTTAAATTCATTGTAGTGTACAGTGTACCACGAAGTAATTTGTGAATGTTGTATATGGGCTGATGTAGAGGGTGATTATTAGAGGGGTAATTAAAAGCATTAAAAGCACAATTACCACAGTGACTCTAAAACATGACTGCACTGCAGGAGTATCTGTAGTGTATCGTGAGATGTTAAATGCAGTTTAGTATATACATTGCAACTGAGAAAAAATGAGTCTGTAGCCAGACTGTGACATACACTGACCATGCACTTCACAGGTACACCACTTCAGCTGCTTGTTAATGCAAATATCTAATCAGCCAATCACATGGCAGAAACTCAGTGCATTTAGGGATGTGGATAGTTTTTTAGTGTCTGTCTGAGCAGAACAATGCAGTTGTTAATTAGCTGCTTAGATCACACAGGTACCTGAAGGCAAAATATAACAAGCAGACACATTTTTCTTTAAGGAGTCACAATAGAAGTCATCAGGAATTGATTTCTGATGTATTATTCTTATAATTTGGATCCTTAAATGAAATAAACTGAAGGTTTAATGTAACTACCCGAGAAGATGGAGTGATGAAGAGATTGTGACTGTGATGTATTATAGAATGAAATTTAAAATAGCTTATCAAGAATATGCTCATGACTCCACATCTAAATTTAAAATTTTCTGTTTATATTTTCATGAACATTGTATGTTTTAATATACCTTTGTGTAAAATTAAATATATATGCTCAAAATGATTTAGCTTGTTAAAAAAAACACCCGTGATTTGTTAAAACTGTCACTCATGATGCAAATTGTTCACAAACAAATAATATATATAATATTTACTTTTGAATGATGTCAAAAACAAAATAATTTTTCTGCTTAATGAATGTTTATTATATTCTATATGTAATTAGAATTGCATTTAAATTTAGTTCTTAAATTTACATAATCATACCATTTATAATTAGACAACAGCATCAGAATGCACAGTACAGAGATATTTATGTATAATTAGTTCACAGAAACATACCAAAATACTACAAAATAATCAGGTTATATGAATTAGTTTCTTCATTTTGATCTGAGCATCATTAGTACATTAAATAAATATAAATGGGTGCTAATGAAGATTGTTAGCATCTGTTGGTCATTTGTAATAACAAACTAATTCAACCTCCAACAACAACAAACCATAACAACAGGAACATGGAGATAACGAGGACAGCAAAAGACAGCAATAAGGAAACTCAGTAATCTGGTGAAATCTTGTCAAAAGTGCTGCAGGAGATGATGTTTCACTAACAATCTCCTGAAAGAATGACCCAAATCTTCAGGTTTTGGTAAAGATGTCAACATCTGCATGGCTCAGTTTACGTCCAGTGATTGTTACGACGGCAACTTGGAACCATGAAGACTCTGCTCTTATCTCCCTGTGGATGTAAAACAGGATTCATGATCAGTGAGATCCAAACACAATCTGAAAGCTATATATATATTTATTTTTTCCATTCATATTCAGACTCACTTGAGGGTCTTGTTAGAGGACCAGGACAGGTGTAGTTGCTGTCAGGATCCAGCCCGCTGGAGATGAACCGCACAAATCCTGGCCTATTAGAGCAAATGCGGGACTTGATCCAGGACTGGTAACGGGACACTCTGGAGTAGACTCCTGGCAGATTGGGCCGAGCACAACCAAAACCAAAACTTACAATTCCAGACTGGACCCAAACAGAGCCCTGTTTACTTACCATTGCACCTCCAGAGTCTCTCTGTAGAGATGAAGAGGACACATCTGAGAATCTTTGAAACACCTGATTATGTAATCAAATGAGATGAGGAAGCCTACCTGACATGAGTCTTTGCCTCCTGCCAGAACACCAGCACAGATCATGTTGTCTGTGACTGTGCCCACTCCATTCAGGCAGTTACACTGTCTGTTTCCCACAACTGGCACCTCCACTTCTTGCAGCGTTTGAGGGAAGGGTAAGGCCACTGATGGGAAGAAAGATGAGGAGCTGTTTACACACAAACCAATGAACCACAGACCACATGAACACTGAAACACCAACAACAGCCTCACCTCCCTCCTTGACTGCACCCCAGCCAGTCACCCAGCTATCGGTGCCATTGTTGAACACACTGCCACTCGCTGCCAGGCACACAGGTCTGATGTAGTCAGTGAATCTGACTGGTGAGGAGAGTCTGAGCAGAGCGATGTCATTGTCGTAGGCCTCACTGTCATAGTTTGGGTGCAAAATGATTTTGACAACATTTCTGGACACCTTATTTGGATTTTCACCCTGCAGGCTCTGAAGACCAAGAGAAACCGTCCACCAAGAGGGATTTGAACTAAAGTTATAGAAATGAAAAGAAAATATAGTAGTTTTGACAAAAAAATGTACTGTAAACATTTGTCATTATGCTGCATTTGAGCTGGAAGAGTAAGAAAGCCTGAGTCAGTATTTTAACATTTATGTTCATGAAATGTTTCAGGAATTACATAATTTTTAGAATTCCCAATCTGGTATTTGCCTTTTTAGACAAATATTAGTCAAAGTCCTGTTCTAGCTGGATCCGTTTAGGTATAAAGATTAAGCAGACGTTTGTGTTACTCACCCAGAGAAGCAGTGAGCAGCAGACATCACCCACTCTTTGTTGATGAGGGAACCGCCACAAAAATGTTCACCATGTAGCTGCACACTGACCTGCCACGGCCAGTATCCAGGTGGAGCATCTTCACCTCCCACTATCCTGCCGTTGAGTGGAGCAGTGCCACACACTGAAACAAAGATCATCAGGATCAAACTTCAGAAGCAACATAAATCATTGTAGGAACACGGAAAACATTTTTTCTGTTTTTATCTGGATCCCTGTTAATTTTTTTATTTTAAAATACATAATTAATATTAAAAAATAATAAATTTTAATTAATGATTTGGTTTTTTAATCAGATAAACTGTTGTTTTACCTACCATCAGGCTGAGCATTTGATTCTGGAAAGAAACACAACAGGATCAGTGTTGTTCATGAGAGGAGATAATTTTGAGATCCTATTTTAAAAGGTTTTAAGTGAAAATATATATTTGCATTTATATTTTAATTCAAAACATTTATGTTGCATGCACATGTTGGCATAAGCCTGACTTACCTGCTGCCAGGAGGCTCACCAAAGCAAATAAATGAGTCCACTGCCTCAACGCCATTGTGTAAATTCACAGTTCTTGTGTGTCCCTCTTTTTGTACTTGTCACCCAGCTAGCAGTGAGTGGCAAATATATAAGCAGAGTGTCACCTGCCACTATGTTTGCCCTGCCCATGTGCACACCCCACAGCCAGAACACTGAAACATTTCCTTCTACCTTTAATTTCTGGGACAAAGATTTAAAGACCACAGTGCAATTTAAAAAATATATATAATTTTTTTTATATGTCATATTTGTAATAAACACGAATATTGGCAGTAGTTTTCGTTACAGACTTCTGCCCTTTTTACAGTTCTGTATTTCTTTCCACATTAATGTTCTTCTCAAAGTCATCGAAAAACCTCCCTGTGGATTGTGAACCAAATAAGGAGATTAAATATGTAAAATATCCAAAGACTGAGTCAGCGTCATCTGCTGAGATTGTGGTGAAATTCTGTACAAGTCAGTCAGTTTAGTATATCGACATAAAATGATATTTCAGTGACAAAATATTTACTGGTTTTGTCATGTGTTTTAATGACTATCCAGTATCATGTTGTCATGATGTGATAACTATTTACATCACATTCAGAAAACATTATGACTAATTCCCTTTACACCCTAACACTAAAATTGTTCCTGTTAATTTTTTGCCTCGTCATGAATCATTCCATACTTCATGGTTACAAAACAGAAACATAATATCTATAGATGTTTATAAAATACTTTTTAAAAAAGTCACCTCTGATATTCTAAACTGCCTGAAATCAAAGATTTATACAGCTATAACCATGTTAAAATATTTTGTAAGATAACCAAGCCAAATGCACCGTGAGACTGAAGCAACTTTCTGCAGAGCTCTGAGACATTCACAATATCAACCAACAGATCTGCTAAGGCTATAAAGAATGGCCACAATGGCCAACGAAAGTAGTCTGATAGGCTTCTCGAAGTAACAAAGAACCTGGTGATCATTCCAACTAAGCTTCAGAAATCCTGTAAACAATCTCAGTACAACACTCCAGCATATCTTAGATTTATGGCAGTGGTCAGATGTTTGGTCTCAGTTCTACCATGATGAGTGTGGCATCAATAATCAGCTGCTCAATACAATTCAGCATAACAGTGAAAGCATTGTGTTATAGGATTGTTTTTCAACTAATTAAAACCTGTTAAGACTGATCAGAAACTGAATGTAGAAACGCAAAGAGACATTATTAAGGTAAATCTGGAACTCTAAATGTACCACAGGCCCAGAATGAAGGTCTTAAACTAAAGAAATCTACCCATAAAAAAGAAAAAAAAAAGTTTCTCAATTGCTGGTTTGTTGTCAGCACTCAGTTTAATGGAACTGGTGACTTTCACATCTGGAAAAAACACAATTAATGCTGAAAAGTATATACACGTATGCTCCCATCCAGATGGCATCTTTTTTTAGAAAAGGCCTTGCATATTTTAGCAAGACAATGTTTAACCACAAACTGCACTGATTACAAAGGCATACCTTTGCAGAAGACGAGTCGAGGTGCTGAACTGCCCTAGCTGCAGGCCAGACCATTCACCAACCCAAAACTGAAAATTTGGCCTATCAACCATTCCTTTAACGTTAGCTAGTAATGACTTCATGTACTTCTTCACAAATAAAATTTTAAGAGAATTTTAATTTTAAGAGTAATTTTTAGAGAAAAAAATTACTCATAATCATCTCACAGATGTAATGTTATCTACAGCTACTTTCAGTAACATTTATTTAGAGTCTTTTTCTCCAATTGATCTGTCTGAGTTAATTTCAGTAATTACTTCCTCCAAACCATCAACATGTCTTTTAGACCCCATTCCTACAAGACTGCTCTAAGAAGTCCCACAATTAATTACTCCAACCAGTCTCTAATAATTAGATATGTACCACAGGCCTTCAAGCTGGCAGTAGTTAAACTGGAACTTATAAGGCCATCTTATAACGCCATCTCTTGGCCCAGCAGTCTTAGCTAATTATAGGCCAATCTCCAACCTTGCTTTTCTCAGAAATTCTTGAGAAAGTAGTTATAAAACAGCTAACAGATCATCTGCTGAGGACTGACCTATTTGAAGAGTTTAAGTCAGGTTTCAGAGCCCATCACAGCACAGAAACAGCTTTAGTGAAGGTTACAAATGTTACAAATCTTCTTCAGTGTTCGATACCATTAGATTCTGTTGACCATAATATTCCATTAGAGTGATTAGAGCATTAGAGCAATAGAGTATTACAAGTACTGCACTGCAGTGGTTTGTATCTATCTAATAGACTCTAATTTGTTCATGTAAATGGAGAGTCCTCTTCACACACTAAGGTTAATTATGGAGTTCCACAGGGTTCCGTGCTAGGACCAATTCTGTTTATATTATACATGCTTCCCCTGGGCAGTATCATCAGAAGTCATAGCATGCATTTTCATTGCTATGCAGATGATACTCAACTTTATCTATCCGTGAAGCCAGATAACACACAGCAATTAATTAAACTGCAGGACCTGGATGACCTCTAATTTTCTGCTTCTAAATTCAGATACAATTGAGATTATTGTACTGTCCCCTGGAAATCTTAGAAATATGGTTTCTAAACAGATTCTTACTCTGAATGGCATTACCTTGGCCTCCAGTAACACTGTGAGGAACCTTGGAGTTATTTTTGACCAGGATATGCACCTTCAATTAAACAAATATGTAGAATTGCTTTCTTCCATTTGTACAATCTCTCTAAAATTAGAAATATCCTGTTTCAGAATCACGCTGAAAAACTAATTCATGCAATTATTACTTCTAGGCTAGACTACTGTAATTCGTTATTATCAGGATGTCCTAAAAACTCCCTGAAAAGCCTTCAATTAATCCAAAATAGTGAATACCGTATCACCTAGAGCACTTCGCTCTCGCACTGCAGGCTTGTTGTTCCAGGAGTATTTAAAAGTAGAGGCAGAGCCTTTAGTTTTCAGGCCCCTCTTCTGTGGAACCAGCATCCAGTTTGGATTCGGGAGACAGACACTATCTGTACTTTTAAGATTAGGCTTAAAAGTTTCCTTTTTAAAAAGCATATAGTTAGGGCTGGATCAGGTGACCCTGAATCCTCCCTTAGTTATGCTGCAATAGGGTGCTGGGGCATTCCCATGATGTATTGAGTATTTCTTCTTCAGTCACCTTTCTCACTCACTATATGTTAATAGACCTCTCTGCATTGAAACATACTTGTTATTAATCTCTTCCACAGCATGTCTTTTGTTCTGTCTTCCTTCTCTCACCCCAGCCGCTTGCGGCAGATGGCCGCCTCTCCCTGAGGCTGGTTCTGCTGGAGGTTTCTTCCTGTTAAAAGGGAGATGTTCCTCCCCACTGTCGCCAAGGTTCTTCCTCATAGTGGGTCATATGATTGTTGTTGTTTTTTTTGTCTGTATGTATTATTCTAGGGTCTACCTTACAATATAAAGTGCCTTGAGGTGACTGTTGTTGTGAATTGGTGCTGTATAAATAAATTGAATTGAAAATGGAAAATTGAATTTGTCCCTGGGGCATTCTAAGTGTAGAATGTAAAAAAGAATTTACACAATTGTATGATGAGCTTCCCATGACAAAATGTGACAAAATGTTAGGGGGAAAACACTTTTTGAGTGTACTGTGTGACTTATCTAAAAGAAAAGTCTAAAAAAAAAACCAAAACAAAACAAAAAACACTACAGTCTGGCATCAGCTAGTTGAGTTATTCATCTTGTTCCTGCAAAAGACAGCTCATGATATAAATCACTGGATTTGGTCATTATAATTAAAAATAGCAGTCACAAGATGATGGTTAGGGAGGGTGGATTGTTATCATGTCCTCACACATGCAGACAGGCGATAAATATGGGGATTAGGTGTCTTTGTAATGTTTTAGGGGTCTAATTCTGATTCTATGTATTTATATATATATGTATGTATTAGTTTGCATACAATTTTGTGTGTTTCATTCGACATTTGTCCACACTAGACTCAGTTCAGGGAGGTTGCTGTGGTCTGCTAGTAGATCCACTAGCCACCAAGCATTGCTGTTCTGTCCTGCTTCCTTCTCCCTTATGCTCTTCCAGTATTGCTCAGTCTGGTCGAGTCTGAGATGCTGTTCTCATACTGTTCCCCTGCCACTCAGAGTACACCTTCGATGGTTCTGTGGAGAACAGCCGGTTTATTCTCCTGCCTTCTATTTGACTGCATGTTGGCTGTTCACAGCAAAATCTTCCAAATACAAGCACCACACCTCCAATCAACTCAACTTTTTTTTTTTTTTTTTCCTTTTTCAGGCACAGTTTCTGTAGATCTTTTTTCTGTGCTATTTTATCATCTATCTGAAGAAGCTTTCTGCTGCACTTTAAGTCTACACCTTTTAGATCTTACAACTTTTTGCGAGTTCTTCTCATTATTCTTGCTTTTCTGCTTGCTTTTTTAGCAGTTCTTTATATTTCTGTTATATTTCTTCATAAGTCACCATCAAGTGTAGGATCTACCAAGGAGATGCACTGTCCCCACTACTGTTCTGCAAAGGCCTGAGCCCCCTCAGTGATATAATCAAAAAGACTGTCTACGGATACCGACTTTGGAATGGAGCAGTCATCAGCCATGTTCTCTACATGGATGACATCAAGCTGTATGCCAAGAGTGAATGAGACCATCGATTTATTGATCCACACCACCAGGATATACAGCAGTGACATCGGAATGACTATTGACTATGTGCACGTTAGCATATGCTACTTCCGGTGCGGAAACTCCTGTGGGGAGCTTTGTTTCCGGTGTCCTATTCACGCCTTGTTCACGGTCCAAAACAAGTTAAGCAAATGAATGAATCAAGTGGCGATTTACATTTCTATAGATGTCTTGGGCATTTACCCAATATATCTGTAAATGATGTTCATCGACTTGTCGATATTTTTCCCCGTGCCTCAGAGCAAAAGAGAAAAGGGATTCAAATGTTATATTTCTCAGCTGTCCCTCGTTTATCGCGGGTGTTATGTTCTAAAAATAACCAGCGATAGGTGAAATCAAGTAGCCAATTGTATTTTTTGACGGTGCAAAACGTTTCGTGGACATCGTGGACATACAGTACTGCACTTCAGAGTCACACTGCTAGCGATCGATGCAGCGATTCTGTACTGTACAGGAGAGACGTCACGGTAGGAGATCGTCTGCAGCGATCAGGACGCAGGACACAATGTGACGTAAAAAAAAAGCATGCAAACTTGCATTAAAAAATCTGTGAAACAGCGAGGTGAAAGGTGAACCGCGTTATAGCGAGGGACCGCTGTAATTTTGAAGGTAAGTCACAACATACCCTTCGTAAATACTAATGTATAGAAACCCTTACCAGCAATCATTCATTTTTTGTGTGGCTTTTTTCACGGTTTGTTAACATGCTGTGTAGGTGTGTACTTGACTAGCTGATATCGACATAACGGGGAAACATCTGGTTTGACTATTCTTCACCTGTAGTTTGAATGCTGAACATTTGCCTGTTTAAATCATAAGACCAGTCACTATACAGAGATGTGCTTCTGAATGTGGACGATGTGTCTTCTGCTGCAGAAGAGTGATGTAAACAACTGATCGATCTAAACTCTTTAAACGTCAAAATTGATCATTAGATTTTTTATGACACAACAGTGGTGAGTGTTCCCACCTTCTGCTCTTTGTAACTTAACGCGATCTTTCCGTTTTCGAGTTTTGGACATGATTTTGGAGTACATTTTCGCAGTAGCGATTGACCGCAAAGTAAAGCTACCGGAAATGTACAACCCCACATCCGGTCTCAAACCAGGAAGTTAGCATTTTCTCGTGCACAGGGTCAATTCAGATTGGAGAAGTGTAGTTGGATGGTTTTTCCCAAAGAGAGGGAAAAACTGAGGGGGCTTGAACTACCAAAAGGCAACATTGCAGACATTGAGGACAGCTACAAGTACCTGGGAATCCCACAGGCAAATGGGAACGACGAGGCGCCCGCTAGGAAAGCTGCAACCACCAAGTACCTGAAGAGGGTCAGGCAAGTCTTGAGGAGTCAGCTGAACGGTAAGAATAAGGGCTATCAACACCTACACCCTGCCCATGGCCAGGTACCCTGCTGGCATAATACGCTGGTCAAAGGAGGAGATAGAAGCCACTGAAATCAAGACAAAGAAGCTCCTGGCCATACATGAAGGGTTTCACCCCAAGTCCAGCACCCTGAGGCTGTATGGTAAGCACAAGGAAGGAAGCCGGGGACTAGTGAGTGTCAGCACCACAGTCCAGGATGAGACAACAAACATCCATGTATACATCAGTAAGATGGCCCCAACAGACTGCGTGATCAGCGAATACCTCAGGCAGCAGAAACCCAAGAAAAAGGAAGAGGAGGGGGAACCATCATGGAAGAACAGAGGAAGTAACTGACATACAGAAATCCTACCAGTGGCTGGACAAAGCTGGACTGAAATACAGCACAGAGGCGCTAATCATGGCAGCACAGGAACAAGCTCTGAACACAAGATCCATAGAGGCTGGGGTCTATCACACCAGGTAAGACCCAAGGTGCAGGCTGTGTAAAGATGCCCCTGAGACAATCCAGCACATAACAGCAGGGTGCAAGATGCTAGCAGGCAAGGCATACATGGAACGCCATAACCAAGTGGCCAGAATAGTATACAGAAACATCTGTGCCGAGTATGGCTTCGAAGTCCTGAGGTCAAAATGGGAGAAACTCCCTAGGGTGGCCGAGAATGACCGAGCTAAGATACTGTGGGACTTCCAGATACAGATGGACAAAATGGTGATGGCTATCCAGCTGGACATAGTAGTGTTGGACAAGCAGAGAAAGATGGCTGTAGTGATTGACATAGCGATACTGAATGACAGCAACATCAGGAAGAAGTAACACAAGAAGCTGCAGAATTACCAAGGGCTCAGAGGAGAGCTTGAGAAGATGTGGAGGGTGAAGGTGACGGTGGTCCCAGTGGTAATCAGAGCACTAGGTGCAGTGACTCCCAAGCTAGGTGAGTGGCTCCAGCAGATCCCATGAAGAACATCCGAGATCTCTGTCCAGAAGAGCGCAGTCCTAGGAACAGCTAAGATACTACACAGGACTCTCAAGCTCCCAGGCCTCTGGTAGAGGACCTGAGCTTGAAGGATAAAGACTGCCCGCAGGGGCGAGGGAGCATTTTTATATATATACATTTGTGTGTGTGTGTGTGTGTGTGTGTTATTTTACTACCTCATTGTGAAACACAATTTTCAACTCAGTAAAAGGCTGAGTTATAATCACTTCATAAATATATTGTAACTGAATATGGGCTGTTTACCATTGACAGATAAAATCCTTCTAACTTGTTCACTGGACGTCTGCTGTGCACAGCAAATGCAAAGAAAGCCCAGTTCAACCAGAATAGGAAAATAACTAAATATAGCCAGGATTAGCTAACATTTTTGGTGCTATTTGGAGAAAAAATGTACATAATCAGCACTTTTTTACATCATGGCAATGACCTTGTGTTAATCAGAGCAATTTGCACTTTTGTGTGATTTTGTGTTTTGAGTCTTCACACCAGAACTGTGTCATGAATTTACTTTTTCATCTTCTTTCTGCTGTTTTACTTGTGTAAGCTCAATGTGTGAGCACATTTGTGACATCAAGACATCAACACAGTAGCTGTTTTCACTGTAACCTGTACCGTTTCCAACAAGGTAGTTGGGAAAACAGAATTAGAAGACAACGTTACTTTTAGTAGTTCATGCAACTAATCAGTCATTAAAATCTGAAAGAGGTTTATAGGAGAGTTATTGTGCACATGCCACAAGGACAAGCTGTGTATACTCTTTCACCTGCAGTAAAATGCAAAGCATTAACCTTCATATTTTTACCCCACTCCACTGTTTGAGCCAAAATAAAACATGCTAAAGTCAAACTTAGTTATCTCTGGTCTAAATTTGTTACAAAAGAGAAGTATAGAGAAGTGAAGAGTTCAAGATATGTCACTAGTGTTAAATTGGAAAACTATCAGGAAGAAAACTGTGGTGATTAAGAAAAAGAGGAAATAATGAAATGAGAAATTTTCATGAGAAATTATTGCGTAATTTCGTTTGAGGTGTCCAGTCAGTCATGAACTGCCATCTTTTTGGAAGCTACATAAAAACAAAAAGTTTTCAGCAGTGGAAAAGATTACTTATTTGTTACTAAAAATAACACAACATATAAACTGATATATTTTTATAATAAGGTTAGTGTAATGTTGGTCAGTGTATATCTACAGAAATCACTTAAATTTGATATAATCTCACCATGTTTACAAGTTAGTCTGCTGGTGATGAATCCCAGGCTACCTTCTCAGGAAATTCTGACTAATTTTGGGTGAAATAAAATGACAACAGTCATGTTATGGAAAGCTTTGATTACAGTCAAAGTTAGTTAAGTCATAGAGAATGACTTGACCAGCTGATTTGATGTGACTGAAACCCGGCCTAGGATGACACACCAACATTATTCAAATGACAGTTTAGAGGGCCAGTGATTTGAATTCTACAAACGTTACCACACTGAACAGATTTCCATACCCTCGAAGTTATTAAAAAGTGAAGCCAGGAAGCATAAAATGATTGTATTTTTTAGATTTGTATTTTCTTTTACTTTTGATTGATTATGCTACAGAAAGTTCAAGAAGTCTGTGCTCTCGTGTCTGCCTGGATTCCAGAGTGTTTACACTTTACATGTTCTATACTTATCTAAATTTAATTCTGTTATCATCACTCTGATTCCATTATCTTCTTGCCCACCTTCAGCAAGCCAATTAGTCTCTCTTCCTTATTATTTATTTATTTATTATGTGAACTTAGTGCTAGTCTGTCGTTCTGCCCTTCTGGCTACAGGCCAAAGCTGGCCTGTAAATGAGTCCAATCCAGAGGATGGTTTTGAAAAATGTGAAATCTGCAATGGAGGGCATTAATATGTTTTCAGTATGCATGGGAAGCGCCAGGATTCTATTTTCTTATGAACCAGAATCATTTGTAATTACTGAATTAATGTTTTTGATACTACCTTTCTATTTATTACACTCACATGTGTAAAAGAAAACAATACCACATCTTTCATTACTATTTTTGCTGTGAATTTTAAAGACCAATATACACCATTTAATCACTTAAAGACTGGAATTAAAAGTGTAACTAGACAGATATTGTATAGATATATAAATAATGTATAAATATCTTATTCGGCGATTACTCTCATATAGACATGGCGAGAAAAACGGAGACTGGTGGGTGAGCTCAATAAAATATGTCAATAGTCAATATAATTTTGTTGAATCTGTTCTGATAAATTAGCTCAAGAAAGCTTTAAGCAGAAAATAAGTATTTCTTTCAATATCTAATGTGTCAATGTTGAGGTCTTTATTTTTAGTTTTTATATGAAAATCCCCAAAATTATAAAATGTTTAAAATAAGAGGACTGCTTTGAATTCAACATAAGGCAAATAATCTTTCTAGTTGAAAACTAATTTTAAAATTACAGGCAGTTTTCATACACTCTTTTTTATAGTATAAAAAGTTTAATTATACTTACTATAAGTCATATATTTTCTGCTTTAGTTGTGATTGTAAAACCTTTTTCTTGTTTTACTCAGTTCCTCCTAATCTAAATGCTCACTGTGAGTACTGGGCAGCTGGATACTCTGTTCTTATTAAATGGACAGACCCAGAGGGCGAGTGGACCAATGCGGAGGTGAATGTGGCTGGAAAGACTCACACAGTAGCTAGTCCTGAAACTGAGATCATAATCGATGGATTCCAACCTGCCAATAAATATAAGGTGTCTGTAACTTCACTGTCTGGGGTGAGGAGTTCTGAACCGCATGTTTTTTACTGTCAGACTGATCCAAGGGGTGAGTAAAAGTAACTATATTACCATGTTACTGCTTCATAACAGTATACAGTATTTTCAACTTTGACTTGATTACAAATCGTTTCATTTCACTCAAGTGTAAAAATAAACCTCTAAACTTTTTAACTTTGTTGCATTTTAACTATGCTTTTGCTCTCTTTAGGAGTTATTGCAGGGTCCGTATTTGGTGTGCTTCTTTTTGGTCTCCTGGTCGCTCTGGTTGTCTTCATTTTCCTCAAAAGACCAGATATTATTAGGTGGGTCTCACTTCACTGACAAGAGTAAAGTAGATTAAATCAAGACATTTATCAAATTTAATGTCTTAAATTCGATCCTGCAGCAGAAAGAAGTCTTCATTCATTGGTGGATCCAAAGTACCAAACACACAGAGCAAGTAAGTGTTTCTTTACAATGACAATTACCCACAATGAAGAAAAACATTAATTAAGGCAAAAAATTAATTAATACGTTTGAGAGGGAATCATTAATGTCAATCACTATCGTATAATTTTTATTATTTCATTAGATTAGATTAGATAAAACTTTATTAATCCCTCGGGTGGATTCCTCCGGTAAATTCGGCAAAAAATTAGGTCAAAACAAAGGTAAGATTAATTCTACTTTTTTTTATGTTTTATTTATTTATTTATTTTTAGATCTATTCCTGCTGCAAAGTTTCCGGACCACTTCCATCAGCTGAGTTTGGATGAGAACAGAGGCTTCAGCGAAGAATATGAGGTGCATAAAAAGATCAAGATTTTTTTTCCTCTTCTGCTTCTGTGTGTTCCTGTTTTTGTATCTTTACTGTTTTATATCTTACCATTTTATTTGTTTTATGATGGCCAATATCTCCGTTTCATGCTTTGTTATCTGCTGCGTTCATGCAGTGCCTCGCTCCTGTTGGAACAGACCAGACACGAAAGACTGCTATTCTACCTGAAAACAAAGCGAAGAATCGTTTCAATAACGTCTTGCCATGTGAGTCTCTCCTCTGACTGTTGAACCGTGCTGTTGTGAGCTCATTCTAGCAGTCTATGTCAGGTCTACTGGAGGTGCACTGGAGTTAAATCACCTGTTTTCTCATATTAGATGACTGGTGTCGTGTGAAGCTAACTACATCAGATCCTGATGGAATTTCAGACTATATCAATGCCAACTACATGCCGGTAAGTGTTACATTAAGATAAAGTTCAGTGAAGATCTCTTTATAACTACACCATACAGAGATCATATAAACAAGCACCTTTGTGTGATTTCATGAGCTTTCTTTTTTAATTTCTATAACGAGCAGAAGATATACAAGCTAAATTAGTCTACATATTAACTTTGTCCACTGCTTTTCAGGGCTACAGCAGTAACAGAGAGTACATTGCCACTCAGGGCCCTCTGCCCTCTACTGTTAATGATTTCTGGAGAATGATTTGGGAACAAAGAGTTAAGAGGATCGTTATGGTAACCAACTGCATTGAAGGAGGGCGGGTAAGTCTTCAGGAAAATCTTAAAATGTTTTATTGCTAGTCTTTCAATGAAGTTTTTGTCATGAGGAAACATGCTGGTCACTTCACAAAGAACAGATCAAGATCTATGATTAATATACATTTTGTACGTGTATTTTGTTGCTTTTTGTTCATTTTTCTAGACCAAGTGTGAACAATACTGGCCTGCAGACAGCAAGTCATGCCTTTATGGAGAGCTGTTGGTAACCATGAGATCTAAGCAACAGGAGACCAACTGGACGCTGAGAGAATTCAACCTGAAAGATGTATAAAAACTTACTTATATCTTCTGAGTGTGTGTGTAGATGGTACTAAGTAAGGCTAGAAAACATAAATAGAAAACATTGAAGGCTTTAGCTGTTAATGTTGCTTTTAAAAGAATAATGGTTGATTGATACCTAAAATATTATGCTGTATATCAAGACATAGGCCTAAAGTAACTGTATATGAATGTTCCTCACAGAGAAAAATCTCAGAAGAACGGACAGTTAAACATTTCCACTTTACCGCCTGGCCTGATCATGGAGTCCCAGAGTGCACAGAGGTCCTGATCCAGTTCAGAGGACTGGTGAGACAGCACATAGAGAGAGAAGGGGGCAAAGCACCAACTGTGGTTCACTCCAGGTATGAAATAAGTGTTTCCTTTTACATGGGTGCAGGGTTGCTTTTATACAATATCCACCCAGCTAAAGTCACACACTCTAATACTGGACCACCTTTACTTTAGATGATCTTGTCAACAAACTTAGGTAAACTCACATCACTTACAACCCAAATTCCAACAATAAATATCAGCTCATTTTAAATTTGATGGCAGCAACACAAGTCAATAAAGTTGGGACAGCGCCCCTCTTCTTTTAAGAGCCTATAAACATCTAAGAGAACTGAGTAGCTAAACTATAAAAGTGAATGGTCCTTGTTGAGTCTGCGCTTCAGCAGGCCCGCTAGTTCAGACTTATCACCCATGAAGAATGCAAGGCAGAACAGCTCAACCGGTTTTCACATGCTATATAGCAAGGGGAGCCGAACGGCAGCACTCCTGCCCTCGACCTCAAACGACTCCAAAGAACCAGCACCCACAGTTTCACAAACACCCATTGTAAAACCACCCTGTGGTGCGTCATAAAACTAAGGCACTGTGTGTGTGTGCATGTGTGTGTATGCATATACAAGCCTGTGTATGTGTGTGTGTGTGTGTGTGTGTATGTGCAAGCACGTATATGTGTGTGTGTGTGTGTGTTTGTGTGATGTCCTGCTGATCACAAAGGGTCATCTCCCCTCACCCCTTTATCTGGCTTAGCTTCCTCCAACGGTTTACCATATACAGGTGAGGACATAAATGGCAGGAAGTAAAACATACTCACTAAATAAGGACAGAGAATTTTCACATAGGATGTCTCTACAGTTAAACACTACAGCTAATTACCTCCCTCACCATTCAACAGGCTGGGGATGGGAACAGAAACAGAAGAATGTCTTTGATCATACAATTTAAGGCAAGGCTTACAAATTTAAGTAACACAATGACAACATTTAACAATTTCAATCTAACAGTCCTAAGTTCCAAGAGATCCTCTAAATGGCCTATTAAAAGTAATAAAAGTAAAGTAAAAGAAGGTAAAAGGGCCACTTGCAGGACCTCTGGGATATTTATCTGAAAGTGTTGCTCTAAAACATATTTATAGTTTTCAACATTGATGGTGCCTATCCTATTGAATTATCACTAATGACCCCACAGACACACACATACGCACGCGCAAACACACACACACACGGCTGCTGTTTTTTGAACTGAGTGGTGAAAGCAAGTCAAATAGTTTTGTATTTTGTTTTGTTTTTTATGATTTGGTTTCACCAAACATTTAACTGAGCTCAAATCACAATCATTCAAGAATATTTTGCAACCATATTTACTCTCAAAAGATGATGGCTCATTACTTTCTCTCCAGATTTTAATATTAATTTTTATATTTTATTATATTATAATTTTTTTTAATGCTTTGGAAATGTCTTAACCCATTTTAGGAGTTTCAGCAATTATATTTCTTTGCTTGATGGAGGCCAGTAATTTGACCTTTCTGAAATGGACTAACATATTTTTCATTACTACAGGATATGTCTTCCTAAATAACCGCTTAAGAAATAAGATGCTACTTCAGGGTTAGGGTTAAATAAGCTATTGGTTGCCAAAATTATTAAACATTATTACTGATTACTGCAGTAAGTATGAATGGGAAAGCTATTGACTATTTGCTTGGTTAAATCCAGGTGTTTTTTGTTTTGCCAGGCACGCTTTCTTTAGTCTCATTCACATTAGATTAAGAAGAAGTGACATAAAAGCTGGAGACCATAAATTTGGTCAGCATAAAGAATTTACTAATATTAAATCATAATTTATTAAAGGTCATTTTTTGTATAAGTGCTGAGCTTAAAGATCTTCAGTTAGGAGCAACTAGTTCATCCTAATATTTACTTCTTTCCGTCTGTGGCCTTCAATCCTGTAAGATTATGAAAACTCACTGAAACAAATTGGGATCATTCCCATAAATATAAATACCACCAACGACACAATTGTGCTCCAGTGACTTTGTAGAATACAACATGCAGTTATACAGTTATAGTTAGACCTCTTCTGGGATCTGCAGAGGAGGCATTCAATTAACCACAACATTATAAATTACTACGTACTCACATATAAACTCTACTATATGTGAGACTTTATAGAGACACAGCACAGACAGTGTCTGACTGATACTGTAAAAATATAATGTGATGTTTCGAGGCAGCGTATTAGGAGCAGGTGAAGGGTTGGTATCACATTCCCAAACACTCCTGTCTGTGATTAAAAGTGTAAGTGTGTCTTTTGTGACAGAACAGTGTCGTTCAGGTTTTGTGTTTTCTAATCCATTTTTCTTTCTGTCTTGATGTCTTGTTTTCAGCTCACTTTAGTTTCATTTTGCATTTACTAGTTTCACTTTGGTTTTTACTCTTTTGAAATGTTCCGTTTTATTTAAGCTTTCATTAGTTTCTGTGGGTTTTTTTTTTAATAATTATAACATTTAGGGTATTTGTCAGGGGTATATTTTTAAAAGTTTTGAACAGACATTACATTACAAATTGCAAACACATGCACTAAAGCCTTACTGAGCAGGCCGTGATGACAAATTTGACCAAAGGGACAAAGACTATAATTAAAGACATTTCCTCTATAATTTTATTGAAGCTTGTTGTTGTTGTGTACAGTATTGTTTTCCACATTGTTTTCACATCTAGTTATAGGTTCTAGTTTAGTTTTTGTTAACTACAATAACTTTGGCACAGACACAGTGATGAGAGCTTTCTATGTGACCTTAAAAACCTTTTGCTATCTTATTATGATGCTTGTGTCTCTCTTAGTGCTGGAGTCGGGAGAACTGGCACTATCATTTCCCTGGATGTGCTGCTTCAGCAGCTGGAGAAAGAAGAAGCGGTCGGCATCAATGCCTTCGTACACAAGATGAGACTGAGCCGACCGTACATGGTGCAGACGGAGGTAACTGTGTTAAACTGCTTCTGATTGAGCCACCACTTCCTTATTTAGCTAACCGTGTATTTCTTTATAGTCACAGCTGGTGAAACAACACACAGACAGCATTTTATTCATCATAAGATATGCAGTTGTTTTTTTTGTTTGTTTGTTTTTTTTTAAATTGAGGTCCTTATTGTCCATCCTTTCATCTTAAAATATGAGTTTGAAAGATTTTTTCTATTGTTCAATTTCTGTTTTCAAACTTTGTACACTTGAACAGATGACTCCTTAAAATATTTAAAAAAAATCTTTAATGCCCAGTTTGTTCATTGTACATGTTATAGCAAAATAGGGCGATTTGATTCCGATTCACATGGTCCCGAATTGATTCGATCCACGATTTGATTTGATTTGAATCAGGGAAATTTAGCCTCAGTCAGAAATATTATAATTCTGATCACGTATCAGTACATTTCCATATTTTTATATCTATAAAAAGAAAGCTGACACTTGCGAGAATTTATCAAAAGTGTAAGCATCACAGCAGATGCCTTTGTGTCAAAGTAACTGAGGAAAAAACACAGAAAAACATGAAGGCGACTTTCCTTGCCTGGGATTTTATAGCAGATAACCTTAAAAATATTCTGCAGTAGATCAAAAATGAAATAAAGTCATTAATCAACATCTGAACATTACCTGATGCTGCTGAAGTGAAGCAGAGGTTTTATTAGAGACACAGCTGCGTTTTGCAATTTTGGATAATTTTTAAAAGTTTAAATTTGTTCAGTAGCCTATTGAACAGCAGAAATGAGGCTTTCTTTTCGGAAGCAAGTAAAAGGGAAAAAAGCAGCGGTCGACAGCGCTGTAAACAACGGTAGACTTGTGCATAATAAGCAAGAGAATAATGCAGAAAAAAGATTTTTAGATGGGAAACTGTTCGTAGAGAGAGACAGCGAGCTCTGCATGAAGTGTGATTTTATTGTGGTGGGAGCAAAACTAATTCATGACAATGTTTACGTGAAGCGAAATGTGAAGCATAGTTTGGATCTTCATTTGCTGCTGGTTCAGTCAATATTGTTTGGAGAGAGATAAAAACCTGCAGCTTCTGAATCTAGCGCAAAAAGGGCGTAAATACAAAGCGCGGATCCGCCGACGGAGGGGAATCAGTGAGCTGTCGGCTTTCAGCCCCGACCCTGCCCGTGCCGTCGGGTGAGAAAGGGTACATCTCACTGCTTCTGATCCATCGGCGGGTCCGCGCTTTGTGTTTACGTCTTTGTGCAGAATCCCTGTACCTGCTCTCATTTACTGTTTTAGCTGTTTGGTGATTGTTGAAATTTTGTGAGGTTTAACCTGAGATTCTGGCGTTTCGGGAAAAATATAATTATATTTCAAAATCGATGCAGGATTTTAATGAATTGATTTTACATTATTCAAGCCCACCTCTACAGCAAAACACTTGATTGAAATGTTATTACAGTCCTGTTTGTGACATTCTGGACAGTATTTTTCTTTGTGTCTATGTCTACATCTTTTTAAGTAGGAGAGCTAAAAATTTGTTTTCATAAAACAAAGCTTGTTGGACCTTTTTGTTTATTAAAAAAAAATCGAATGCTTTATTTTTGAAACTGTGCTGCAATGTTGAAAGAAAGTATTATGATATTTACAGGCAGAAGTTCTGCATTTCAAATAACCAACAACTTCTGGTATTTCCTTTTCAGTCCCAGTACATTTTCCTGCACCAGTGCATTATGGACAGTCTGCAACCAAAAGACACGAATGAAGAGAACATTTATGAGGATATATGTGAGAACACATACGAGACGCCAGACAGCATATACGTCAATGCCACTGCACTCCAAGAGCTCCGTCGGCACAATGTAAATGCCTAGTATTAACCCTGCACTTAATCTTTTATGCACCTGATGAAAAACTATTTGTCTATGAGCAATATTTTGGTTTTAAACTTAATAATGCAAACTATTACATCTTAACTACACTTCAGATCTTATTTAGTTTGCATCGCTTCTAAATGTGTGATATTATAATTGTTGTTGTTGTTTTTGTGTGAGAAAATAGCCCTCTGATGACTTGGGAATGTTAAAAATGTCATGGTTCTGGGTCCTTTTCACCCATCATGTTGAGTTTCTTCTATTCTAGTGATATTTTGTATTATGGTTTATATTCAGGTTCATTAATAGTCTTAGTTATTCTGTTTTGAATTTCTTTATACTCCCTGTTTAGTTGTTGGGTTATTAGGTTTCCCCTTGTGTCTTTGCCTTCTGTGTGTCTCCCTCTGTGTCTGTGTTTATGTGTTTGTATGAGCTGTTGCGTCTGGTCTCTCTCCTTCTGTTCCATTCTATGTTTCCTGAGCCCATCATGTCTCCTCTCTCTCCCTCGTGTTCCCTTTCTCCCTTTCGTCTTCCTTTCCTCCACTCCTCTGTCAAACTCATGTGTCAGTCATTCATTCATTTCCTGTTCTATTGTGAAGGTCTTGTGTTCCATGTTCAGTGTGTTTAGTTTTGGTTCCCTGGTGCCGTCATGTCTAATTTGTCTCAGCTCTGTTCCGCATGTATTTTCTGTTTCCTCGTCGTTGTACTGTGTATTTAAGCCTCTGTTTCCCTCAGTCCATTTGCATTCTCCTTCACTCATGGCTGTCTATTTGCTGGTGTGTTTCTCTGTATGTTTAGGTTCCAGAATTCCAGTTTAGTTTTAGTTTAATTTTGCAATAAAGCTGTGTTTGTGAGTTTAAGTCTTGCCTGTTAGTCTGCTTTTGGGTTCTTTCTTGCCTGCTGCACAGCCAGTTTATGACAAAAAATACATTGAGTACAAAACAAAAGAATCATTTCTACAAGAAATATAATATTTCACATTCACAGAAATATAAAAACCAAGTTTTGGTTTCAGTGTGTCACTGATCCTCTTTCCTAGACCAGAAACAACCATTTATGCATCTTCTTCTGTGACGTTGCTACCTGAGGGGTCCTGACTGCTGGACCCAGCAGAGAATTTACTATCAGTAACTTCCCTTTCTGGCTTTGAGGGCCTCGTGGTTGATCTCTAATGGCCCTGACTGCTGCTTGCCCGGATATAGTGGCTCAGTTTTATCAGCGTCAGGCAGGGGAGGGACGGAACATTTTAGCAATGTTGTGCAGCACACTGCTTTGATAATGTTAGACTGTTTAAGTGAGCCTTCTTGTGCAAAACAAAATTATGTCAGACACTTGAAACACCTCTTCATGGAATCCAGTGTCGTCTGCATGAAATCGAGGATCTTTATGTGGGCCTTGTTGAAGTAGATCTTGTTGTCGTTTGAGGGCTTTGACATGGGAGTCAAGATGTGCTTGATTAAGTGGTAGCCTTTCCCACCTTTAAATGAAACGCAAGAGAATGCAGTGACTATCACAGCACACATACAAAACAATACCATCTGCATTTCAAAACTTATGAAGATTTAACACTCCTGTTCAATTTAAATTCATTGTAGTGTACAGTGTACCACGAAGTAATTTGTGAATGTTGTATATGGGCTGATGTAGAGGGTGATTATTAGAGGGGTAATTAAAAGCATTAAAAGCACAATTACCACAGTGACTCTAAAACATGACTGCACTGCAGGAGTATCTGTAGTGTATCGTGAGATGTTAAATGCAGTTTAGTATATACATTGCAACTGAGAAAAAATGAGTCTGTAGCCAGACTGTGACATACACTGACCATGCACTTCACAGGTACACCACTTCAGCTGCTTGTTAATGCAAATATCTAATCAGCCAATCACATGGCAGAAACTCAGTGCATTTAGGGATGTGGATAGTTTTTTAGTGTCTGTCTGAGCAGAACAATGCAGTTGTTAATTAGCTGCTTAGATCACACAGGTACCTGAAGGCAAAATATAACAAGCAGACACATTTTTCTTTAAGGAGTCACAATAGAAGTCATCAGGAATTGATTTCTGATGTATTATTCTTATAATTTGGATCCTTAAATGAAATAAACTGAAGGTTTAATGTAACTACCCGAGAAGATGGAGTGATGAAGAGATTGTGACTGTGATGTATTATAGAATGAAATTTAAAATAGCTTATCAAGAATATGCTCATGACTCCACATCTAAATTTAAAATTTTCTGTTTATATTTTCATGAACATTGTATGTTTTAATATACCTTTGTGTAAAATTAAATATATATGCTCAAAATGATTTAGCTTGTTAAAAAAAACACCCGTGATTTGTTAAAACTGTCACTCATGATGCAAATTGTTCACAAACAAATAATATATATAATATTTACTTTTGAATGATGTCAAAAACAAAATAATTTTTCTGCTTAATGAATGTTTATTATATTCTATATGTAATTAGAATTGCATTTAAATTTAGTTCTTAAATTTACATAATCATACCATTTATAATTAGACAACAGCATCAGAATGCACAGTACAGAGATATTTATGTATAATTAGTTCACAGAAACATACCAAAATACTACAAAATAATCAGGTTATATGAATTAGTTTCTTCATTTTGATCTGAGCATCATTAGTACATTAAATAAATATAAATGGGTGCTGATGAAGATTGTTAGCATCTGTTGGTCATTTGTAATAACAAACTAATTCAACCTCCAACAACAACAAACCATAACAACAGGAACATGGAGATAACGAGGACAGCAAAAGACAGCAATAAGGAAACTCAGTAATCTGGTGAAATCTTGTCAAAAGTGCTGCAGGAGATGATGTTTCACTAACAATCTCCTGAAAGAATGACCCAAATCTTCAGGTTTTGGTAAAGATGTCAACATCTGCATGGCTCAGTTTACGTCCAGTGATTGTTACGACGGCAACTTGTAACCATGAAGACTCTGCTATTATCTCCCTGTGGATGTAAAACAGGATTCATGATCAGTGAGATCCAAACACAATCTGAAAGCTATATATATATTTATTTTTTCCATTCATATTCAGACTCACTTGAGGGTCTTGTTAGAGGACCAGGACAGGTGTAGTTGCTGTCAGGATCCAGCCCGCTGGAGATGAACCGCACAAATCCTGGCCTATTAGAGCAAATGCGGGACTTGATCCAGGACTGGTAACGGGACACTCTGGAGTAGACTCCTGGCAGATTGGGCTGAGCACAACCAGATCCAAAACTTACAATTCCAGACTGGACCCAAACAGAGCCCTGTTTACTCACCATTGGACCTCCGGAGTCTCCCTGTAGAGATGAAGAGGACACATCTGAGAATCTTTGAAACACCTGATTATGTAATCAAATGAGATGAGGAAGCCTACCTGACATGAGTCTTTGCCTCCTGCCAGAACACCAGCACAGATCATGTTGTCTGTGACTGTGCCCACTCCATTCAGGCAGTTACACTGTCTGTTTCCCACAACTGGCACCTCCACTTCTTGCAGCGTTTGAGGGAAGGGTAAGGCCACTGATGGGAAGAAAGATGAGGAGCTGTTTACACACAAACCAATGAACCACAGACCACATGAACACTGAAACACCAACAACAGCCTCACCTCCCTCCTTGACTGCACCCCAGCCAGTCACCCAGCTATCGGTGCCATTGTTGAACACACTGCCACTCGCTGCCAGGCACACAGGTCTGATGTAGTCAGTGAATCTGACTGGTGAGGAGAGTCTGAGCAGAGCGATGTCATTGTCGTAGGCCTCACTGTCATAGTTTGGGTGCAAAATGATTTTGACAACATTTCTGGACACCTTATTTGGATTTTCACCCTGCAGGCTCTGAAGACCAAGAGAAACCGTCCACCAAGAGGGATTTGAACTAAAGTTATAGAAATGAAAAGAAAATATAGTAGTTTTGACAAAAAAATGTACTGTAAACATTTGTCATTATGCTGCATTTGAGCTGGAAGAGTAAGAAAGCCTGAGTCAGTATTTTAACATTTATGTTCATGAAATGTTTCAGGAATTACATAATTTTTAGAATTCCCAATCTGGTATTTGCCTTTTTAGACAAATATTAGTCAAAGTCCTGTTCTAGCTGGATCCGTTTAGGTATAAAGATTAAGCAGACGTTTGTGTTACTCACCCAGAGAAGCAGTGAGCAGCAGACATCACCCACTCTTTGTTGATGAGGGAACCGCCACAAAAATGTTCACCATGTAGCTGCACACTGACCTGCCACGGCCAGTATCCAGGTGGAGCATCTTCACCTCCCACTATCCTGCCGTTGAGTGGAGCAGTGCCACACACTGAAACAAAGATCATCAGGATCAAACTTCAGAAGCAACATAAATCATTGTAGGAACACGGAAAACATTTTTTCTGTTTTTATCTGGATCCCTGTTAATTTTTTTATTTTAAAATACATAATTAATATTAAAAAATAATAAATTTTAATTAATGATTTGGTTTTTTAATCAGATAAACTGTTGTTTTACCTACCATCAGGCTGAGCATTTGATTCTGGAAAGAAACACAACAGGATCAGTGTTGTTCATGAGAGGAGATAATTTTGAGATCCTATTTTAAAAGGTTTTAAGTGAAAATATATATTTGCATTTATATTTTAATTCAAAACATTTATGTTGCATGCACATGTTGGCATAAGCCTGACTTACCTGCTGCCAGGAGGCTCACCAAAGCAAATAAATGAGTCCACTGCCTCAACGCCATTGTGTAAATTCACAGTTCTTGTGTGTCCCTCTTTTTGTACTTGTCACCCAGCTAGCAGTGAGTGGCAAATATATAAGCAGAGTGTCACCTGCCACTATGTTTGCCCTGCCCATGTGCACACCCCACAGCCAGAACACTGAAACATTTCCTTCTACCTTTAATTTCTGGGACAAAGATTTAAAGACCACAGTGCAATTTAAAAAATATATATAATTTTTTTTATATGTCATATTTGTAATAAACACGAATATTGGCAGTAGTTTTCGTTACAGACTTCTGCCCTTTTTACAGTTCTGTATTTCTTTCCACATTAATGTTCTTCTCAAAGTCATCGAAAAACCTCCCTGTGGATTGTGAACCAAATAAGGAGATTAAATATGTAAAATATCCAAAGACTGAGTCAGCGTCATCTGCTGAGATTGTGGTGAAATTCTGTACAAGTCAGTCAGTTTAGTATATCGACATAAAATGATATTTCAGTGACAAAATATTTACTGGTTTTGTCATGTGTTTTAATGACTATCCAGTATCATGTTGTCATGATGTGATAACTATTTACATCACATTCAGAAAACATTATGACTAATTCCCTTTACACCCTAACACTAAAATTGTTCCTGTTAATTTTTTGCCTCGTCATGAATCATTCCATACTTCATGGTTACAAAACAGAAACATAATATCTATAGATGTTTATAAAATACTTTTTAAAAAAGTCACCTCTGATATTCTAAACTGCCTGAAATCAAAGATTTATACAGCTATAACCATGTTAAAATATTTTGTAAGATAACCAAGCCAAATGCACCGTGAGACTGAAGCAACTTTCTGCAGAGCTCTGAGACATTCACAATATCAACCAACAGATCTGCTAAGGCTATAAAGAATGGCCACAATGGCCAACGAAAGTAGTCTGATAGGCTTCTCGAAGTAACAAAGAACCTGGTGATCATTCCAACTAAGCTTCAGAAATCCTGTAAACAATCTCAGTACAACACTCCAGCATATCTTAGATTTATGGCAGTGGTCAGATGTTTGGTCTCAGTTCTACCATGATGAGTGTGGCATCAATAATCAGCTGCTCAATACAATTCAGCATAACAGTGAAAGCATTGTGTTATAGGATTGTTTTTCAACTAATTAAAACCTGTTAAGACTGATCAGAAACTGAATGTAGAAACGCAAAGAGACATTATTAAGGTAAATCTGGAACTCTAAATGTACCACAGGCCCAGAATGAAGGTCTTAAACTAAAGAAATCTACCCATAAAAAAGAAAAAAAAAAGTTTCTCAATTGCTGGTTTGTTGTCAGCACTCAGTTTAATGGAACTGGTGACTTTCACATCTGGAAAAAACACAATTAATGCTGAAAAGTATATACACGTATGCTCCCATCCAGATGGCATCTTTTTTTAGAAAAGGCCTTGCATATTTTAGCAAGACAATGTTTAACCACAAACTGCACTGATTACAAAGGCATACCTTTGCAGAAGACGAGTCGAGGTGCTGAACTGCCCTAGCTGCAGGCCAGACCATTCACCAACCCAAAACTGAAAATTTGGCCTATCAACCATTCCTTTAACGTTAGCTAGTAATGACTTCATGTACTTCTTCACAAATAAAATTTTAAGAGAATTTTAATTTTAAGAGTAATTTTTAGAGAAAAAAATTACTCATAATCATCTCACAGATGTAATGTTATCTACAGCTACTTTCAGTAACATTTATTTAGAGTCTTTTTCTCCAATTGATCTGTCTGAGTTAATTTCAGTAATTACTTCCTCCAAACCATCAACATGTCTTTTAGACCCCATTCCTACAAGACTGCTCTAAGAAGTCCCACAATTAATTACTCCAACCAGTCTCTAATAATTAGATATGTACCACAGGCCTTCAAGCTGGCAGTAGTTAAACTGGAACTTATAAGGCCATCTTATAACGCCATCTCTTGGCCCAGCAGTCTTAGCTAATTATAGGCCAATCTCCAACCTTGCTTTTCTCAGAAATTCTTGAGAAAGTAGTTATAAAACAGCTAACAGATCATCTGCTGAGGACTGACCTATTTGAAGAGTTTAAGTCAGGTTTCAGAGCCCATCACAGCACAGAAACAGCTTTAGTGAAGGTTACAAATGTTACAAATCTTCTTCAGTGTTCGATACCATTAGATTCTGTTGACCATAATATTCCATTAGAGTGATTAGAGCATTAGAGCAATAGAGTATTACAAGTACTGCACTGCAGTGGTTTGTATCTATCTAATAGACTCTAATTTGTTCATGTAAATGGAGAGTCCTCTTCACACACTAAGGTTAATTATGGAGTTCCACAGGGTTCCGTGCTAGGACCAATTCTGTTTATATTATACATGCTTCCCCTGGGCAGTATCATCAGAAGTCATAGCATGCATTTTCATTGCTATGCAGATGATACTCAACTTTATCTATCCGTGAAGCCAGATAACACACAGCAATTAATTAAACTGCAGGACCTGGATGACCTCTAATTTTCTGCTTCTAAATTCAGATACAATTGAGATTATTGTACTGTCCCCTGGAAATCTTAGAAATATGGTTTCTAAACAGATTCTTACTCTGAATGGCATTACCTTGGCCTCCAGTAACACTGTGAGGAACCTTGGAGTTATTTTTGACCAGGATATGCACCTTCAATTAAACAAATATGTAGAATTGCTTTCTTCCATTTGTACAATCTCTCTAAAATTAGAAATATCCTGTTTCAGAATCACGCTGAAAAACTAATTCATGCAATTATTACTTCTAGGCTAGACTACTGTAATTCGTTATTATCAGGATGTCCTAAAAACTCCCTGAAAAGCCTTCAATTAATCCAAAATAGTGAATACCGTATCACCTAGAGCACTTCGCTCTCGCACTGCAGGCTTGTTGTTCCAGGAGTATTTAAAAGTAGAGGCAGAGCCTTTAGTTTTCAGGCCCCTCTTCTGTGGAACCAGCATCCAGTTTGGATTCGGGAGACAGACACTATCTGTACTTTTAAGATTAGGCTTAAAAGTTTCCTTTTTAAAAAGCATATAGTTAGGGCTGGATCAGGTGACCCTGAATCCTCCCTTAGTTATGCTGCAATAGGGTGCTGGGGCATTCCCATGATGTATTGAGTATTTCTTCTTCAGTCACCTTTCTCACTCACTATATGTTAATAGACCTCTCTGCATTGAAACATACTTGTTATTAATCTCTTCCACAGCATGTCTTTTGTTCTGTCTTCCTTCTCTCACCCCAGCCGCTTGCGGCAGATGGCCGCCTCTCCCTGAGGCTGGTTCTGCTGGAGGTTTCTTCCTGTTAAAAGGGAGATGTTCCTCCCCACTGTCGCCAAGGTTCTTCCTCATAGTGGGTCATATGATTGTTGTTGTTTTTTTTGTCTGTATGTATTATTCTAGGGTCTACCTTACAATATAAAGTGCCTTGAGGTGACTGTTGTTGTGAATTGGTGCTGTATAAATAAATTGAATTGAAAATGGAAAATTGAATTTGTCCCTGGGGCATTCTAAGTGTAGAATGTAAAAAAGAATTTACACAATTGTATGATGAGCTTCCCATGACAAAATGTGACAAAATGTTAGGGGGAAAACACTTTTTGAGTGTACTGTGTGACTTATCTAAAAGAAAAGTCTAAAAAAAAAACCAAAACAAAACAAAAAACACTACAGTCTGGCATCAGCTAGTTGAGTTATTCATCTTGTTCCTGCAAAAGACAGCTCATGATATAAATCACTGGATTTGGTCATTATAATTAAAAATAGCAGTCACAAGATGATGGTTAGGGAGGGTGGATTGTTATCATGTCCTCACACATGCAGACAGGCGATAAATATGGGGATTAGGTGTCTTTGTAATGTTTTAGGGGTCTAATTCTGATTCTATGTATTTATATATATATGTATGTATTAGTTTGCATACAATTTTGTGTGTTTCATTCGACATTTGTCCACACTAGACTCAGTTCAGGGAGGTTGCTGTGGTCTGCTAGTAGATCCACTAGCCACCAAGCATTGCTGTTCTGTCCTGCTTCCTTCTCCCTTATGCTCTTCCAGTATTGCTCAGTCTGGTTGAGTCTGAGATGCTGTTCTCATACTTTTCCCCTGCCACTCAGAGTACACCTTCGATGGTTCTGTGGAGAACAGCCGGTTTATTCTCCTGCCTTCTATTTGACTGCATGTTGGCTGTTCACAGCAAAATCTTCCAAATACAAGCACCACACCTCCAATCAACTCAACTTTTTTTTTTTCCTTTTTCAGGCACAGTTTCTGTAATCTTTTTTCTGTGCTATTTTATCATCTATCTGAAGAAGCTTTGTGCTGCACTTTAAGTCTACACCTTTTAGATCTTACAACTTTTTGCGAGTTCTTCTCATTATTCTTGCTTTTCTGCTTGCTTTTTTAGCAGTTCTTTATATTTCTGTTATATTTCTTCATAAGTCACCATCAAGTGTGGGATCTACCAAGGAGATGCACTGTCCCCACTACTGTTCTGCAAAGGCCTGAGCCCCCTCAGTGATATAATCAAAAAGACTGTCTACGGATACCGACTTTGGAATGGAGCAGTCATCAGCCATGTTCTCTACATGGATGACATCAAGCTGTATGCCAAGAGTGAATGAGACAATCGATTTATTGATCCACACCACCAGGATATACAGCAGTGACATCGGAATGACTATTGACTATGTGCACGTTAGCATATGCTACTTCCGGTGCGGAAACTCCTGTGGGGAGCTTTGTTTCCGGTGTCCTATTCACACCTTGTTCACGGTCCAAAACAAGTTAAGCAAATGAATGAATCAAGTGGCGATTTACATTTCTATAGATGTCTTGGGCATTTACCCAATATATCTGTAAATGATGTTCATCGACTTGTCGATATTTTTCCCCGTGCCTCAGAGCAAAAGAGAAAAGGGATTCAAATGTTATATTTCTCAGCTGTCCCTCGTTTATCGCGGGTGTTATGTTCTAAAAATAACCAGCGATAGGTGAAATCAAGTAGCCAATTGTATTTTTTGACGGTGCAAAACGTTTCGTGGACATCGTGGACATACAGTACTGCACTTCAGAGTCACACTGCTAGCGATCAATGCAGCGATTCTGTACTGTACAGGAGAGACGTCACGGTAGGAGATCGTCTGCAGCGATCAGGACGCAGGACACAATGTGACGTAAAAAAAAAGCATGCAAACTTGCACTAAAAAATCTGTGAAACAACGAGGTGAAAGGTGAACCGCGTTATAGCGAGGGACCACTGTAATTTTGAAGGTAAGTCACAACATACCCTTCGTAAATACTAATGTATAGAAACCCTTACCAGCAATCATTCATTTTTTGTGTGGCTTTTTTCACGGTTTGTTAACATGCTGTGTAGGTGTGTACTTGACTAGCTGATATCGACATAACGGGGAAACATCTGGTTTGACTATTCTTCACCTGTAGTTTGAATGCTGAACATTTGCCTGTTTAAATCATAAGACCAGTCACTATACAGAGATGTGCTTCTGAATGTGGACGATGTGTCTTCTGCTGCAGAAGAGTGATGTAAACAACTGATCGATCTAAACTCTTTAAACGTCAAAATTGATCATTAGATTTTTTATGACACAACAGTGGTGAGTGTTCCCACCTTCTGCTCTTTGTAACTTAACGCGATCTTTCCGTTTTCGAGTTTTGGACATGATTTTGGAGTATATTTTCGCAGTAGCGATTGACCGCAAAGTAAAGCTACCGGAAATGTACAACCCCACATCCGGTCTCAAACCAGGAAGTTAGCATTTTCTCGTGCACAGGGTCAATTCAGATTGGAGAAGTGTAGTTGGATGGTTTTTCCCAAAGAGAGGGAAAAACTGAGGGGGCTTGAACTACCAAAAGGCAACATTGCAGACATTGAGGACAGCTACAAGTACCTGGGAATCCCACAGGCAAATGGGAACGACGAGGAGCCCGCTAGGAAAGCTGCAACCACCAAGTACCTGAAGAGGGTCAGGCAAGTCTTGAGGAGTCAGCTGAACGGTAAGAATAAGGGCTATCAACACCTACACCCTGCCCATGGCCAGGTACCCTGCTGGCATAATACGCTGGTCAAAGGAGGAGATAGAAGCCACTGAAATCAAGACAAAGAAGCTCCTGGCCATACATGAAGGGTTTCACCCCAAGTCCAGCACCCTGAGGCTGTATGGTAAGCACAAGGAAGGAAGCCGGGGACTAGTGAGTGTCAGCACCACAGTCCAGGATGAGACAACAAACATCCATGTATACATCAGTAAGATGGCCCCAACAGACCGCGTGATCAGCGAATACCTCAGGCAGCAGAAACCCAAGAAAAAGGAAGAGGAGGGGGAACCATCATGGAAGAACAGAGGAAGTAACTGACATACAGAAATCCTACCAGTGGCTGGACAAAGCTGGACTGAAATACAGCACAGAGGCGCTAATCATGGCAGCACAGGAACAAGCTCTGAACACAAGATCCATAGAGGCTGGGGTCTATCACACCAGGTAAGACCCAAGGTGCAGGCTGTGTAAAGATACCCCTGAGACAATCCAGCACATAACAGCAGGGTGCAAGATGCTAGCAGGCAAGGCATACATGGAACGCCATAACCAAGTGGCCAGAATAGTATACAGAAACATCTGTGCCGAGTATGGCTTCGAAGTCCTGAGGTCAAAATGGGAGAAACTCCCTAGGGTGGCCGAGAATGACCGAGCTAAGATCCTGTGGGACTTCCAGATACAGATGGACAAAATGGTGATGGCTATCCAGCTGGACATAGTAGTGTTGGACAAGCAGAGGAAGATGGCTGTAGTGATTGACATAGCGATACTGAATGACAGCAACATCAGGAAGAAGTAACACAAGAAGCTGCAGAATTACCAAGGGCTCAGAGGAGAGCTTGAGAAGATGTGGAGGGTGAAGGTGACGGTGGTCCCAGTGGTAATCAGAGCACTAGGTGCAGTGACTCCCAAGCTAGGTGAGTGGCTCCAGCAGATCCCATGAAGAATATCCGAGATCTCTGTCCAGAAGAGCGCAGTCCTAGGAACAGCTAAGATACTACACAGGACTCTCAAGCTCCCAGGCCTCTGGTAGAGGACCTGAGCTTGAAGGATAAAGACTGCCCGCAGGGGCGAGGGAGCATTTTTATATATATACATTTGTGTGTGTGTGTGTGTGTGTTATTTTACTGCCTCATTGTGAAACACAATTTTCAACTCAGTAAAAGGCTGAGTTATAATCACTTCATAAATATATTGTAACTGAATATGGGCTGTTTACCATTGACAGATAAAATCCTTCTAACTTGTTCACTGGACGTCTGCTGTGCACAGCAAATGCAAAGAAAGCCCAGTTCAACCAGAATAGGAAAATAACTAAATATAGCCAGGATTAGCTAACATTTTTGGTGCTATTTGGAGAAAAAATGTACATAATCAGCACTTTTTTACATCACGGCAATGACCTTGTGTTAATCAGAGCAATTTGCACTTTTGTGTGATTGTGTGTTTTGAGTCTTCACACCAGAACTGTGTCATGAATTTACTTTTTCATCTTCTTTCTGCTGTTTTACTTGTGTAAGCTCAATGTGTGAGCACATTTGTGACATCAAGACATCAACACAGTAGCTGTTTTCACTGTAACCTGTACCGTTTCCAACAAGGTAGTTGGGAAAACAGAATTAGAAGACAACGTTACTTTTAGTAGTTCATGCAACTAATCAGTCATTAAAATCTGAAAGAGGTTTATAGGAGAGTTATTGTGCACATGCCACAAGGACAAGCTGTGTATACTCTTTCACCTGCAGTAAAATGCAAAGCATTAACCTTCATATTTTTACCCCACTCCACTGTTTGAGCCAAAATAAAACATGCTAAAGTCAAACTTAGTTATCTCTGGTCTAAATTTGTTACAAAAGAGAAGTATAGGGAAGTGAAGAGTTCAAGATATGTCACTAGTGTTAAATTGGAAAACTATCAGGAAGAAAACTGTGGTGATTAAGAAAAAGAGGAAATAATGAAATGAGAAATTTTCATGAGAAATTATTGCGTAATTTCGTTTGAGGTGTCCAGTCAGTCATGAACTGCCATCTTTTTGGAAGCTACATAAAAACAAAAAGTTTTCAGCAGTGGAAAAGATTACTTATTTGTTACTAAAAATAACACAACATATAAACTGATATATTTTTATAATAAGGTTAGTGTAATGTTGGTCAGTGTATATCTACAGAAATCACTTAAATTTGATATAATCTCACCATGTTTACAAGTTAGTCTGCTGGTGATGAATCCCAGGCTACCTTCTCAGGAAATTCTGACTAATTTTGGGTGAAATAAAATGACAACAGTCATGTTATGGAAAGCTTTGATTACAGTCAAAGTTAGTTAAGTCATAGAGAATGACTTGACCAGCTGATTTGATGTGACTGAAACCCGGCCTAGGATGACACACCAACATTATTCAAATGACAGTTTAGAGGGCCAGTGATTTGAATTCTACAAACGTTACCACACTGAACAGATTTCCATACCCTCGAAGTTATTAAAAAGTGAAGCCAGGAAGCATAAAATGATTGTATTTTTTAGATTTGTATTTTCTTTTACTTTTGATTGATTATGCTACAGAAAGTTCAAGAAGTCTGTGCTCTCGTGTCTGCCTGGATTCCAGAGTGTTTACACTTTACATGTTCTATACTTATCTAAATTTAATTCTGTTATCATCACTCTGATTCCATTATCTTCTTGCCCACCTTCAGCAAGCCAATTAGTCTCTCTTCCTTATTATTTATTTATTTATTATGTGAACTTAGTGCTAGTCTGTCGTTCTGCCCTTCTGGCTGCAGGCCAAAGCTGGCCTGTAAATGAGTCCAATCCAGAGGATGGTTTTGAAAAATGTGAAATCTGCAATGGAGGGCATTAATATGTTTTCAGTATGCATGGGAAGCGCCAGGATTCTATTTTCTTATGAACCAGAATCATTTGTAATTACTGAATTAATGTTTTTGATACTACCTTTCTATTTATTACACTCACATGTGTAAAAGAAAACAATACCACATCTTTCATTACTATTTTTGCTGTGAATTTTAAAGACCAATATACACCATTTAATCACTTAAAGACTGGAATTAAAAGTGTAACTAGACAGATATTGTATAGATATATAAATAATGTATAAATATCTTATTCGGCGATTACTCTCATATAGACATGGCGAGAAAAACGGAGACTGGTGGGTGAGCTCAATAAAATATGTCAATAGTCAATATAATTTTGTTGAAGCACACTGTTTATTACGGTTACTGCTTGCTGTCTTTAACAGTCTCAATGTTTTTCTTGCCTTGGTTGGATTTGGATTTCTCCAAAAGATGTGCTCATCACCATTACTGACAGTCTGTTATAATAAGTCGTTTTGTTGGAATTGCGGGGCTTGTCTGCCTCATTTGTTTCACAGAGCAGCATTAAAAAGATGTGGCAATAGTCACATTGGCCAGCAGATGTCACTGTGGAGATTGTTTCAGATTGTTTCGAAGGCTCAGTACAATTCCTGTACAAACGGTTCAAACTTGTCATCTTACTTATTATTTTCATCAGTTCTCAGGTAAGTAAGAAATAGACAAAGCATTAAATGTAAGAAATTGAGGTGTTTGCACCATGAAATAACAATACAATTATTGGCAATTTTTCACATTTTACCATATTAACTGTTTTTGTCTTTGTTCTTTTGAACCACAGTTGAAATAAATTTTATTTTAATAATCAGATTTTTACTTTGAAGTTGAGCTAATGAGCTGCCACTGCTTGTTCTTTTTTTTATGACATGTGGTCTAATAAATTAGTTAAAAACTGTACATATCGTAATGATGCACACTTTATTAGATATATTTGTTTATTTTTTTATCAACCTTTTTTTGTTTTTTGTAGGTCTGGTGACTTTCTTGGGGAGGATGGGTAACTTGAAAAGTCGTTCCAATAAAGTTTATTTGAACTGCTATTAAATAGACATTTATCTCCATCTGCTGGTAGGACTAAGTAAATGTACTGTGGAGACAGGTATAGCCACTTTTAACACATTTGACCATATAACAGCCCAGAATTAAATCACAACAAAAGTCAGAATTCAAAAATGTGTTTTAATCATTACAAGTTAATAACAATATACAAAAGTAGCTGCTGCACAACAAAGTTTCTGTATTGAGAACCAACTTATAGATATTCTGATATTAGAGTTAAATCTCCAGTTGTTTTTCTGTGAAAATACTGAATGTAAACTCATGTAAACACTGGCAAAATACTGTGAGATGAATCCAGCGGGTTTTCAGGATGGCAGGAAGGGAACATTTGTTACATTTCACAGGCAACACTTTCTATCTGGCTTTTTCCTTAATTTCCTGAACTGCTCTCCTCCGTTTCAGGTTGGTGTAGAGCAATGCAAAGTTGACAATATACGTGGAGACACAGACCATGCAGAAGTCTCCCAGAACAAATGCGAGAATAGATGCAAGATAGAGTGAACCGGCCACAGAGACCCAGGAGGAGAAGACCAAAAAAGCTGCTGCTTTTTTAGACACAGACAGTCCTGTAAATAAAAAAGTCAAATAGAGAGGATATCAGGACCTCAGTCAAACATAGTACATCATTGGGAAATTTCACACAGTCTCACGTCCAGAGTGGAGTAAATGTATTGCTCCATATACATATTATGCAATCCTCAAATACCTGAAATACTTGTGCTTGCCATGGATCACAAACACATTGACTTGCAAATGATATTCTGAATAAAAAGCTCTCAGCAATGCACTGTAATTTAAAGAAGACAATCACAGACTAACCAAGGCCCATCTGCAGAGTGTAAAATATGATGCCAAGAACACTGTTGGGCTGGTTTAGAGGACTATCTTTGGCCACAAAGTACTGGACCAAACCAAAACCACGTCCCCATCTGCCAGAAAGAAAGAAGTAACAGTCAGGGCAGCAATTTCTTCAAAATAAAATGAACAATATTTTTTTTTCTTTCTTTATTCCAATGAAATATAATCAGCCTTACAGAGATATGAAATGTGATATGACCATTTAAATGTACACAAAAGGTATCTATGGCCAAAATGCTTACTTTCAGTAACTTAATTATATGTAAATGTTCTATGTAATTTTGTTACATAAGTACAATGTTAAATGTTCAATTTAAGCAAATGAAATTTACTTGAATGGTATACACAGTTTATAATCAACATATTTTCATTAATGATTATTTATTTTTAATAAATAAACCTTCGATTTTATACATTACAGCTGAATTTTACTTAAAATCATTGCTTCATGTTTATGAGGGCAAAGAATCATTTCTTGAGTGTACAACATTAAGCGTGTAATAAAGATTTATTCTCTTAAAAATGACACGAAATGTCAAAATAAATGTATATACCTTCTATGCTCACAATGTGAAACGGGAAGCTACTTGATGTAAAGTTTTTTCAGATAAATTAAGAACACGTGGCAATTCAATGGAGGGTAGAAAGGCTAGAAAAAATATGCTAAAGGTTAGGATCAGATATGGATCAGTGGTCACTTGAAAACAGATCGAGGTAAGCTGATTCTGCACAAAAAGCGCAGGTATGAGGAAGAACAAAAAGCAGGAGTCAAATCATACCTTGAGGTAAAAACTCTGGAGCAGCTTACAGACTCCCCCAGGTCGCACAGAGCTCTGTAATCTGGGTTTCTCTCCCTGGATACCTCGACGTGAAGGGCATAAACAGACAAAACCAAACCGAAAAGGCACAAAAACATGCGTACCTTTCGCTCCCATTTGGGGAACCCTTGAATGGCACCCATTAGGACACTAAAAGATTAATTTATTGCACTAATGTGTTGAAACTGCACGGTCCAGTCTGGTTTCCTTTCAAGCGTCACCGTCCTCCTACTCAAGACGACGTGTTCGTGCTCAGATTGTCGCTTTTGATTGGTCTGTGCTAGTTTTGCGACTGCTTTTCATTGGACGGTGGAGTCCAGATGTTGGCAGATGGGTGTTTGCACTGTATTTTTCTGTGGACTTCAGTCTGTTTGAGCTTTGAGGAATGTTAATAACCACCCTCGCTGTTCATCTCACGCCACTGGAATATTCCACTGCTAAACTATTATACCTGAAAGAGTTTGTTTGTTTTTACTTAACCAAAAGTGTCTGGGTTTTTTTTTTTAACATATCCATTCGCAAATGCGTCATTAAAATTGAGCTTAACTAGAGGTAACAACTGCTTAATCCTTTAAATAAAGTAACACAACGTGCTTAGTAAGCTGTGAATTATGCTACCAGGATAGTTTGGAAGATTTCAGTAATATAATTTTCTATGATTAGTAGTTAGTATATTCTCCAGCTTTGCCATTTGTCATCTGTTTGAGCCTATAATCGCAGCCTTCGGGCTTAGTTGGATATATGTTATTATATATTATATATAAAGTTAATATAAAGCACCAGCACGAACAGGTATCTTTGCACAAATCTGACTCCTCCTAAAGCAATTGAACTGTGGGGAAAACAGAAAGAACAGAAACAGAAAAAAAAAATCACAAAGATAAATAATTATATTTACATAAATAAAGCGGAGACTGTCCAGTAATGTGCCGCCTCCCAACGCGTCCTCTGTTCCTATTGGACGAACTACTTGACGTCAGCGCATGTGGTTGGTCCGCAACATGGCACTCAACCCCTACGCGGAACTATATGAGGAAGCGGCAGACAAAAACAAAAGATGGTCGTGCTACTACGGGGTTAAAACGTCAATGCGGGTGTTGTGGGTGACTCACAAGGTGAGCGCACATTCCTTTAACAGAAAACACGTGTCAGCGTTTGTCCGTTTTGTTATAATCTACAGAAATGCGGTTTAACGGTTTCTGTGTCTAGAGTGCTCCAGCTTCAGGTAACGTTATTAGCCTACGCCCCTGCGACTAGTGGCGATCACGGTTACGTCTTTGTCGTGCGGTTAGTTTATAACTATGTAGTACAGAAATTAGTGCGTTCTTATAGACAGCCTCTGCTGGGTTTGGCCTTCAGCTTCTCGCATGAAGACTCCAGCTTCATTGTGGAGACGTTAGTAGAGAGCTACAGGTTTGGTTTTGGCCACTTTCACTGCCAGGCCTAACGGGTGTGGAGTTACTGATCACACCTAGTTTGAGCCCTACCAGGTCACTCTCACAGTTTATCAGCGTTTAAAAGTGTGTTTTTATTTACCAGAAGCAGCAGTTTCTTTTTATTTAAGATTTTCTCCTAAATCTCAATTGAGCAAAACTTTGGCATGTGGTGGTGCAGTCTCTATTGTTCCTCAGTACCCGCATTAACAGAGGCACTCCTGGGATGGCTTCCATGCGCACAAGTGTTCAAAGAAAATGCTTTTATATGGGCTTAATTTTAGCTTTCAGTAAAATTGATTTTAATGGTGACAGAAACACTGCATAGTGTTGCTGCTACAGACTCCAGCATAACACATGTGGGTCAAACATAAGGTCCGGGGGCTAAAATCGGCCTAGCAGAGACTTTAATCGAAAATGTAAAGGAGAACATACATTTTGTATGTTTACATTTATTTTAATAAATGTTACAGCTTTGTCTTGTTGACTCTCCCATGATCACTCATACTACCCCCCAAATAATTAAGTAAATAAATAAACTGACATAAAAGTTTGTTCTTTAAATATCACTATAGAAAGCTCTGTTTTTACAACAGTGACATTTTCTGTGAAGTAATAGAAACTTTTTTGTTTACAAATATAGGACAGTCCAGACCAGGGGTCTCAAACTCGTGGCCCAGGGGCCATTTGCAGCCCACATCACCCCTACTTGTGGCCTGTATTTTGACGTGAAGAAATATAATGCGATTTGGCCCTTAAAGTTACTTTTTTCATTAGGAAGGATTTGTTTGTTGTTGAGTGCAATGTTAAAAAGAACTTCTTTAAAAACAAAACAAAATTAATATGAAGGAAATATAAGTACAAACATGTTAAGGGATTGGCTGTGTTAGTCCGGTGAGAGTTTTTTGTAAAGAAAACAATTTTCACTAGCAGTCACACTTGGTACACTTGGTAGTTCAGTGAAAGACTTTGGTTAGTTAAGAGTTAAAAAAAAATACAATATTAGAAATGAAAAAAAAAAACCCAGACAAAATACTACATTTTCTGAAATATTTTTGGGTGCTTTCTTTTTTTTTGCTGGTTTGTTATTTTGTACTACTTGAACACTAAAGTGGTACTACAGTACCAGTAGTGGCCCACAGCTCATCTAAGTTTGAGACACCTGGTCTAGACAAATGAGCTACCAGAACCTTTTTTTTCTGTAATTTTATACCGACCCTGAAAAGGATAAGCGGAAGCGAATGAATGGATGGATGGAATTTTAAACATTTATTTCTTACCATTTTAACAAAGAGAGTCATGTTAACACATTCTTTCATTTACTACAGAAGCTTTCTTTAACATGTAGACAAACTAATAAATACTTGTTGAAATTCCATGTCTTTTTGCTACAGTAAGACGTGTAGGTACATTTCTTTTTACTGACAGAAAGGGCAGTTTCACTGGTCAGGCCCACTTAAGATCAAAAGGGGCTATATGTGGTCCAGTATGTAGAATGACCTTGACATCCCTGAGCTAATAGCAGGTTTTTGATGCATTCATAAGATACAACTCCTGTGTAAATAATAAAAGAAAAAAATATTGTAAATTTTGAACATGTTATCAGATAGATAGATAGATAGATAGATAGATATTCCAACAATTGTGTTAAAGTCGGATAAAGAATGCAAATAGTACAGTCAACAATAGAAAAAAACAAAGTTAAAGTGGCACCGGCGCATATTGATGGTCTCAAGTGATAAAAAGAAAAGTAAAAATGAAGCTTGTTAAAAAGCAGTAAATGTAAGACTGACATTGTATAAGAGCCTAGTATTGATACATGTATTGTTGCACCCCTACTACATATATATATATATACATATATATACACATATACATATATATATATATATATACATACACATATATATATACATACACATATATATATACATACACATATATATATACATACACATATATATATATACATATATATATATATATACATATATATATATATATATATATATATATATATATATACATATATATATATATATACATATATATATATATATATATATATATATATATACATATATATATACACACATATATATATTCAGCTTTGTAAAACAGCTAGAATTAAATCAGCATTCCTACTATCTGTGTATTGTGAATTCAGGCCATGTAAACCTTCTATATTTTCTCAAATATTATTTCTTTAAGGATTTTGAGGTTAAGGATTTTGAATATTGGAAGACGGAGTTTCAGCTTAATAATTTAGACTATTTTAGATACATCCAGATGAGGAACTACCTCCAGCTAAACATCCTTACCAAAACAGATGTAGATGATCCAGTTTTAATAATTTTTCGGAAAGCTTACCTTACTTAAGGATATGATTGGTAAATTATAAAACGGGCTATTGCCCAGGAGGCCCCATTCCACTATTTATATTAAAGAAAGGTGGGAAAAAGAAGGTGACATTTCAATATCAAAAGAGGAATGGCTGATGGCATGTAAATTGATATGGGAATGTCCGAATTCTAATGCGTGGCGGGATTTCAGTTGGAAATGTCTGATGCGTTTTTTTATAACACCAAACCAGATGACTTATTGGCACACGGGTACCCTCGGTTGTTGGAGAAGGTGTGGGGCACAGGAGGCAGGGCACTGGCACATATTCTGGGATTGCTCGAAGATTAAGCCCTTTTGGCACGAGTTCCACAAAGCCTTAATCACCATATTTAAGGCAAATAATATACCTTTACATCTCTACTATATTCCTAACTAATCTTGAGCATCTGCAGGGCATGAGAAATAAATATCTTTTTATGATTCTTGTGACAGCTGCCAAAAAAGCAGTTACAAGATGCCGGCTCCTTCCCGTGCCCCCCACTATGTCAGATTGGAGGGACATTGTGAATGAGATTTATGCAATGGAAATAATTACATTCTCAATATGTCTTAAGAAGAATGTTTTTGCCAAGTTATGGTGTGAGTGGGTCAATTTTATTAAGCCTCTTCAACCGGACTTTGTTGAAATCTCATCTGTTTAGAGACTTGAGTGCTGTGTTCTATTTCCTGTTGAGTTCTATGTATGACATTGTTGCCTTCTCTCCCTATGCGTTTTTTTTTTTTTTTGTTCCCAAAATGTAAAAAGTTTAAAGTGGGGTATATCTGGATATTTTGTTTTTGATGTACTATGTGTTATACTCCATTTGTTTTTTTGAAAATTAAAAATAAATAAACAAATAACTTTTTCAACTTTTCTGTTTTTTATTCTTTACAGAAAAATGTCACTTAAGGAGGGTGGAGAGAGTAAAAATGGTCAACTTGTGGCGTCCCCTGAAAGAATGGCCACAGACAAAACCAGAGAAAACCAGAACCCACGGGGAGTTGAGGTACCGGGCAGCAACGCAGACACCAGCACGGCAGCTAAAAACCTGGCTTTGCTTAAAGCACACTCTCTAGATGTGAAGTTTGATGTCGGAGAGGAGTATGACATCATAGAAACCATTGGCACCGGGGCCTATGGTGTTGTTTCCTCTGCCAGGAGGAGGGACAATGGTAGGGCTAATTTAGTTTAAAATATATATGTAATTAATTCTGTCTTTAGTACAATGCCGAATAAATGATCAAATGTGGCTCTCCCTTAATTCTGTTCTGCATTTACACTTTGCAGGCCAGCAGGTGGCAATAAAGAAAATCTCCAATGCTTTTGAAGTGGTGACAAATGCCAAACGCACACTGAGAGAACTGAAGATTCTTAAACACTTCAAACATGACAACATTATCGCCATCAAAGACATCCTGCAGCCGAACCTCCCTCATTCTGCCTTCAAGTCTGTGTATGTACTTTTCTTTTTTCTAACTTTGGCTAGTAACACGTCCACAGATAGATCTGTAGATTATTAATAAATGCAAGAGCTGGAAACATAGTCATCAAATTGGATGTTGTTCTGTTATGTCCAGCCTTCTTCCTGCAGGGAGGAATTTTGGCAGTTTTTCCAAAGAGATTTTAATCAGAGCTGAGGAATGCATGACATGCAACCCCTTTACTGTACAAGGGCATGCTTACTGTCCTGCCCCTGCCCCCTACAAAAGGGCTACCTGATCTAGAAACAAACAAATAAAATAAAAAAAACATGCACAATGTTTTTTGTACATTTAAATAAAACTAAAACAGTTTATAAAATGTGAAAAACAAAGCCAGTTATGTGTAAATCAAAATTGTTGACCTGACATCTTTGTGCACACAAGATCTTAATAACTCTTGTTTAGAACAGTAATAAGTTTTAGTAAATTTATTTGAAGTCTATTTCATTGGGTAAGAATGATGTGCCACTAGTCCCCTGTCTGCCCTGAGCAACAGTTTATAAATAAAGAGTATTTAAATATATATTGCCAAGTGCGCATGTTGTTCACCTTACTTTTTCTTTTCCTGTGTGTGCAGGTATGTGGTGTTGGACCTCATGGAGAGTGACCTGCACCAGATTATCCATTCTGCCCAGACGCTGACACCAGAGCACACACGCTACTTTCTGTACCAGCTCCTTCGTGGCCTTAAGTATGTGCACTCTGCCAACGTCATCCATCGTGACCTCAAACCTTCCAACTTGCTGGTGAACGAAAACTGTGAACTAAAAATCGGTGACTTCGGCATGGCAAGGGGTCTCAGTTCACACCCTGAGGAGTCTCATTCCTTCATGACTGAATATGTGGCGACTCGATGGTACCGTGCTCCTGAACTCCTGCTGTCTCTGAATCACTATAGCTTGGCCATTGACTTGTGGTCCGTGGGCTGCATCTTTGCTGAGATGTTGGGCCGTAAGCAGCTGTTTCCTGGAAAGCACTATGTACACCAGCTCCAGCTTATTTTGAATGTGTTAGGCACTCCTCCCGAGGGTCTTATTGGTGCTATTAGGGCTGACAGGGTCCGCGCATATGTTCAGAGTCTTCCATCACGATCGCCCATACCTTTGGCCAAACTATATCCACAAGCTGAACCGGAAGCTTTAGACCTGCTGGCGGCCATGCTGCGCTTTGACCCTCGCCAGCGAATAAGCGTGACAGAAGCTCTGGAGCATCCTTACCTGGCTAAATACCATGACCCAGATGACGAGCCAATTTGCGTGCCAGCTTTTGACTTTGAGTTTGACAAGCTTCAGATGAACAAGGAACAAATTAAAGAGGCAATTCTGATGGAGATCCAGGACTTTCACAGAAACAAACAAAGCTCTCGTCAGAGGCTGCAGTTCAGGCCTTTGGTGAGGGTGAAAGGTGGAGCTGCAGCACAAAGCAGTAAGCACTGCAGTGCTCAGCCTGCAACTGTCAACCTGAACGAATCATCAGTGGTTCCCTTGGCGCAGCACCCACAAGCAGCACAGCAAATGAGAGAGGTGAAATCTCAGCGGCAACAAGACCACACACCAGCAGAAGGGAGCCACGCATTTACAAATCACATGACGACCTTCAGTAAGCCTGCATCCACTTTAGAAGTCGCCCCACCCCATGTGACCCACAATTTACCTCTCCTCGCTAAAAGTGATAGTGGCCCGGTTGACGTGGACATGCCAAGTGCCAACTCGGAGAACGGTCAGCCAGAGACTATAGATTTAACAACACCGGTGTCTAGTCAGGACGCTCCACCAGAGACGATGAGAGACAGCGAGACACAAGGGCAGCTAGCAAGCAGTCAGGCTCCTCTAGCTCAAAACAGCCAGAGCCAGAGCATGGCCCAGCCTGCAAACTCCATTCCTACAAAGCCAGCACAGGCAGTGACAACACTCCCCACCGCTGTGCCTTCCCTCTCTCTCTCTGCAGCACAGGCCCAGTCACTTTCTCAATCCCTTTCACAGTCCCTGTCCAAGAACGCCAGACCTGCTTCATGTGCAGCAGAGGGAACCAGAAAAGAAGGTGCTATTTCAGAAGATACTAAAGCTGCACTTAAAGCAGCTTTATTGAAATCAGCTCTCAGAAATAGAGCCAGGGGTGGTAAGTTGGTTCTTTCCCATAATCTGCTTTTAATCGCTTAAAATTTTAGACCGCCTTCATCTGAATGTAATATTTTCTTTGCAGATGGAAGCACCTCGGCTCTGGGCACCGACACGGGCGCAGGAGGAGTTGCACCGTCCTCCCTGTCTTCTGTTCCGGAGTCGCGTCGGCCTGTCACAGCCCAGGAGCGTCAACGAGAAAGAGAGGAGAAAAGAAGGAAGAGGCAGGAGCGCGCGCGAGAGAGGGAGAGGAAAATGAGAGAAAAAGAAAAAAGAGAGGGAAAACAAGGGGATTCGCTGGGCGGGGTTCTGCTGACTGACAACGATAAAAGTCTTCTGCAGCGCTGGACAAAGATGATGGACAGCCGCAATGAGAAATCTCAGCCTTCTAATAACGACGGTGCAAAGAATAAGGACTGCAATGTACAGAGAGGTGTAGTTATGGGTGACAACACTCAAGGAGCACTGAACAGCAAAACAGATAAGGAAGCGAGGAAGGTTCAGTCTCATGAACAGTTAATGTCTCAAGTTAAACCTAACCAGCCGGGCTTGTTTCAGGCTCCCAGCACCCAGCAACCATCGTTAGTTTTTTCCATGAGCCAGACGAAGCCTCCAGCAGATATAGTTGTCGCTGTAAGCGGAGGCATAGATATAATGACTGTCACTAGTGGCTTTGTTAAAAACGACACACTCAAACCTCACAGTGAGAGCAATGGGCAGAGTGGATTCAACTGTTTGGGGAATTGGAATGGGCAGCAATTAGAGGCGAGGGCGCAGCCAGACAGGACATCGCATCCGCTGCCGTCGAGCTTTCTCCAGCCTCAGAATCAAACCCAGCTCGACCCTCAACCTCAGTCACAGCTGCTCGCCCTGGAGGGTTTTTTGTCGAAAGCTCCGCCACTGAGCACCAGAGATACAAACAGGAATGTGGATATCAGGGGGCAGAATAATCACAACTCCCACCACAACTCGCTGACTGCAAGTGCTGGACAAATGGAGAAGATCTGTCCCTCTGTAGGAGAGAAAACTGCACCACAGACCACAAATCCTCTCTGTGGGTCTTTAGGAGTCCCCTCTCAGCCAAAGTCCAGCTTGGGGTTCACAGATACTGGACAGCAAGGACCTTCCATTGCCCCTGACATTCATATGGTGACACTGCAGCTCTCAAAGTCCCAGGTGTGCATTCTTATTTTACTGTAGCTTTTCCCCGCACAGAGTGCATTTTGCTACAATGAAGTTACACCGATGTTTTTTTCCCCTTAAAAATGTTGTCTTCTTTAGATAAATACCAGGGTTAAACGTCACAGTTTTCTGCTTGTCTTAAAGTGATTTAAAGGGTCCAAAGTTCAGTTCACCCAATCTTTTCTTCTTTTCTGGTGTCAGGTAGAGGATCTTTTACCCCCTGCATTCTCAGTCACCCCTAAGGGCAGCGGGGCTGGCTACGGCTTGGGGTTTGACCTGGATGACCTTCTCAACCAGTCTCTTACAGACTTGCAACACAGTGACAGAGAAAGGTGAGGTCTGACGCAGCTCTTATAGAAAGAAAAAATAAACACTTCCTGCTCATTCGTATGAAAACATGTGCATCTGCTTTGTTGTACTATTTATTTGCTATTTAAATTAAATAGTCTCAGAAAGGAGACTAAAGGAAACCCCATGAACTGAATATAAAGAACTGACATCTGGGTCTGAAAAGTGAAGATATTTAATAGTAAGTCCCTCAGACATGCATTCTTTCTAGTAGCCTGTAGTGATGGGATTTCCAGCTCTTTTTAAAGAACCGGCTCTTTCGGTTCGGCTCGCTAAAAAGAGCCGGCTCTTTTGGCTCCGAACCAGCTCTTCAGGTTGTTTTGTTGCTTTAATTAATTTATTATTAACAATAATATAAAATTATGCACAAAAGGAATTACTAATGTACAAAAAAAAGTGGTTTTATTTATATATGTTTATATATAAATATATGCGGTGGCCCCTAGAGACAAAACACGTACAAACTCCAAAAAGCACATACAAACTCCAAAACACATTTCTAGCATGAACTGAACTTCCAAAACAGAGCTACCTAGATCACTTAAATTACACAATTGAAAGCATGAAAGCATATGTGTATTGTTTGTGTATTTATACACAAGCACTATATTCATATATAGTCAAATAATTAAAAAAATTAATAAAAAAAAAAAAAAGTTAATTTACCTGTTATTACCACACACCAAATCCGGTCGTTGGTACTTGCTAGCTTGTGTAGCCACTAGGTAACAAAAGCTCAACACTGCCCCTAGCATCCTGGAGCACTTCTGTTGTCTTTTGTACGTGTTTTGGAGTTTGTACGTGCTTCGGAGTTTGTACGTGCTTCGGAGTTTGTATGTGCTTTGTCTGTAGGGGCCACCGTAAATATACTTTTATTTATTCACTCCACATAAAATGTAATAAATAAATCATATAATACAAAAATCAACTATTCACATTTCAACTTTTAACTATTTAAATTTTCAGCTTTTTTCTTTTACAAATTTAAAGTGAAACAACACAAAACACTGCAAACCACAACACAAATATAAATTATAATATGAAAACAAAAACAACATGCATATTCTCTGTCATATGGACCTGCATGAATAAATTTTCTGAATCCTTTATCATCTGCAACTGAAAATAGTTGTGGATGATTACTATACCTTTCTAATGTGAGGTTGTTGTCCCTGGCTCTTTCTCCCTCTCCCTCCTGCTCTGTTCCTGTGCTACTGTGCTAAAAAAAAAACCCACGGCTCGCGATAAGGAGCCGGCTCGCGTCGTTCACGTCAAAGATCCGGCTCTAAGAGCCATTTCGTTCGCGACCGACCCATCACTAGTAGCCTGCAGGGTCGACTTCTCTGGTTTCAAAAAAAGAAGTCAGGTCATATTTGAGAACATGACCCTATTTTTCCACTGGATTTGTGGCATAAGTACACACTGACCGGAATAGTTTATGGTTACTAGTAGTGTAAGTATGTCAGCTAATCAACTACATCTTAATAAGGGTCATAACAATCCTCTATAAAGCTACTTGTAAACAGCTATCAGCACAGCAAAGGAGCAGAGTGAAGTTGGATGAGTCATGCGTACAAACAACCTAACTAGCCATCATTTTGAAAGTATAATGTAATCAAATGTGTCAGCTTCCTCGGTTTGGTTTTTGAGTTGTTTAGTTTTAGTTAATGATCTAGCTAATGTGTGTTTAGTGTCACTTTTACAATAAGCACCAGTGTCAATGATTACTTAAAAGAGTAAGAGCTGCATATTTTAAAGGAACTTTGACCAAGTGCTGAAAAACAACTTGGTCACACTTGTTTTTTTATTAAAATACTGCTGAAAGAGCTGCATGCAAAGGCTATGTGGCCTTATCTTATTCAGTTTCATATCAGTTTTCATATTTTGCATTTTCCTTTTTGTGTTCAGTTACGACTCAGCCCCCCTCTCGGCTTCATTGTTATCTGACTGGAGCGAGGTCCACCGCATGACTCCAGCTGACCTGGAATCTTTGCAGCAGGAGTTACAGCTCGGCTCTCCCATGATTCTCTCTGATACCATCCCTCCTGACGCCTGACGCACCCTTTCCTGAGACAACACCTCGATTTGTGTGAATAATGTTTGGGGTTTTTTTTAACAATGAAAACCCATTAAATTAATTTAAAAGCTAGCTTTTCAAACAGGCACTACCACAAAGTAATTTTTTTTACCATTATGACATGCTGTGCTTTCTTAATAATAAAGAACACTGTATCATCACCTCCATCTCAGCTCTGTGTGATCTACTATAAATGTTGACAAGGCCATTTGAAAATTATTTTAATATCCTTTACAAAAATAATCTAATTAACGTGCCAACAATTTTTTTTCTTGATCAAGTTTAAAGTACTTACCAAAGAACAGTTGTGTATTGGAATCCGATATAGGGCCCTTGAGGTGTTAAAGAACTTTGGAAAGAACACAATTGAAGATTTAATCCATACACGCATCACCGGGCACATTGTTATGTTAAACCACTTGTTCATGTAGATATTTAATCAGCAAATCGCATGGCAGCAACTCAAATGCATTTAGGCATGTATGCGTGGTAAAGACAACCTGCAGAAGTTTAAACTGAGCACCAGACTCGGGAAGAAAGGTGATTTAGGTGACTTTGAATGTGGCATGGCCGTCAAAAACTACTGATCTACTGGGATTTTTCTTCAGTTTAGAGAGAATGGTCGGCAGAAGAGAAAATCCAGTGAGCAGCAGTTCTAAGGGTAGACAATGGCAAAGGAGAATGGCCTGATTGCTTCAAGTGAACAGAAAAGCAACAGTAATTAAAATTGCACAACACACTGAACCTTGACGTAAATGGGCTACTGCAGCAGCACATCATCTAACAACAAAAAGCTGAAACTACAGTTTTCATAGGCTCACCAAAATCGGACAATAGAAGATTAGAAAAATGTTACCTGGTCTGCATTTGAATGGTAAGGTCAGAATTTGGTTTTTAAAAAGCATAAAAAGCTTTTTAATCAAAGGTTTAGACTGGTGGTGGAATAACCTTGTGTGATTATCTTAACACACTTGGTGCACTTTAGTACTGAACTGCTGGTTGCTGTTGTTCCCTTCATCACCACAACATACCGTCTTCTGGTGGTTGCTTCCAGCAGGACAATCTGCCAAGTCACAAAGCTCAAATCATACTGGTTTGTTGACCATGAGTTCACTGTACTCAAATCGCCTCCACAGTCATCAGATCACAATCCAAAAGAGCACCATTGTGCTGAAACAGAAGTTTCTCATTGCTGTGCAGCCGACAAATCTGAAGCAACTGTGATGCCATTCTGTCAACATGGACCAAACTGAAGAATGTTTCCAAGACCTTGTTGAATCTGTGACCTGAAAAATTAAGGCAGTGCTGATGGAAAGATGAGGTCCAACCTTGTAACTTGTAACTAATAAACTGGCCAGTGATGAGGTTGGGCGATTGGACAAATATATCGACTATCGTCGATTGTTTTTACAAGACCAATTTATTTATTTATTTGCCCATGAGTAAGTTTGTTAATATTGTTGGTTGAAGCTAATAGAAGCAGTCAACAGAAAAAAAAAATAAAAATAGCGCTGTTTTAACAACACCCTCTTTTAGCTGCGAGCAAATGCACCCTCCTCAGAGTGCGCCCAAATGCAGCAGCGATTCATTTACTCAGACTCATAACAGAAAGAAAGAAAGGCAGTAGTCTATGTTCAGAAAAAAAACATTTAAATAAAAAAAACAAAACAAAGGTGGGGAGGGAAACAAAGCGAAACTACCTTCTTTTTTGCACTACAACTGTGTTTACAGACTGTTCCAGTGTTTATCTGTCTTACACATTTGACCAAACAACAAATACAAAATTAAAAAGTTAAAAATCAAAATGTTTCTTCCAGCGAACATAAAAAGAAAATCTCTGTCGTTAAGTCCTTTGTGCGATCTGGCGAATTTCAAATAAATAAATAAGTAAATGAATAATCCAAAAAGTAGCTATATTAACACTGAAACAAACAAGAAAAGAAGGTCAAACATTCCCTCCAAACAAAACTTAGAAATTCTTTGACAGGAAAACAATCATGTTTACCTTATCAGGTTTTAGCAGTGTGCACAGATGGTTTACAATATTACCAGCGGTGCTGAAGACACGTTCTGAAGGTGTACTTGTGGCTGGTATACACAGATATTTCCATGCCATGTGTGACATCAATGGATGAAATGTTTTTCATGCATTTTCTACCAAGTCAGTAGATCGTTTTCAGTCCATTTCTATCTGTGCCTTCTCCTCCAGTGTGCAATTTGGCAAGTAGTTCATCCGTAATTCTGTGTTCTAAACGCACATATCAGTCCATGATTACATTGCTCCACCCATCAAAAAGTATGGACTTAATACCAGGCACTCGTTGATTATTGGACTGACGATTGTCAGTTAGAAAATTTTTACATGTCGCCCAACCTTAGCCAGTGACTGTATAAACTGATGCAAACACAAAGATGAAGAGAGCACCAAGTTGGCTTCAGGTATCAAATCCACAATTTATTTCAAATACAAAAGATAATGTTTACTCACTTGATTTAAAATACAACCTTTTCAAAACTACTTTGAATACTCTGAATCAATGCTGACAGCTCAGCATATAGAAGAAATCAGTTTGTCATCATTTGCATGTCAGATACAAAGTAAAATATTGTGACTGTGAATAATCTGAACCACCTATACTCGTTACAATCAGTTTTGCGAATTCCGATTGCTTTACATCTTTCAGAGTCTTATTTCTGAAGTACCATCACTAGAGCGATCACACAGCTGAACAACACAACAAGAGTCCCTGCACACTTGTTTTGATTAGCATGGCCATAGAGTTGAATCTCTGGTATTGTGCTTCTAATGAAATCTGAGTAGCTGGTCAGCCTGGTATACACACCTGGCTTGTTTGCGTTAGCACAGCCAGTTCCAAAACTCACCACCCCAGCCTGAACCCAGGACCCGTTTACCATCTGACAAACAAGAGGCCCTCCTGAATCACCCTGAGAAGAGAGAGAGGGGGGGGATCCAAAAGATTAATTCAGTAGTGCTTAAACAGAAGATTGCTCAAATCAGAGATTATTTAAATATATTTAAATATTTTTAATGCCACTTCTTGTTTTGTTAATGTAAACACAGCACAAACAGCTGATCCAACAGTACCTGGCAGGAGTCCTTGCCGCCCTCCTGGTATCCAGCACAGATCATGTCATACAAGATGTCCACCTGCTCCGTCGGGTCTGTTTGGTACATCTCCTGACATGAACTCTGGGAGATGATTGGCACCTGCACTTTCTGCAGAGTCCCGACTCCTGGCAGAGGGACTGAGGGGAATACGAGGACAGAGGATGAAGAACAAAAAGGATGGCGAGTGTTTGTGTCCAGTATAAATATAAAGCCTCGGTCACAAAGATGAGCAAGTGTATGCACGATGCACTAAGGCCAAAGGGATGAAATGTTATACATTTCTAAAATAATAGGTATCTGGTGATAAAAATGCTGTCCAAAAGTCATATGTATGCACGCAATGAATACAGTCATGAATTTAGAAAGCCTTACCATTATCCCTGATGTTCCCCCAGCCAGTGACAGTGCACATCATGCCACTTGGGAACAGGGTGTCAGAGGTGGGTAAGCATACAGGACTGACATAATCTGACCAGGTAACAGGGCTGGCCAGTTCCACCAGCGCCACATCCTTTCCACTGTAAGGGTCAGTATAACCAGATGGCACCACGATCTGTTTCACTTTACGTGAGGACTCGTATGGATTGAAGCTATTCTGCTGGTAGCGACCAACATAGAGGGTGTAAGAACTAACATCAGATGGACTGGGGGGGAAAAGACAGAGAGACAATTAATTAAAGGCTAAACATTTACTTTACAAGCAGGTGTTCCCTGAAATGAGGACGGTGAAAACAGAAACTTTAAAAAGTAGCAGTTCTGGATTTAGGCTTCACAATTTTTGTCTGTAAGATGGTTTTTGTATGCAAGAATGCTACATGTGGGTGAAAAACAACAACAACAACAACAACAAATCAAGCATAATCTGTTTTTTAATGTCATTATTTTTCAACAAATGAGAGGACACAAGAAAGACTTCCAAAAAAAAAAAAAAAAAAGAATAAGAAGAAGAAAAAGGCCCATTTCTAAGAGGAAAGTGTTCTTACTTGGGGAAACAATGTGCTGCAGATAGAACCCAGTTTTCCGTGATCAGAGAGCCTCCACAGATATGACCATCAGGGTGTTTCTGTAACCAATGACGATTTAGTGAGCAGAGTAATTCAAATCTACACTTTACAATTTAATACATGAAAATCTACTAAAGTTCCCAAGGCCTCACCTGTACATCCACCTGCCACGGCCACTCGCCTACTAACGAATCCAGCCCGCCCACAATCCTGTCCTGCATTAATGGTGGTCGTCCACATTCTTGGGCGTTAGAAGCCAAAATGCCTAGAGGAGGGAAAGTAGGTACACCACGGTAGCTGGACTTTATTTACTTATTATTATTTTTTAAATTAATGTTACTTAAAAAAATAAGAAGAAGAAGAAGAAGAAGAAAGAAAGAAAATGAAAGACTTCCTCAGCCAAGAACAGACAGCAGATATTTTTCAGGTGGGGAAGAAAAAAAATGGCGAGGGAAGCTAACGGGAACCCACTCACCTGTTATGAACCAGAAAACAGCAGGAAATCTCGGTATCACTAACATGATTCGATGTTTTCTATCACAAATGTAGTTCAACTACTACCGAGGCGGTTATCTCTCAATTATAAAACACTGTAAATATGTCCCAGCGTCCTCTATCATTAATCAGAGTCTCCAGCTGTGCAGTTAAGTCTTTAAAAAATTACATCTCTAATCATCTAAGTCACCCTCCTTGCTTAACGGCGTCGAAAAAAAACAATCATAGGTTTCAGGTTTTACCAGTATCGGTGAGACTCCGAGTATTCGCTTTGCGCCTAATCGTCTGTCTACCTGTGTGCTCACCTACAGCCAACCGAAAGTCTTGCTCCCCCCCCTGAATCCGCCGGAACCAATAACGTTTACCGAATGGAAAACCCAACCAATCAGATTGTCCTCCCCTCATTTAGTTACAGGTATCAGTTTTTTTTCTTCCGCTTATTAAAGGTGTTCTTTGCATACCAAGAAATTTTAGTTTGTGTTTACATTTTGCCTGTTGATGAAAGCCTGTTTTTGATTTGAATGCACTTTTGTTTCACTTCTGTATTTACTGGTAAAGAGGAGCAAGACTACACTACTTGGTAACTGTTTTATTTGAGTTAATGTCATGTGAGCTGTGCTTTAATGTTCTTGCTATATATCCAGCTGCATTAGTACGAGTTGATTGTGTACTGTTTAGTGAAAATAACCGGTTTAATCTCATTATAACGTTATAATATAATATTCTTTTTATTCATATAAATTTACAGTTTCATATTAACACCTCAAAACTTTTCAAGAACTCCGAACATCACCATTGAGGCACATGCTAAAACGTTATTAGACCACCTCTCAATAAAACATAAAAACACAAATATTGAAGAAATCTGTCAAAATCTACTTTAAAACTATAAATTATATTGTTATTTATTAGGCATCTGTCTATACTCATTCAAATTTGTAAATTTGAAAATTCATGGCTAACAACAATAATCATAGTTTTGCACTAAAAATATAATTTTATTTAAAGAGCCTGTAGACACTGGTGCTCTTTTTCCATTATAAAAAAATAGAAAAAATATTTTGGTAATGACCAGTACTATTAATTTAGGGCAGCAGTGGTATAAAAGTTGCGTTGGGCAGTGGTCTAATCTGCCTCTGCATTAACATTGCGCGTAGGAATTAATAAGCCTTTCATTTGAACCCAGTATTGTTATGCCTATAAACACTCCATGCGACTGTTAGCAAAGTTAACCATAAAATATTTTATTGACTCATTTTATAAAACTGACAATATTGCACACATTCTAAAAAGCCCCTGTGTGATTCATCGACACCTATATTGCCCTCATGCTTTTATTATGTGTTTATAGATCAAAAGGATCATAGTCCATATCTGCTTAACAGGTGTGCAAGGGACACACAACCAGGGTCAAGCATGCACTAAATTGGACAAATAGTCTTTCTGTTGTTTCCCCCATAACATTATTAGAGGATTACATCTTATTGTCAAACTTGTAAACATCACCTCAGCTGATTTTGTTTTTACATGTTGGCCACACATGTGGTCTGTGGTAATCCTATTTTTCTTTACATGACACCAAATGTTTATTCCTTCTGTCTGTCTATAAAGCTGTCTGTCTTTCTCTCTTTTTTGCCTTTCTCTTTTTCCTCTCTTCCCTGCCTGTATCTCTCCCTCCCTCCCTCCCTCCCTCCCTGCCCCAGGCAGTGTGTCTAGTTTCACAGAGCAATTGAAGGTGACAGGGACAGAGAGAGAGGGAGAGGGAGGGAGGGACAGAGGGAGGACACATCACAGTATCGCCCGAGGCTACACAACAGTAGAGGAAGAGCGAGAGATGGAGGGACAAAGAGAAAAGAGAGGGGAGACTCACGAAAGTACTCATAGGGAATTCCATACGCAGGTAATGGGAAAATGAAGTTACACACACACAAAAAGAAAAGAGTTGAAATGAGTGCGTGTGAGTGTGTGCCTCACTTGTGTTTGCCTCCAGGACACCCGATATCCCCTTTTTACCACTAACAGGCTCTTTTTTCTGTCTTTCCTTTTTTTTTTGAGCACGAGCGATTCCTCTCTGCTCCTCTCACTCATAATATATGAACGCATTATTGGATCCAGTTGGTAAGAGCAATTATAATGCACTCCCGTTTGTTTTTATTTTAACAACTTGATGAATATTTGTCGTGGCATTGTAACCATGGTGACTGCCTCCACCTCCACTGCCCCCACCCCTTCCCTCCCCTCCCAGCCCAGTCCACCTCCCCTTCCCCATCCCCCCTTCAGCGCTGAAAAAGCAAGGGATGGCGAGAGAGAGAGCGGGAGAGAGAGGTGACAGGAATGAACTAACAAGATGCACTAAAAAAATGCATGTCCCGGAGCTACATGAATCTTTGCAGTGAAGCACGCGCCGTCACACACACACACACACACACACACACACACACACACACACACACACACACACACACACACACACACACACACACACACACACACATTACTCCAGTCGGCACATAGGGATCACATAGGTTAAGCCACATTCCAACAACTGGAACACAATAAGATGCAACAATGATTTCAGAATACAGGAAAAAAACAAAAGGTTAACAGGCTAAAAAAAAAAAGACAAGAGGGTGGGGCAAAATGTGTGTGTGTGTAATGTGTTAATGCTATATTTTTGGGTCCAGTTTTAAATCAGCTGAGCAGTTTTTGTTACTCAACACTCTTTCACTTATTCCCTGATTTCTGTATTCACTATTAGTATTTTTTGTTAGTACATTTTTAGGAAGTTCTTTTTCGTTTTTTTTTTTTTTTGCACAAACTCTACAGTTTGGTTCCCCTTGTTCTCCTATTACAGTAAAATGACTTCCTCTGAAAATTATTATTTTACATGAAACGTGACAAACATACTTGTTCTGTATAAGATTGCCCGAAAGCTTAACCATGCACTGATTTAACTTCTTAACAGCACATAAAGTAGCTTAAACCACCTAAAGATTCAAAGTGCTTATTGTCATGTGTGCAAAGGAAAACATTTCTCTGTACAATGAAATTCTGATGCCGGTTAATATGTACAAATAGATAAAATACAAATAGTATGAATAAATAAATGGAGACAAAAAATGAAGTATTAAATAGATTTATGAAATAGCATGAAGTCTCATTTGAATCAACTGTAAAAAGCTTTTTTTTAAAAACAATCTAATCACACAATATGCATTATGTATGAGTAGTTGTGAAATGTATCTATTCTGTATTATAAAAACTAATATCCGTGCTTAAAGTACATCATGCTGTTTTTCCTGTCAGGGTGAGGGTTTCTTTTAAGAAGTATTCAATATTTTTTTCTTAATTAAAGTGTCTAAACGTTTCTTCCACCACTGTTCTTCCTTGTTTTTTTTACCTTTGAACTTGTCAAGTCTTTTTCTTTTCTCCGAGGCACGTCTTGGAGGAAAGTAACAGAGAAAGAGGGAGGTGCAGGGAGGGGGGCTTGGATGAAGCAATGGGGGCAGCGGCGAAAGAATAGCAGAGTATGAAAGAGAGAGGGAGCGACAGAGAGAAAGGGAGCGCAAAGTCTTGTCAACCGGAAATAAAACAAGCTGGCACCCTCCCCATCCCCAAGCCCCTACACCCACCCCAAAGTCACATACTTCTTCTTCACTCTCTCCATCTCTCTCCTCTGCCTCTCTGCTCCCATCTTTCATCGCTCTCTTCTCCTTTCTTCCGTTGCAAAGAGATATATTTAAACCCTGGTTCTTCTCTGTTCTCGGGCTTCGACTCTACCGTGTACCGTCATACCTGCGTCATTACTTACACCTAAACTCAGACCTTGTGTGTCTATCGCCAAGGGTTTCAGTATGGTGCTCCTTTAACCCACTGTGGGGCCACACGCTGCCTTTGTTCATTGTCCCATAGCTGTAAGCTCTACGTGTTATAGCAGAGGAACAATACCTCTGTGGTCAGGGAACAATACCTGGGTGTTCTCACAAAAGCTGGAATTCAAACCACCTGGCCATCTGCAGCATCTAAACAGGCCCGAAATACCAGTGTAAAGATTTAAAAACTTTGGTTGTGTGATATCAAATAGCTGCTTTTGAAAGCTTTTGACTGTAGAGCTGGACTCAGTTAGTTATTTAGATCACAGGCAGGTAAAACAAACCAGAAATTATTTGATACCTGAGTCATCATTTGAGATGAGAAATGAGAATATTTAAACCTGATACACGAAGGGATCCTGAATTGTAAAATCTATGTCTTCTGAAATTATAACTAAAAATGAAAACTAAAGAAAGCTATGTAAACATGTTCCCTAATTATTTACTTTCTTTGAAAATCCTACAAATGATAATGCAGGCGAGTCGCCGCTGTAGGCCGAAGTAAAAGATAATTAACTGAATAAATTAGTGAATGGTTTTGTTAAATAGCATTTTAACTTGCTTTATAGCGTGACATGTTTATGTTCTAAAAATACATTATCATAAAACTATGACATTTTTGTCTTAAAACCCTAATTTCCTTCGGGATTAATAAAGTATTCTGATTCTGATTGTGATTCTAAAAAGAAAATTTCATAGTTTTATAAAATGATAAAATGACGAATGAATATACAAATCATTTAAAACAGACCATCCGTTGTTTTAATTCAGATTTCCAGAAAAACAAATGTACATTTATCCCAAAGGTTTAAATATCAGTGAATAAATAAATAATAATGAGCTTAATAATAATAGCTAAAATAGCGTATTTATAGGTTGCAAATGAACTTTTTTCCTTAATAATATCTGGTCATAAAGAATATTTTTGTATCTAATGAGATTTGTAGTAAAATGATTGCTCATCCTTCCTCAATCCAGCTTCTTAGACAAGCTGGAAGAAAATAAAATTTAATGTTAACCTTAATATTACACAATAGACAGAAACATTTTGCTTGCTTACTTGTTATATTTATGTTTTTTTAAATTAAGTAACATGCTTGACATATTTTCAGTAGTTCAAATTGATGACTCTGTATTAAAGTATGTATTATTAAGCCTAATGGCCCTAACACCTGTCCCTAAGTATCATCATTGCATACATTAATTCACATCATTTTCACGATGATGTAAAGTCTTATTTCCTAACAATCATCATGATTCCCAATTATCTTGTAGTCATTGAATCTTCTCATGCCTACAAGACTCTGCAGTAGCAGCAGGACAGCAGGTACATATAGATATGTCAAAGCTTTATCAAAGTTTTGTCAATCACATCATTTAAACATCTATAAACAAGGATCAGTGCAAATTAGGCCCCGCTAGTTAGGACAGCAAGTTTAATTATGTCACGTGTCTGATTGCTAGACACTTGACAGCTGGTTGTACTTAATATTTATGTGTAATTTATGGCTAAAATTGAATTCCATCATCTATTCATCAGCCACTATCGTTCCATTATCTGTGCTTTATGCTCTAGTCTCTCGGCCTCCCCTCCTCCTCTTGCTGGCATTAAGTTCAAACTTGACACTGATGTTGACTCACTTTGTCACCCCTCGGTGGCTCTCTCTCTCTCTCTCTCTCTCTCTCTCTCTCTCGCTCGCTTTCTCTCTCTCTCTCCCCATCGCTCGGAGGACAAGAGTGCCCGCAGACGCATTTCTCTCCAGAGCCCCCCCTTTCACTCTTTCACTCGCTCTCACCCTGTCTAACTCTCTCCATCTCTCTCCTACTCTCCTCTTTCCACGCACACACGCACATCTACACACACACGGTATTGTCAACAAAGCTGGAGAACAAGGGACGTTGGGGGACCAGGGGAATAGAGGTCCACGGAGGAGGCGAGTAACACACACAGGACCCCCTCATCATTTCATCTGGACGCTTGGTAAGTTTGAAGAAATTGTGCTGTGTGTTTCGTTTGGTTGCTTCTTTAATTGCCGGTTTATCGCGGACTATGGGGTCAGCATCGTCACCACTGATATTTATTTAAAAGATTTCTGGACTTTATATTTAAATTGTCATCCCTGTGCACCCCGATCTAACAGAATCACATTTGACCTTTGACATTTTATTACGGCTGTAGTTTGTAAGATGTGGCTCCGTACTGACATACCTTTACCCTTCTTGTATAACTCTCCAATGAGGAAATCTTCCCACCCCAAACATAAACCAACAGGAAAAGAGAGCAGGGTTTTTTTTTGTGTTTCTTTTGTTTTAACTCTGAGCTGGGTAAATATTTATTTAAGCTGATAACACTGATAAATGAAATACGTTTGCACTTTATCTTTCACAGTGACCATTAACCATGAGTTTGTTTTGGATGCTTTATGGCTGATCTTGCTCGCAAAGCCGCTGTACAGTATGTGATTGCAGTTTTTTGGCTGCACAGACTTGCGAACATGTTTTGGTTTACTGGGGGGGAAAAAGGAGCTGAAAGCAAGTAACACCACAAATGTACTGCCTTTCAGAGTGGTTTCTAATGTACTTCATCTCCCTCTGGTATACTATCCTAGCAATGTATAACACACACTCGTTACGACAGCGAGCATGTAACTAACTCCATTTCTGCCTGTCATCATGAGGCTAATTCACTACAATGCCAACCATGTGTGAATTCATGCGATATGAACCCCTCCTTCTTCTTCTTCTTCTTCCTCTTCTTCTCCTCTTTGCCCCTACCCCTAAACCTTGCCTCCCCACCCCACCTTAGGAGGTACGATTTGGAGGATTGAAGAAGGGAGAGAGGAGCCAAGGTGCCAGTAAACAGGGTCAAACACGCACGCAGGACGGGACTCTTTTATTTCTCTTCATGGTGGTTTGGACACTCGTATTATGTATGAGAAGTTAACCATGCTGAACCTACAGAGCGGCTCTAACTGGAGTGGGCCTAACAACTGGTACCATGATCCCACCGCCATCCAGACGCAACACAGCACAGGTGAGAGGACATTTTCTGTCTAGATCATGACACAGCCCTCACAGATCACAAGGAATATGTCTTTGATTTTAAACCACTTTCAAAGTTGTTTCGTGGCTACATCACCAGCCTTTACGATCTTAAAATATGAGACACACACCCATGTAACGCACATCTCTTTTGTCACCTTCATTGCTGCCAGTGTCTGAGGGATGTCTGCTGGACACGGAGGGCAGCATGGGAGCCGAGGCAGGGGGGGGTGGAGCAGGCAGGGTAGGAGGAGGAGTCCCCGTGGAGCGGGATGAGGGCGAGGAGTCTCAGCTGAGGCTGCAGCTCAAGAGGAAGCTGCAGAGGAACAGGACCAGCTTTACGCAGGAGCAGATCGAGGCTCTTGAGAAAGGTCAGGCCATGCAAGCACGCACAGCACTCTCCTCGCAGCCAATCGCTGCTCTCCACTGGTGCGAGCCAGACCAGAGCGTGTCATGACACAGCTTGTCTTGCTGCTTTTTTCCCCCCCTGACAACACCTTTTCTATTGGATTATATTTGTTACACCTTGTTTGCAGGAGTTTCTTAAATGGCTGTGGGGAGTGGGGGATGCAAATGAGAAATCATAAATCATCCCGTGTATATTTTGGTAGGACATCATCTTTATCAGAGCCTGCAGATGAGAATAAACATTACCAGATGCAAATTATCCACAATCCTCACTCCACAAATATTCCCGATCTGGTCCAGAATAGCCTCCAGAGACATGTAAAGCAGAGGTTTGATAATGCGTGTTTGCCGCGTTTGTATTATGCAGCGAGATCTGGCCCTCGTAGCCCCGATACCCTCTGAGAGGGATCAGAAAGCCACCCTTGACTGGATATGGCTGCAAAGGGCCCTTGAGCTAAATAAGGACGCAATGTCCACTGTGCAGCCGAGTGGAAATGTATCACTGTGGTCACTCTGTGCAAATGACATTAATGAGGTACACTGACCTCACTGCACAGCCAAGGCACAATAACAATCATGTGTTGACACGGACGCCAATTATAACAATTTGCAAGACTCAATTTGCAAATGTATCATTATTTTTGCTAAATAAGTATTTATTAAGTATTTATTTATTAAGAGTGGACAAGTTTTTTTTTTAAATTATTTGCAGACATTATAATCTCAACTAATTCAATATTTAAAATGAAACTTAATTATCTGCTGCTTTTTCAGATCATTTACTGACTTTTCGGGTTTCGGTTTCTCTCTTGACATTTTACTAAAAAATTTGAACGGAAACAGTTCAGACTATAAAGACATCTGTACAACTAGATCTGAAACTTCAGAGTTCATCAGGATGAATCAGACTGCCGCTTACAGGGTGAGGCACATTCGCGTTTCGACTTGTCAACAACAAAAATGTCAGCAGTTTGTCACCTAGAAATGAACTCCTTTGATGCTCTAAAAGTGAAACTCTCACTAATACGAAGTGTCTGGTTTCAAGCCACACCATTTGTTAGACACCTTGTAGTAAGTCACTATATATGCAAATAAGTGACAAACAATGCAATTTTCCAATACTAATTAAGAAAAACAATAACCTGCAAGGATTTTTCTTCAGTTTACTTTTACTCAGCCTTCTGTGAAATAAAGTGCTTAGACAGTTTCTCAACTTGAATCCTTTCATATGAACTTTCTGCGTGTTCCATAATCATAAATATTTTATACAAAGTGCAACAGATAAATATTTCAAAAATGGTTGTAAGGATACAGCTCAGCATCCTGGATTTATATGTTCCAAAGAAGGATAATTAGTAATGCTGATATTAAGCAGTAATTACCCAATATGTAGTTGATTGATTTCTGCTAAAATGACTCTATAAAAGTCCATTTCTGCTTAATTCTAATTCAGACTAAATGATATGATGGTTCCAAAATAGGTGAAGAGCATGCCAGGCTTAGGACTCACTTTGTGTGTTTGATGATGCCTTATATCTTCCGCAGAGTTTGAAAGGACGCATTATCCAGATGTTTTTGCAAGGGAGAGATTAGCGAACAAGATCGATTTACCTGAGGCCAGGATACAGGTGAGAAAGCTCTCAGTCCTCCTCTACAGTCCCATTTATTTGTTAGGCCTAACCTGTAACAGAATCCAAATATATAGACCAATGTAGCTGTTAACAACAAGGCAAACGGGTGCAACGGGACTCTTTGATTGGCAGGTGTGGTTTTCAAACCGAAGAGCCAAGTGGAGGAGAGAGGAGAAGCTGCGCAATCAGCGGAGGTCAGGCGGTGTGACTTCTTGCTCGCAGAGCCAGGCCCCCCTGAGCACTTCCTTCAACACGTCTGTCTATCATCAGCAGCACAGCAGCAGTTCAGGTGTGTTTGTTGACTTAACTCATACAGCACACGAGGAGCCTGAAAGCAAGACTTTACCTATTCTCTCAATAATTTATGTATTTGGTGACAGGAATATTTTAGTAGTTTATAATTACCAGCCTCAGAGCTCCCTCTGCTTGACATTTGCAGGCTGGCAAACCATTAGAGGTTCTCCATTAGAGCGCATCTATATTAAAACGTTTCCACTGCGAGATGCTTGTGCGTAAATTTGTGCGCACATGCTCACTGTGCGTGCACCCTGTGTGTCTCGCTCTCTTCCTCTCTCTCTCTCTCCAGGGTCCATGTTGAGTCAGGCTGAGTCGTCCCTGCCCAGCTACAGCTCCCTGTCAGTTTTCTCATCTGGAGTCCAGGTTGGAAATTCATCATTCGTCATTCATCATTTATCATCAGCACCTTCCAAACTACATCAAATTCATCATAACAGATCAGAACCTGTTTATTATCACTTCTAGGCTCTGAAATTCATATTAATCAAAGTTAATAAATGATTCTGCAGCTGATAATAAAACGTGGTCACAGCAGTATTCTTTAATATTAGAAACATATGGTTTGAAAGATCTTTAAATTGATTGATTTTTTTAAACTGATGAACGATTATGACATCGTGTGAATGAATATGAATTACATTAGGGTTGTTTTTTGCTTCTCTCAAATTTTGACTGACATAATGCCATAATTTGGACATTTTTACAGTCAAATAGATCCAGTCAGTTCTTAATAAGGTTCTTATAGATGTGGCTTCAAGCAAAGCACCCAATACAAGAAACTGGAGATGTACACTTGTTTTTCTGACAACTTATAGCTCCTTCTTATCAGTCAAACTTTATTAATCATATTTTTCAACCACTGAACTCCAAATTCATTTTGCATTGAACATTTCTCCTGTGAAAAAATGCAAAGGGTGTGTCAGGTTGAAGGCCTTGGCAGACTTTGGCATTGTTCTGAAAGCTGGAAGGTTTGCAATATTGTATAAAAGCCTTTGAACAAAAGGTTTGTTATAGAATATGAAATGGTTTTTTAACGAAAATGCAGTTTGCTTTCACATTCTTTGTCAGGAGCCTGCAGCTAATCCCCACTTTGAGGGATGTGGGATGCGCAGCTCTCTGGTTTTCCAGTGGATTGTAATTCATGTGTGCCAGAGCCTCAACAATAATGCATTAGAAATGTCTGCCCGGTCTGATTTCTGAAAATATTATCATCGCAACGTTTAAATCTTTAAAAAGATTTGAAAGAAAACCTTGACTCTTTTTGCATCTGCAGTATTAAACAAAAGCGTGACGCTGCTGTTGCCGCCGCGCTGAACCACACTCCGAACATACCACAAGCCTCTAGCACCTCCGTGTGGTGAAACCCAAACCATGTTGCTGTAACTGTTTTAGTGCTACATGGTCTAGTAGACAGCAATGATTCTGCTCTTAAAAGTAGACTTGTATGTAATGCGTACCAACATCTTTTCTCTCCTCCACTCCTGTGTCCGCTCTCAGTCAATTCCTCCCCAGTCGGCCTCCTCCTACTCCTGCATGTTACCTCCATCTCCTTCTGCACCACGCAGTTTTGACTCATCAGCGTACTCCTCCCCTCATCTGCAGTCTCCACCCTCGGCCAACTCCAACACGGGTGAGCGTTTATTAGCATCACTTTGTTATTTGCTTTATTTCTATCTGTGATTTCTGTCTGACTCTTTACGCTTCTGACTGTTTTTCTCCTCTATTCAGGGCTCATATCGCCTGGGGTGTCAGTGCCAGTCCAGGTCCCAGGAACTGAGCCGCAGAGCATGAGTCAGAGCCTGGGTCAGTACTGGGCCAGATTACAGTGAACAACAGACAATTGTTGCCAATCAGCACGACGAGAGAAGAAGAAGGAAAAAAGGGCATGTAAAATAAAAACGAGTGCGAAGAAAAGAATATAAGCAAGCACAGGGCTGAGCTATAGAGGGGCCTCGAAGGGGTTGCAGACCCCAAAAATGCATTAAATGTTTACAAATTCAGCCAAGAGCAGCTTTGGTTGCACTTAACAGTACTCCGGCTGTACTGGTGTTATCTTAGTATTATCAGGTTGCACTTTTGGATAGTATGTGTACATAGCGCTGAGGTCAGGGTTAGGTATAGGATCAGTCTGAGGTGTGTTTAGGATTAGAGTCAGGATTAAATCAGGGTTTAATGTAGCATTTGATATTTAAGACTTAGCTTTGAAACCTTCCAAAATTCCATTACACAGTCTGGCTTTTTCTTTTATAAGTATATATGATCCAAGCCAAAGCACTAAAAAGAACAAAGAGGAAAAGACTGGTCTTCCTAAAGCTCAATACACATTTCCGAAAAAAAAAAAAGTGTTTACATTGTAGAATTATGTTGCAAAAATGTTGTTTATTCTGTTCAGTTTAATTAAATAGTGCCAGTTGACAGCAGAAGCCATCTCAAGGGGTTTTATGTTGTAAGGTGATGACCCTACAATATTCGCGAGAGGACTCTATCGATTTAACAGCAAAACTTTCTTTTGCTTTGCTTTGAGTTTTAAATTATACCTGACTTTACTTCTACCCTTCAGCTTTAAGATCAATCCTTAATGCCAGCGTATGTCAGGTGTATTGTGAAGTGTAACCACAGTTTCTTGTTACTTGAGCAGCTCAAAGATATTGTGATAGCTAGCTTGTTCGCTAAGCATAAGCTGTGTGAGGCTACTGTGAAGATTTTAGACTTGCTTACAGCAATCACTTGTACTGAAACTAAAAACAAAAAAACAAAAAAACAAAACAAAACATACCATAACAAGTGTAAATCCTGCCTATCCTGCCAGCAACATTACACTGAGACCACATATTTTTGTACAGACATCTGTGTATGATGAAGATAAGTGTGAAATATTGTCGGATGTTATTGGAGGGAAGAATGTAGCATGCTGTAGGCTCATTCACTCTCAAAGCACAAGTTTGATTAGTAATGCTGATGTCAGTACTGGCTGATCATAACATCAGTCTACACAATAATAAAAATGGCATTAGCAGATTTTTGGGGGGCAAACTGTAAATCAGCTACATTTTGTCTCTATTCTATATGCTGTGGATCTAATCTTTTTATTCAATCAATCAAGAAATCAGAAGCAATTCCATAACAAAGTTTGCAGTGATATATACACGATACACCACATCATAAATATTTATTAGCCTATGACAATCAGTACAAAAACATAGTGCAAACACTCAAGAGACAATCAAAGCTGGAAGTAGAGGTGAATAACTGTGAAGTTAATGCAACACTGTCAATACAACAGCAATGGCTTTAACAAATGTGCATGACCAAAACAAGCTGCTACAGACAATCAGCTCCTATCAGAAATGAAATCAAGTATTGTACAAAAAGCTGTTGCTGTAATCTGCAGAGTTTGAACCTCTGCTCACTTTCCTCTGACTATTGGTTTTATTGATGCATCTCATACGAAATGTCTTTCGGCCCTTATTTATTTGTGTTTTCACTCGTTCACATAAGTCCTTTGTGTTGTTTTTGTTGTTGTGTGTTGTGTTAGTACTGTATAGCTACCAAGAGTCAACCCTTTTGTGAAGGCCTTGGATCCCTTTAATGAAAATAAAACTGTGTGTAATGAATCATTAAAGGTCTGCGTTTGTGACATTGTTTCGCACTTGCATGGTTTCACAAGTTTTAAAAGAAAAGGATAATAGTGATGTGTATGTAGATTGGTAACAGGCTAGTAACTGGTCAGCTACTTACGTAGCAACTTTATTCATTCCAAAATACAGTCAAATTGGACCATTGGCTAGTAAATCAAAGGTTATTTGCAGTTAACCTCGGCATGCTTGGTATGCAGTGTGTGCTTAAAAAATTTGAGGAAACGGGACAACTGTTGGACAAAAGAAGTAGTAGGCCTAAAAAATGACTATGTAGAGAAGATGAACAGCTAAAAGTCATGTGCATGAAATGTGAAAAATAAATTCAGCAAAGACCTGACACAGGACCTGGGAGATAGGTCAGATCCTAAATACGCATCTGACCCTTCAGCTGATCTCTGAAGCCCCATCTGAGGAGCTAAAACCCAGACATCAACATTACTGAAGCAGGAATAACAACAACAGAAAGGCAGCCAACATTCAAAGATTAGGGTTGAAAGTCCTACAAGAAGCCTAGAGAACTTTTACTGGAGACTAATTAAAGAAATGAGAAGAAGGCTTTGCTAAAAGAGTTCAGGCTGTGTAGAAGAATAAAGGGGGTCATACTCCCTAGATTTGTACATACGTTGTTTCTGGCTTTCATCATGCATTTCCATGTGTGTATGTGTTGATACATTTTTGCATTTATTTCCCATTTATCTATCAAAATATAAAGAAATGATGGGTGACTCAAGACTTTTGCATGGTGCCGTAGAGTACAGGCCAACAGTATTAGGCTGTTTCTTGAACAAACAGGAAAACTGGAAAACATCATCTGTCCATTCCAGCAAGATTGTTTAAACTCAGTTTCCCAGAGTTCACCATTCAGAATCTTTTGTTCAACAGCATGAATGGAACATATGCTGTCAACCACTACTATTAAATATCGAGCAGCTAAAAGACTGATCATTTCCCACAGGGCAGCGACATGAAGTGGGCATGATGGAAACTGGCCTGCCATTAGCAGGGCTGCATTTATGCGCTAATAGCTCCACTCACTTGGGCCCTGGAGGATGAACAGAAATTAAATACGGGAGGAGAGGAAGAGGAAGACAGGGGGGAGGGGGCAGGGAAAGATAACACCAGTTATGCTTTGCAGAGCGAATGGAAATGTAGACCCACAAACATAATGTGCTATGAGATGCCAGAGCACTCAAGCCAAATGCAGCATCATCCGTTCTCCAGAAATGTAGACGTAGACTGATGAGTAAAGGTAGACAGAACTTCCAGAAATTCCGTGTGCAGTTTCCATGTGCTGTTAAAAAAGGCTAAAATGTCTTTAAAAGTTTCAATTTAATTTCTATCATCCTGTTTGCAAATAACTTTGTATTTGCAAAGTTTGTATATTTTTTTGTATATTTTTGTATATTTTGTCATACTCATTTTTTTGGCATTTGTCATCCTCTGAGCTTTCTCCTAGCTGCTCTAATGTGTTTCCTTTCCTGACAAATAATAAGTTTCACTTCCCTTTGGCAGTTCACTCAGCCCTCTGGACAAAGAGACTGAATAAGTGAAGTTGTGTTTTGTTAAGTGTTAAAATTACTGTACATTTCCAACATTCTACTAAATTGAAGAAACAATTGGATTTTTCAAAATAGATACAATCAATACAGATGAACCATTGTTGCTATGGAACATGGATGCTGCAGTGCCTCTCATTTTTGAAAAGAATTTACATGTTGTCTGTAAATCAAACCCTACAAATGTGGCATCACTGCAAAAGCACAACATGTCTCTTGATAGGACATTAGGACTCATATATATTGCATAAACTATGCTTGAGGTCTCAGACTCATATCCTACACAGAGAACAAGAATGAATTCCTGGATCTTAGAAGATTATACAATCACACAAAGTATGTTTACTACACATTAGGATGATGTTTGTGGTTGCTCTAACCCAATAATTTGATGTGACCCAGATAATAATTAAAGAAAAATTAAAGAGTGAAATGACTCCCTAAGTCTCTTCTATTTTATTACCTGTACCAGAACAAAGACAGGTCAAAGCATCAGGTAAAAAATGGTGATACTGACTCGGACCTGAAAAATCTTGTCTAGTGCGAGAGCCCACAAAGCCACAGGTTCTTTCTATTTCTACTGAATTGTACATGAGTCCTCTGTCTCATTTGGTCTGTATTTTCAGGTTTGAAAATGTTTAAATTAATAAACAAATGAATAAGTAAATAAACAGGTTTGTGAACCTAAATGTAAACAGCCTGTGCTGCTTGGCTTGAATGCATGATAAGAAGGCAACTGGACTTGTTTAGGTATGTGAAGATGTTTTGACCCACTAATCATGTGAGGCTTCACATAAGCCACAGAGTGCATAGACTAGTGTACAGTGAATAGTCCTCTGACTTTTACGTAGGAAAAAACAGAAAACCATTGCAAAACACATGGCAAAACGTAGGAGAGCCACGGCAACAGGACAAGACTCAGCTGTGCGTTTGTACTCTTTCAGAAATGCCAGTGGTCACATTGTGGACCAAAATGATGGAAGACAGAGATAAGTAAAGGAGGTCATGCACCTCTACTCCGCCATTGCTGAACAGATGCGGTGGCTAACAACACCAGGTACCAGCCACATGCAATGCAGGCTTGAGAGCCCTTCCAAGAGATTTCAACCCCTACTCACGCCTTAACAGCTCATGTGGTGGTGGGGTGGGGCAATGTCTTATAGTGTGTTCCAGTTCAAGTCAGAATTTCTAACTGGAAACTCAGATTTCCAACTTGGGAAATCTGACCAGCTCCACCAACCCCAACTTCACAATCCAAAATGGCAGCAGTACATGTAAATATAAGTAAAACCGTAAGCCCCTATATGTGTTTTCTGTGGGCAGGCCAATTGTGGGTATTCCTGGTGTTCATGTAAGCTGACCCATCCAGGGCCCCTAGGAGATTTGTCCCTTTGGACCCTGAATTCATTCCACGTAATTCTGTAGCAATCCAAAATAGGCTTTTCAACTGAAAACCACTCACCCCCCCCTCCCCCCCCCCACTTGGGAGTTATCATATGGTTCTCTGTGGGTAATAGAAAACCCATTTAGGGACCCTAAAACTACTGTTGGCCCTGATTGGGCACACCTAACTGGGGCCCATGTGGGGTCCATCATACCCACACAGCTCCAGAGTGCTTAAGTTTTACCACTGTTTTGAACACTTAGCCATCTTTGACTGTGAGGCAGCTCCAAATAGGGCTTCATGAGGCGTTTGAGGTTCCAACTGGAACTCTGAAACTTCCAACTTCAAATTGAACACGTCAAATTAAACTTCTAATACGTACTGCGACTGATTTATACTTATGACTCGTTAAATAGCCATAAGCAGATCATTGTCCAGGCTCTATTCCTGGATATACTGCAGCTGTTTTTTAGTTTAAAAAAGAACTATTGCTAGTGATGTAAAAAACAAAGCAACAAAAAACAAGGAATATTTCCAGTGATCCAAAAACACGTATTTGTAGTATTGCATGAATCTCTCTACCTTGCCAGAGAAAATCAAATCCTGTTTTTCCTTGCTAATGCGACTTCACTATTAAAAGCACCCAACTCTCATTTCCGAGGTAACTGGAACGCCCCAACAGTTCCCCGATCGATCCACCAAGCCTAGTCCCAAGAGAGACTGAAGCAGCTGAAGAAGAACAAGCGGTGAGCATCGTCTCTGTTCCCCTGAATATGTGCTGATTTAGAGAAAGCTGCGGAATTATAAACAAGAATCCTCCAAATATTAAACATCCTGTTAATGATGTGGAGCACTTTTCCTCCTCTTTTCTTGCAGTGACTGGGATGGAGTTTTGCCTTCTGCTGTTAATGATATGGACCTTTACGGGAAGCACATCAGCAGAGCCTGACCAATACAGCAGAGCCGTGGTGAGTACAAAATATTCACGACACACAAAAAATCCTCTATGAGTTGTAAACGTTTATCGGCAGCTGTGTGGATTCCTTTGGTGTATCTGAAAGTGGGGAGGAAAGTGTAGGGTATGTGTTACTTTTGCATCAGTTTTTTTTTTGTATCCTTTTGAATCCTACATATCATATACATATAATTTTAATCTGACATTTAATGTGTATTTTATCGGAAATTGTATTTCCACGTGTTTTTCATTTCAGATGGTAAAATTAACTACCCACGGCAAGGGGGGTGGGTGTGTGTTGGCGGGCGGGGGGGGGGGGGGGGGGGGGTATAGAGGTATTTAATATGAGACTCTTGAGGTTTATAAGAATATATCAAACATATGAAACGCTTTGGGGACTTTCTTTTGACCATTTTGAGAGATTAGTCCTTCATCAGAAAAAACACTAGTTGTATAAATAGAATAGACATTACGTTACACACTTCACATGAAATGCGACGTGCAAGCACGATAAGCTTCCCACTTCCAGTTCCTCAAATATGAATTAATATCGCTATATTTCGTGGTATGTGTATATCGTGTGTGGCTTGGTTATGAGAAAGAAAAATGTTTTACTTCTTTGATTGAAAAAAGAGCATAAATCCCGGATGACACTGCTGCAAATCTCACTGGGGGTAAATTATATATATATATATAGATAGATATATAGATATAGATATATGTGTGTGTGTGTGTGTGTGTGTGTGTGTGTGTGTGTGTGTGTAAGGGAGTAAGGGAGTTTGAAGGCAGAGATCAAAGAGGACGGTTGATGGAATAAGCCACCACCTTTTTCCTGTCAAAGTGCAGCTTGCAGGGTGGAGGACATGTAAGAGTACCGCAGGTTTCAAAATCACGTTCAAGAAAGAGATTTCATTGTTTCAATGTATGTGTGTAAAGTGTGTATTTTGTGTGCTTGTGTGTGTTTTGTGGTACACACTGCTCTACAGCATTTATGCTATCAATCAACTTGCTTAACATGGAGAGGATCATGCAATATTAATGAAAAAAAGGGCTGCGCTTGTTCAGATTGATCTGTTGTCATAAGTGGAGCAGCATACAGTGCGTATCAAATACTCCTATGACATCAAAGTAGATGCTTGCTAGATATGACTGACTCACTGTGGTGAGGATGCATTTACATTTTCTGGCCTCATTAGTAATCAAGTTTGGGAAATCAACCAATTTCTTCTTGTTTTGTGTCCAGGACTGGCTCGGTAGGTATGGGTACCTTCCTCGTCCTGACCCACATACAAGTCAGCTGCTGACGAAAGAAGGGATTGAAGAAGCTGTTCGTACCATGCAGAGATTCGGAGGGCTCCGGGAAACTGGGAAGCTTGGTAAGTTATTCTTAACTCACATCTGTTAGGAGAATGTATTACTGTATTTATACACAATTCTTTGTGCAAAGCTCTCGAGTTACCCCTCATTTCTTTGCAATTTGCTTCTAAGGAGCCAGAGTGTTTTATAACTTTTTTAACCATGTCAATTTTTAACTGACATCAAAAACTTTTACTGGGAAAAAGCTGCCAGGAGTCCTTCATCCAACCACCTGTTCATAAAGCGGTTCATAAATGTTAAGGAAAGCAAACATTGTAGCTGCTCCGATCCATCAAGCAGAAAAAAGGCACCAAATCCAACAAATGAATCAGTTTGAACCCTTTTTATACACTTTATTGACTGCAGGTCATTGCAAAAACACATTGTCGTTGACATTCACAGGCATTAGGTAGTTTTTTGCACCAAGGTTATTCCCAAAAAGCTATTAGCTGAAAGCTTGACATATCAAGAAATAACAACTGCAAATGACAAGAAAACGTCCCTAAAAAAAAGAGTTCGGGCTATGTTGATGACATTGTATTTCCATATACACTACCAGTCAAAACTTTGGACATGCCTTCTCATTTAATGGCTTTTCTTTATTTTTACTACTTTCTACATTGTAGATACATACTGAAGACATCAAATATACAAAGCAAGATATGTGGAATTATGTAGTAAGGAAAAAATTGATAAAGTATGTCTCATGTTTTAGATTCCAGAAAGTAGCCACACTTTGCTTTGTTGACAGCGCTGCAAACCCTTGGCCTTCCCTCAGTGAGCTTCATGATGTAGTCACCTGAAATGGTTTTCACTTCACAGGTGTGACTTGTCATTTGTGGAAATTCTTGCCTTCTTAATGGGGTTGGGGCCATCAGTTGTGTTGTGCAGAAGTCAGGTTGGTACACAGCTAACAGCCCTATTTTTTACAACTGTTAATTCATATTATGCATACATAATGCATACATACATCAACTGTTCAGAGGAGACTGTGTGAATTACACCTTTATGGTCAAATAGCTGCTGAGAAACCCCGAGTAATGAAAGAAACAAGATTTGTTCAGGCAAGAAACACAAGGTTTAGAGATTAGACCAGTAGAAAAAAACACACCTCCAGCTGTGTAAGGGCTATTTGACCAAGAAGGAGAGTGATGGAGTGCTGCGCCAGATGGCCTGTCCTCCACAGTCACCTGACCTAAACTCAGTTGCGATTGTTTGGGATGAGATTGACCACAGATGGCAAAAGAGCCAACAAGTACTCAGCATCTCTGGGAACTCCTTCAAGAGTGTTGGAAATCCATTTCAGCTGACAACCTCATGAAGCTCATCAAGAGAATAGCAAGAGTGTGCAAAGCAGTAATTAAATCAAAGGGTGGCTATTTTGAAGAATCTAAACTATAAAGCATGTTTTTAATTATTTCACATTTTTTGGTTTACTACATAATTCCAAATGTGTTCATTCATAGTTTTGATGCCTTCAGTGAGAATATACAATGTAAACAGTCATCAATATAAAGAAAAACCATTAAACGAGATGGTGTTTCCAAACTTTTTACTGGTAGTGTATATTTGCACATTTCAGCAATTTCCTTCTTCCCATTTTCACAGGAAAAATGCAATATAATTAGTGATGGCTCAAGACTTTTGCACAACACTGTACTTTTTTTTCTAGACAGGGGTCACATGAGGCCTTGCAGTTCTTGCAACACCTTCTTTCATTTCAACACATGATATTTTATCATCTTCTCTTCCAGACCTGGAAACGCTCAAACTAATGTCTAAACCACGATGCTCTCTTCCTGATATTGTCGGAAGAGATGACATACTGAGGAGGCGAAGGAGGAGGAAAAGATATGCACTATCAGGCCTAAAGTGGGATAAGACAGATCTCACATGGAGGTTGGTTTCGTGTGATGATTGTGACATTGTGGTTTTATCATATGTGTATGAATCATGGGAATATCCCAGGAACACTTGACATGTTTTTTACCCCATAAGTTGTCATGGCCAACAAGCTAGTCATGTTACATCAAATATAGGAACTAAGTCAGGATTAAAGAGGCATTTTATTGAGGAAGCTATCTGATAGCGTGTGGTGCTAACAGAATGATGTGTGAGTGGATGTGGCTCAAGTGGTAGAGTAAGTCTTCCACCAAGCGTCAAAGTGCTCAGTTTGAGTATATATAAGTACAACTATATAGCACCTTTCTATTATAGAAAATTTACCCACATGCTGAAAAAGAGGAGAACCTGTTACCATTTGAAGATTAAAGGTTGAAGTAAGTGCTAGCATGCAGGATTTAAAACTTCTAAAGCTTTCCACTATGATAACTTGTGTTCTTGTGTTGTTGCACAAATATGAGAACAACATATTACAGCCTATAAATGCAGTGTTGCTTGGTTTCTCAATTAAACAGAAGAAAATAGAAGATTAGGGCCACCAGAAAAAAAAGAGCACATCTTTTTTTCTTCTTTTCCAGAATTCTGAGAAAAGAGTGGCCATAATCCTCTTCTGTACAATCAGATCCACCTATGACTTGAAATGTCGTATCTTAATAAGTCTACCTTAGCCAAATTTGAGGACTTTGCAAACCAGCATGTGGCATCAAGGTGACACCTTGGAATTTGATGTTTAAATATTTTTTTTGTTAAATTTGACCTGTAACTTGTAATGAAGGACAAAAAAATTGAGAAAAAGGGAAGGCTCCACTTTTAGATAACATAAGCCTTCTGCAAGGCTGAATTTTAATGACATTTTATTATGCTGTATGTATACAGCTGTGTATGTATAGGGCTGTGGATTCAGGGCCAATCGGTCCAGGGTCCATAATGCCGTTGGTGGAGGTGGCTGAATGGACCGAGGAGTGAGACAACGAGATCTTTGAGTAGTGGCATTTTTTGAAAACATTTATTAAACATGCAGTTTTAATCATATTATTACACATACTGCAAATGTGCGCATAAAAGAGTTGGCATTCTGTTTTTGAGGGTTCCAAGCTTCATCTGGCAAGACTGTCTAGATGACATATTGTGAAAGGTGACACAGTGCAGAAAGGTCAAAGCAAGCACACTTACAGACACAGACATCACGTACATTTATTTTTAGGGCAGAGGTGAGACTTGCTTGTAACTGCAATTTGTACCTGCATAAGCAACAGTTTTTGCAGAATGTGTGCCTGATGTTCCAGAGATAAGCGAGAAGAAGAACATCCACAGGAAACATCTGGCTCGGAGACGGTGAAAATGTCTCTTTAAGTGTGTTAAAGGTGACTGTCATTAACTGTAATTTATGCATGACATGTATCTGCCTGACGCAAGAGGGGGCGTGAACCCTGACATATAAAAACCATTTGAAGTGTGCTTTCTAGCGGAGATTTATGCTGAGAATTGTGATGGTATATTTCTTTCCACGCGTGTGTTTAATAAAATCATTGTTTTGACACATCTGGACCAGTGGTTGTTTGTCTCACACCTCAATCAAAAGAATTCGGGACAGTATTAAAACATCACGTGTGATTAAAAAAAGAGGAATGTGAAAAATACACAAGTCACAGCATTTAAGTTTTCTGTCTCCAGTATCCACAGCTACCCAAATCCCTCCACCTCCCCTGGCTTGGCTAACAATGACGTGGAAAGCCTCCTGACTCATGCCTTCAAAGCCTGGAGTGACGTGGCCCCTTTGAATTTCCGTCAGCTGAGGAGAGACAGCAATGGGGCCACAGCTAAAGGGGACATCAGAGTGTCTTTTGACCACATGTTTCACGACGATGGGTACCCTTTTGATGGGCAAGGTGGCACTCTGGCCCATGCCTTTTTCCCAGGAACACTTGACATATCTGGTGATACACACTTTGATGACGATGAGATCTGGAGCTACGCAGGTATATAAAAGAATATATAAAATTTAAAAGGATATGAAGAACACAAAAAACCTCATCATTCACTTACCCAGAATGTCCACTATCTAATTTTAAGTGGGTTTTTTTTGCTTTCTTGTGAAACGGTAACACTTTTCCTTCACACTTCCACAGGTGATAGCAGAAGTACAGACTTGTTCACAGTTGCAGTGCATGAGTTTGGCCATGCACTGGGCCTTTCTCATTCCTCCTCTGATCCATCCATCATGAGGCCGTACTATCAGGGTCCCGTGGAAGACATTGCCCACTTTAAACTGGCCATGGATGACAGGCTCGCCATCCAGCAGCTTTACGGTCAGTCTGACTAGTCGTACACTCGTCAAATCAGTATCTGGCACTTGATGATGTAAAAATAGTTCAGAGGTTGTGGAGTATTACACTCATATTGCCATATCATACCACTATTGTAGCAATAAATCTTTCTTCATATCCGTTTGCCCTTTCAAACTGATTGTGAATTAGTGAATTATATTACTTGATTTTTTTTTATGTAAGTTATATCAACCATCCATTTAACATGACCACAAGAGTTCAGCAATATAGCCTCAAAAATGTATCACATATTCCATGATTTCAACATAGTTTGTGATAACAATATTAATGATAATATTGAAAAAAATAATAAATATTTTTATATTGATGCTTACATTCAGCAACCTACATTATGTAGGTTAATGAAAATCGTCTTCAATCCCTCTTTTTTAATGAGCAACAGTCACTGATTACCTACTAGCAAGCGCAGCTAGCCAGTGCTCTGAGCAGCACACCGTGTAGTCATTTAAGGTCATTGTTTCCACTTTCAGCGGAAACAGTTTTCTTGCATATTTTGCAGGGTTCTCGCTCTCCCTTAAAGGCATGGCATGTCAATATCGGTCATGGCTGATGGCTGTCCCTCACTGATCCTTGTTCCTGTTAAAAAAGAGTTTTCCCTTCCTACTGTTGCCAAGTGCTTTCTTATCGGCGGTCATCTGATTGTTGGGGTTTTCTCTCTATTGTTATAGCCTTCTTGCCTTACAGTAAAGCACCTTGAGATGAGTGCTTTATGGTTTGGTGCTAAATAAATAAAACTGAAATGAACTAAATATGATATTTTTTATATCACATAAAAAATGATACTGGGCTTATGACAGATGATATATGGCACAGCCCTAATGATCACTCTTGATTTGGGCAAATGTACATGGAGGACATGTGGTCCTGCAAATATAAGCTGTCTCTGCTATTTGTTTCTAGTTTATATAATTGCACTTTACACTTAGGTTTTATAAAACTCTTACACAGTTGTTCTCAGATATTCATTACTGATATATTTCTGTTATAGCTTAATACGCTATAAAACGTAAAACATCTACAAAAGATAAAAATAATACAGTAATACAATAACACTGTTTTAATCTGGTTTTGTGTGCAACACTGCATTAATGCAGTGATGTAACTGAATATCTTCCTCATGTCTTAAAAAAGAAAAAGCCTTGCATCCTGTGTGACAAACACCTCTGCACACTGAGAAGAATGTGGGTTGCCTGCTGAGTTTTTCTTATACTGTCGTCAGCTTTCGTTTCCTCTTCCACAGTGTCTTCTGTCACTCTTCTGTTGCAGGTGTGAAAGATGCTGACCGACCAGGTGGTGATGATCCCCACTTCCCACGCCTGCCCAGTCCACCTCCACCGAGGCCAACACAGCAGTGAGCTGAACCATGGGAGGGATTGGGGGTGGGGGGGATTATCTGGATTGCACTTTAATCCAGATAATCATCACATAATATTTGACTTTACAAACTATGAATATACTATTAATGCATTCAGACAGAGTCACATAAAAAAAACGAAGAATGACTAATTAGGGAAGGCTGTGGCCCCTATCAGTCAAAAGGCTGATAGTTTGATACCCTGCTGCTGCAGTTTGCATGTCAACGTAAAGGGAAAGATACTAAAACCTCACGGCTCCATTGGTGTCTGAGCGTGTGTTGACAAATGTTAGACATTGTACTTAAGTATAGAAAAAACATACTTGTATGAATGTGTGTGTTCCTGGATGAATGAGGCTTGGGGTAAAAATCTCTGTGAATATAATCGTAAGGTAGTAGTCTATTTAATTTAAGTGATAGCTTAAAGACTCTCACTGTGGCATTCTTGGCCCCACTGCACCCTCTAGTGTAATTATCAAACAAATGCAGTAAAAGCAGAGTTTAACTTGATTTTGATTAAATTTTCTCTCCTAGTTCTGATCCATCATTCCAAGAGCGGTGTCAGGGAGGCTTTGATGCTATAGGAAACATTAGGGGAGAGGTCTTCTTCTTTAAAGGTATGAAAAAGTGGATCTGTGCTGAACAGAATAAAAAATACACCTCAATTAATTTTCCACATTCGTCAAAAAAATATATTTTTATTTTATTTATCCGTGTTGTTTCTTTTGTGTCTTCTCTTCAAAAAGGTGCACAGTTCTGGAGAACCCAGCAAGATGGATCTTTGGTGTCCTTAAATCCGGCTCAGATCAAAAACTTCTGGATGGGCCTTCCAGAAGGAATAAACAAGATTGATGCTGTGTATGAGAGGAAGAGCGACAGCCGCATCATCTTCTTCATCGGTGAGAAGCTAAATCTTGTGGTTATGTATGGCCTCAGGTGATCTAATTTTGGCCGTTCAGAGACGGGGCAGAAGTGGGTGACTTCTCACGTCTGTTATATTTTAAACATGGTGGTTTTTTTGAGTGGGGGGTGAAATGTTAAATCATATATAAATATTTTCATATACGTCATTTAGGTCAAGAAGTGTTTAGACAGTGATGCATTTTTTTATTATTTTGGCTCAACACGCTGCCACAATAGATGTGAAAACGAAACAATTGAGATGCAACTGGAGTGCAGATTGTAAGTTTTTAATTAAGAGGCAGAACAAAAAAGGGTGTTAAAACAATGAGGATTTATTTTTAATATGTACAAATTAATATAATAATAAATAAAATACTTATTTTTAAACTTTTAAAGTCAGCCAATATGGTCCAGTTTGTCCTGGTGTTTTCTTTCTGTTCCAGGCTTTTAATGCTGCTGTTTTCTGCTGTTTTTGTATTTGGTCTTTCCTGCCTTCAGCTTTGTCCTCGCTAAGTGAAATACAGCTGAAGACAATCTCCTGAACAGATCTGCCCCAGACAAATATTTTCACTTCTTTAGATTCAAACCCCCTGCTGTATCTTTTGGGTCATTGCCTGTATCACTGGGTCTGTATTATCGGTACTTTCCAGTTTGGTCTGCTGCTGATAAACCGAAGAATTCACCAGGATATGGTTCCGACTCACATTAAGTGATTTTCTGTTGAAATATTCTGTTTTGCTTTCGCCATGTCCAGGATCTCAGTACTGGGTCTTCAAGGACACAGTGGCTATGGCCGGTTACCCTCGGCCTCTCTCTGACTGGGGCATGAAGAAGAAGTCGGGTGAGACAGTGAACAGGGTGGACGCTGCTTTCATCTGGGCTCATAATGGCAAAACATACCTGTTCAGCGGAGGGGAGTTTTGGAGGTTTAACGAAAACATTGAGAATGGACAGAGGACCATCCAACCAGAGAAAGGATATCCACGGGAAAACACCCTATGGGAAGGAATGCCTGCCCATATCGATGGCATCATTAGCTGGCGAGAAGGTAACATTGTGTTAAAATGGAGACATATGTGATGATCTTCTATTACAAACTTGAGATCAGAGTTGCGCAATTCATTTCCCCAAGGGGCCACATGAGAAACTGGGCACCAATAAGGATTAAGCTTATTGGTACAGTTTCTCACTTGGCCCTTTGGGAAAATGAATTGTCCACCTTTGCTCTAGATAAATACACAACAATGATAGAGAAGTTATTTTGGGAGATAGCTTTTGTCAGCTGTCACACCCAAGACGCTCAGGGGAATGACGCACAGAAAGGAGTGGAAGAGCGCTGATTAAGATAAGAAGTTCTAAATAACATCTTACACTGAGATGCAACATGATTCAAGTAGATAAATGAATAAAGGAAAGATTCCTGCACAAGAAAATGCCATGTCATATCCTATTTCATTACTTCATGTGAAAAGTAGTAGTATCACATCAAAGCATACTTTATATTAGAATGACAATCCAAATATGACTAATTTAACAGGTGGGTGATTTGTTGAAAATCAGTGGATGCCTCCCAGCTGACCCAGAAAGGGCTATTTTTTAATTTTTGTATTTATTTAGTACAGTAATTTTAGTATTTTTAATAAAGCTGTTGAAAACTTTGGCTTCAGGGTAAGAGAGCTTTTGAAATGACAGGATTTAGAAGTACATTTTCTGAGCCCTCATAACATCATTAAGTGCAGGAGCTAACCACATAACTACTTTGTAGTTACAAAAACTACAATGTGCTGCTGTCTTCCACTCCTTTTAATCAGCATCCAGTTTGTATGGGTTGGTTTAGTCATAATTTGATGAAACAAAATAACAGCTGCATTTCTTTTCGTGTTCTTTTTTTCTTTTTTCTTTTTTTTTTTTTTGTTGTTGTTAAGGAAATACCTATTTCTTCAAGGATAATTCCTACTGGATGCTCACAAATGGAGGCCTGAACCAAGATGATGTCACACCAAAATCCATCGCTGTAGACTGGCTTAGATGTCCAGCTCCTCCTTCAACTTCCACTCCAACAAATCCTCGATTCCCAAAAAAATGCACCTGCAGCTTCTTGGGATCGCATTCATCGCTGAGAAGCAGCTCTCTCCTCTTGATTTTTATTTTGCTGCTAACCAATGAGATTATAAGAAACATGAGTTTGTAATTTTCTTCAGTCAATGTTTACTTCTCCCTTTTTTCCACTGGCGGGTTATTAATAGAATGACTTTATGTCATCTAACTCGCATAAAGTTACACAATAGTTTCAAATTGAGTCCCAGTGGCAAGAAAAGCCTCTCTTAAACCCCCTGGGTTTCTATAAATACAGTTTCTCATCTGAAACATATATTCAATATTTGTATTGAATTACAATGAGCTTTACAGAAGAAAGAAATGTCATTTAACACCACAAGCAAGCACACAGGTTACTTCTTCATAACAAGGTCTTATGTAACCGCCTTGTGCTTGGGGTTATAAAAAGGTAAATCAAACATACTTAACAGCAAAAGTCATTTTCATCTTTAAATATATCTATTTATAATTAGATTTTGGTGCTTTTGCACAAGCAGATCTGGATTATGGTAAATTGAAGATTTTGTTTTTTTATATTTGTGTAGTTTTTACAAATGTACAATGTTTTGGTTGTTTTACATTGATATTTATAGCTGTCATTGTAGAATATTCTTAAGGCTGGGCTGTGTGAAGGCATGTTACCTCATGTTGTTTTTTCTGGTTCAGATTCAAGATGTTTCATTTTCAATGATTAAATACTTGTCATTCTCCAGTGACAGTTCTGTTTGTGTGTTCAGTTACAGATTGATGATAGCATTATTAGGAACACCTCTCCCTGTTTGCAGGGACCTACTTATCTCAAGGACATCACATACCGCCATTACAAAAAGAAGAGTAATGTGATAAGAATGCTCGTCTTGTGGCCTGAAAAATATGTTATAAAAATATGTTTCACTTAGTTAAAATCAAATTAACTGCAACCCCAACCTTTCATTGATAATACGGCTAGTTAACCATTACACAAACACAGCCAAATCCTTCAAAGCGGTTTGAGTTTAAACAGGTCTGTTTGCTCTGCTTTGTTAGTAAATGGCATGGGTCATGCAAGGTTAAAACCAGTGTGGACAAATAATTGGCAGCTTCACAGGTTGGGAATAAAACTAGGGATCTTTGTTCTAAAATACATTGTTGAAGCACATTTTGTAAACTAGAATAGACAGCTCTCAAAAGCTCAGACAGCTTGGCCTAGTTAGGTGTAACAAATGCACCTATGAAGCACTCCAGCCAGCTATGTATCATTTCAAAATTTCCAGAAACTTCCAAGAATTTATAAAAAGAGAGTAAAGCGGCACAAACATTCACAAAAATTTTTTAAATGCCATTTAAGAAGATCAGGAAAGTCAGTTTTCTTCATGTTGAAGCAATACAGTACAGTGTTAAGGACATAAGCAATGTGCATCACTGATAAACAATTTTTTCATATGAGAAAGTAACACACAAAACCTTCAAAACACGAACTTCATAAAGGAATCAGCATGTTTTCTTTTTTCATTTTGTGGTTTTAGCACAGTGCACAGTGCACCTCAAACGCAGCAGTAGCTGCACTAATGGAGGTAAGAAAGGTTACAATAGTTTAAAATAAATACAAATAACAAAGAAATAAAATCACCATATCCTTCAATCATCAGCTGGTAAACTAAACTAGTTGCATGTGCCAACATCAAGGCATATCATAACGTGTCACCAGATAGCAACACATTCTTATAATGCTGGATTTCATAACCACCAGAACTACACTGTAGACTTTCTCACCCAAGCCTAGCTCTGGCAGCTCAACAGAGATTTGGAACATGCCTTAATTGTTCACACCATGTTGGCCTCGCAAAATGAAAACTTGTGCATGTCATTGCATAAAGTAAACTTTGCATGCACGAGGTGTGTGCATGCATTCAGACTCAAATTTGACAACAGGTAAGTGCTTTGTCACAGGTAGCCATAATCAAGAGATATTGTTGAGAGATAACATGGGTGCAGAGGTAGCCTTCACCTTAAAAAATTGTTCTTCACACTTTTCGTGATTATGTCAAACACAGAGAGCTACACTAAAAATCAGCAAAGGTCAGTTTTAGTTAAATGGGGGAAAGAAGAATGTCCTGAAGTGAGGCAACAGGTTGACGATGACGTTCTCTTTCTATTTTAGCTCCAAATCCAGCCCAGTGCAAGACTGAGAAGTAGTGGGCCAAGGGAGAAGCAGGTTGAGGAGGCAGACGCCCTGACGCTCTGAGTTGACACTGGCTGTGCAGGCTGCAGGCTTCTGTAGACGTTTGTCATGAGTTGTGACGTGCTGTTTTCGACACGCACTGTGGTGCTGAAGAGGTCAATCTGGTGATGATATTCCAATTAGCTTCATGAACCACTTATAGACCATCTGTGCTCGCAGCAATGACAATTAAGAGACAGAAGAAAGAAATGAAATAACACCTACCAGATCTTTGCTGACTTTAATCGGTTCCTTAAAAACGGTCCAGACCACCGCCTCATTACAAGTGGGGGTCGTCAAAGATCCAAGGTAGCGGTAATACTTAGTGCGATCCACACCGACGAGCAGGTCGTCCAGGGAAAACCTGGCTGCAATTGAAACTTTCTGGCCTGAGGACAGAAACAAGACCTACATGAAGGAACTATGGGTGACACAATTTAGAGTCAGAAAGAGGAGAGGTTTTCCACAAAAAAATGTCACCTTTTTCTGTGATGTTAGCCAAGTAAGAGGTCAAATTGCGCCAGCTATCCGGCTGGCCAGTTGAGTTGCCTGACATTACCTGGAAAAAAGTATATATATATATATATATATATATATATATATATATATATATATATATATATACATATATATATTGATTTCATTGTTTTCCACAGCTCAGAAGAGGAAATGACCAACAAGGGACAACACCTCACCAAAATGCAGTGAGGTTGCAATACTGAATAACACAACAGGCATTGCATCATCTCGTGCTGCTTCTCTTACCTCGATGAAGAAACCAAGCGCTGCAAGTCCGGTGGAGTCTTTGACGGCTAGACTTGTATTCCCTTTGAAGGATGACTTGCTGTTCACAATATGCAGCTGGGAAAATACATAAATTCATAAACATCATACAGATGTTTGCTTGCTTATTTTATTTTATTTACAATTTTAATATGAATTTATCGAAGAAACACAGCAGCATCACCCAAAATAACATGATTTTTTTTTTTTTAAATAAATCTGTACCTCCATAGGATAGCGCTTTCCATCCACTGTGTGCTCTGAGCCGGGCACAGAGGAGCCGTTGCCCCAGTGCAAGTGGAACTGTAGGCTGTCGTATTGCTCGGACAGGTCCCCTCCTGAAATCTTAACTCCTCTCTTAAGGGTCACTTTGACTGGAAGAAGGTGGAAAAACAAAAACAGAATGAGGTTACATCTAACCGGTGAGGAGTAAGAGGGAATGTTCAGGTGCAAAGGGGGTGCGTTTAGTTGTAGAAAGGGCGCTAAAAATTCCAGTAAGACAAGTTATCTTTATTATGATGATGATGATTATTATTATTTTTGTTAAACTAGGTCGAAATATATGTTTTGAAACACAAAGATAAAAAAAAAAAACCAACCCACAACAACACACTTTTGTAAGCACTAAGCAATAAACCCGGTGCTCACCTGTTTCGCCAGTATTTTCTATGGATGTCATTGCCGAGGTGTTGTCATACTTTACAAAAGTGAATTCAGTCAGATTGGCGTTTTGTTTGGCAGATGCTGAGACGATGTTAATGGGTGACTGTCGGGTGCCGTTGCAAAATTGCGGGGAAATTGTTGACCAGGTTGTGTCATCTATGAGCAGAAAGAACACGTAAAGTCACCCAAGAGGGGTCACTCAGTGGGCAACATATAATAGATAATGGAGATATTGGGTACTTACTGCAGGATGGGAGGTGATAACACCAGGCTGGATGAAAAAGGGGGTGAAAAAACAGGACATTCAGATTCCCATAAGTACAAATTCAGTGTAACAGTGAATTCAAAATATTTCATGAAAAAAAAGGCCTTTAGCCAATACACACCTATTGATTCGGTGAGCGGCGGGTACGAGGACGCACACAGCAAGGGCAGCGACTACAAACCACTTCATCTGAAACGAGCATAAAAGCCACATTGTTTATATATATATGTATATATATATACATATATATATAATTAAATTTAATTAAAATCATCAAAAAGAAAATGTAGCTCTTGCAACACAAACATGAATGAATCAATCACAGGCTACTGTATGGAATGACAAATTTACCTATATATAAACTTTAAAAGTTAAATTGCTAAAATTTAAAATGCTACAGTCTGCTGTTAGTAGAGAAAAGAATGCAATACATGCACTTTTCAGACTGTAGCCTAATTCTTCCTTCTGTCCTGCTCACCTAAGCTGCAGTGTCTTACCTTTGATGCACCTGTGCGTCCTTTCAGCCTGTTGTCAGATGCAGCTCACCTCACCCTCCCTCTTTTTATTCCCTCAGTGCATCCTGCAGCTGGCCGGACACCGCCTCCATGTGACATGTGAGTTGGTCGTTATCCAAAAATTTCCGGAAGTACGATGGAGTATTAGGGCCACATTAAGAAAAAAAATATAGTGTCGATCATTTTGAGAATAAAGTCGATATTTCGAGATTAATAATTCAATTTTGCAGAAAAAAAAGGTCGAAAAATTCATTCAAATTCATGATTAATAAGAGGAAGTAAAGAGACTGATTGCTAACACAACATATCAGTGTTTCCCTCGGTAGGATCTTTCCTGGAAACTGGAAATTATTATTTTTTTTCTTGTGTTTTTTTGTTGAAAGGTGTGAATGCAGCTTTGAATTTTGGAACTCGATCTATCAATAGTGTTTTCGATGGCCGCATTTTAATTTTAATTAAATGACATACATTGCAACTAACAAGAATGCTATGCGGGTAATTACACTAACCAGTAATCTGAGATGCGTGTTCTACAGTTTCATCTTCTTGAATGATCCTGCGAGGCTGGTTGAACAATCAAAGCTTTGATTGTTATAGACATATTGATAGACAGTTCGAGTGTTGTATCAGGCATCCAATTAAGTAAGGGGAAGACATCTGATGGAAGCCGTCATTCAAATGGAATGTTTTTTCATCTTTTCAAATTTCCCAAGACTAGTTTTTAGTGACTCCATATGATGCCAATCTAGGAACCACAGTAGCCTGCAGGTAATAGCTTCATTCTTCTGTCAAGCCTAATTATTAAAGCCATTCAGTTCACAGTTATGCCTTACGTTCATAATTTCATAATTGCTCAGAACTTCTCCGTAAAAAATACTCTTCTTCTTAAACTGGATGAGTGTAAGAGGTTTTTTGTGTTTTATTTGGACACAGCTAATGATACTGAAGAGAACAGGATCTCCTCTGTTAATTTAGGTGAAATTTAAAATGAAAGGTCTATGAAGCATCTGATGTAGGATATTAAACGGTGGGACATGCCCTGAACACCTCACCCAGGAGCAGTGACGGTCCTAGCCTGTTTGGCACCCCGGGCTAACACTCCCTCTGGCGCCCCCCCCCCCACACACACACACACATAAAACATATTAAGGATTGTACATTAACATAAAACTGCTGTCGAAATTCACCAGAGAAACACACACACACACATGAAGAGAGAGAGAGTATGCACTGTATGCAAACAGCTACCAAACAGCCATCATAATTCGTCATACAATGAGAACAGGACAAACCAACAATTGACAATGACTAATTAATATTAAAATCTGTAACATAATATATTGTTTGGAGTTTAGTCTGTTACTGTTACTATTTTTACCATTTCTTTTTGGAGCAACTGTAACCCACATAATTTCCTTAGGGATTAATAAAATATTCTGATTCTGATTCTGATTGTTTCAGGATACATGACCTGCCATTATCCAATGACACATCTGCTTACCTGTATCTTTTGCTCGTTTCTCCTCCTCTTCTTTTCTATTTTTTCTAAACTGAGCACCTGATGGCTTTGAACTTTTCTTGTCCATCTTCCATTGGTTTTAATTTTGCATTCCAGTATGAACACCCATTCCCCAAACCGAGGATCACCACAACATAACCAAATAGACCTACACCTTAGTTCACAGATTCACTTTGTCTAGGGTTTATTTCTGGGATTTCACACAACCCAGGATTCAAATCATCAATACATAATTTACAACATTATGAATGAAATGTGCTCTATTTGGAAGCAGCCGGGCCCCCTCCCCTTTCGACGGGTTGTGTGTGAGACTTTAAATCGTCAAACTGTAAATTATAAATTTTAAATTGTTATTGATCCCTTTACCCCGAGTCCTAAAGCGTATATTTATTTTCTTCAGTTCTTATATTTATTGTTTGTTTACTTGCACTGCTGTAACTGGAGCCTCGTCGTCTCGTCTCTCTATATACTGGACTGTATGTAGCGGAGATGACAATAAAGTTTACTTTGACTTCAGCAGCAAGCAGGCGCACCGAGGACTCTCGCGCTCACTTTCGCGTATAGAATTTCGAAAAAACATCGGTGCAAATTATAAGTCTGTATCATAATGTCTGGTGTTTTCGTGTTTGTTGTTTTGTTTTTATTTTGTTTTATTTTGCGAGTTGGTTATTAGATGCTGCTCCAGGCAGCCAGAGAATCCCCCGCCGCCCCGCCCTCTCCTCCCTGTGCCGCAAGCAGCAGGCGCACCTTGCAAACGGAGGGCGCCCCAGCAAATGTACGATAGAAAACCGATCGGTGCCTGTACCATTCCCAATATGCGCTGGTTGATGTTGGGGCTGCATGAGTACGAGCAATTTTTTTTTTTTTTTTTTGCCGATGCCCGTGATGCTGCCCCTCACCACGATGCCGCCCCGGGCAACCGCCCGTGTCGCCCGTATCAAAAACCGCTACTGCCCAGGAGGCATCCTTGTCAGATGCCACCTCAACTTGCTCCTTTCGACGTGGAGGAGCAGCGGCTCTATTCTGAGCCCCTCCCGAATGGCCGAACTTCTCACCCTATCTCTAAGGGAAAGGCCAGCCACCCTTCGGAGGAAGCCCATTTCCGCCGCTTGTGTCCGCGATCTCGTTCTTTCAGGCACTACCCACAGCTCTTGATCATAGGTGAGGGTAGGGACGTAGATCGACCGATAAATTGAGAGCTTCGCTTTTACACTCAGCTCTCTCTTCACCACAACAGACCGGTACAAAGTCCGCATCACTGCGGCTGCCGCACCAATCCGTCTATCGATCTCCCGCTCCCTTCTCCCGTCACTCATGAACAAGACCCCGAGATACTTAAACCCCTCCACTTGGGGCAGGAACTCATCCCTGACCTGGAGTGGGCCAGGGATGTCAAAGCATCAAACAAAACATCACATTGCCTTCAGCAGTTTGTGTTCTTCCTCTTGTGCATCTTGCAGACATATGTTCCTAGGAGTGTATTGACCTACCCGGCCTTAGGCATGATACAAAGGAAAACCTGATTCATCAGATCAAGCCACCTTCTTCCATTGTTCAGTTCTCCAGTGCAGGCACTCCCATCAGCAATGTAGGTTCTTTTGGTGGTCTTACATATTTTTGTGTATCCAACCAGCTTTTCATGGTGGTATGAAGTCAGCATATATTGAGTCCAAATTGTTACTGCACATATGAAGTAATGTAAATGGGTTAGCAACTCTGATATCAACTATGATAGGTATTCTAATAAATCCTGAAGCTTACTGGGGGTTTTTTTCAGGGGGTGGGGGTGTATCCAGTTTCTGGGCGAGTTGTGAGATTATGACATTTTGAATGCTCACTGCCCATTTTAATGACATACAGTATGATGATGTGGCTTCTTTTAGCTTTTGTTGGATTAAACATGTTTCAACCTGTGCTGGAAATTCTGGTTTGTTCTATTCATGTCACAGCGAGTGAGATGAGCCGTGTGGTAAAATAAAGGAGGATCCAAACAAAAACAAAACAAAAAACAAGGAGCACAAGAGTCCAAATCAGTCCCAAAACGTAACAAAACAGTCCAACACAAAACAAGACCATTCATGAGTCCAAGAACACAGGAAAACAGAATCAAAACCAAAAACCAAACCAGAGCTCAACAAAAGTCCGTGAAAAGTTCAGGGGGTCGACCCGGGGGTCGACAACACAAGGACCAAGACAGTTCTGGAGGCCGGCCGTGCGGACAGCAACTGTAGCGACGGGCAAACAGTTCTGGGGGCCGACCGTGCACAAGGCAACGGCGGCGGTGCAGACAAAACCAATCAGGAGGCCGGCCACTTGGAAGGCAGTGGCGACCACTGAGCAGGTCCGGAGGCCGGCTGCGAAGCCAGCGGTGGCGACAAACTCTCTCCGGAGGCCGGCCTTGATGGCCATAAGGCCCAACTAGAGGCCTGGAAAGCGGCCGGCCGAGGCGAGGCGGAACAGGACGAGCCGGGTCCAATGACGGTGTGGCAACCACGGGACCAGACAAGGCGGGACCAGACGAGGCGGGACCAGACGAGGCAGGACCAGACGAAGCTGAAGCAGACGCTGAAGCTGGACCAGGCAAAGGCGAGGCTGAAGCTGGACCAGGCGAAGGCGAGGCTGAAGCTGGACCAGGCGAAGATGAAGTCACGGAGGCTGGACCAGGCGTGGATGAAGACACGGAGGCTGGGCCAGGCGTGGATGAAGACACAGAGGCTGGGCCAGGCGTGGATGAAGACACAGAGGCAGGACCAGGCGTGGATGTGGCTGACGCTGCAGGCGTGGATGAGTGTCCGTTTCACTCACCACGGTGACCCAGAACCGTGACAATTCATTGAAGGAAACAATGTAAGTTTGTCGTTTTGATACATCAAAATATCTGATCTAAACTTCCGTATTTTGTTTCCAGAGAGTTTTGAGATTAAATGTGTGTTGCTTACTAGTGAATCTTTGAATGCATCCTTTTAAAGCTGCAACACTCAGCTACCTCAGTCACTTCCCGTGTGTTTTTTGTGTGTGTATCACTCATATATGGAAGTGTTGTGGTGTCCATATGCCATTCAGATTTGAAGAGAGGTTATTTTTACATGTTGTTTTGTTTTTGATCAGTTGGACTAAAAAAATCCACAGGATGTTGATGTGTCTTTAAGTGGTAAACTTTTTCATTTAGCTTCCTAACAAAAAGGTCGAAAAATTCATTCAAATTCATGATTAATAAGAGGAAGTAAAGAGACTGATTGCTAACACAACATATCAGTGTTTCCCTCGGTAGGATCTTTCCTGGAAACTGGAAATTATTATTTTTTTTCTTGTGTTTTTTTGTTGAAAGGTGTGAATGCAGCTTTGAATTTTGGAACTCGATCTATCAATAGTGTTTTCGATGGCCGCATTTTAATTTTAATTAAATGACATACATTGCAACTAACAAGAATGCTATGCGGGTAATTACACTAACCAGTAATCTGAGATGCGTGTTCTACAGTTTCATCTTCTTGAATGATCCTGCGAGGCTGGTTGAACAATCAAAGCTTTGATTGTTATAGACATATTGATAGACAGTTCGAGTGTTGTATCAGGCATCCAATTAAGTAAGGGGAAGACATCTGATGGAAGCCGTCATTCAAATGGAATGTTTTTTCATCTTTTCAAATTTCCCAAGACTAGTTTTTAGTGACTCCATATGATGCCAATCTAGGAACCACAGTAGCCTGCAGGTAATAGCTTCATTCTTCTGTCAAGCCTAATTATTAAAGCCATTCAGTTCACAGTTATGCCTTACGTTCATAATTTCATAATTGCTCAGAACTTCTCCGTAAAAAATACTCTTCTTCTTAAACTGGATGAGTGTAAGAGGTTTTTTGTGTTTTATTTGGACACAGCTAATGATACTGAAGAGAACAGGATCTCCTCTGTTAATTTAGGTGAAATTTAAAATGAAAGGTCTATGAAGCATCTGATGTAGGATATTAAACGGTGGGACATGCCCTGAACACCTCACCCAGGAGCAGTGACGGTCCTAGCCTGTTTGGCACCCCGGGCTAACACTCCCTCTGGCGCCCCCCCCCCCACACACACACACACATAAAACATATTAAGGATTGTACATTAACATAAAACTGCTGTCGAAATTCACCAGAGAAACACACACACACACATGAAGAGAGAGAGAGTATGCACTGTATGCAAACAGCTACCAAACAGCCATCATAATTCGTCATACAATGAGAACAGGACAAACCAACAATTGACAATGACTAATTAATATTAAAATCTGTAACATAATATATTGTTTGGAGTTTAGTCTGTTACTGTTACTATTTTTACCATTTCTTTTTGGAGCAACTGTAACCCACATAATTTCCTTAGGGATTAATAAAATATTCTGATTCTGATTCTGATTGTTTCAGGATACATGACCTGCCATTATCCAATGACACATCTGCTTACCTGTATCTTTTGCTCGTTTCTCCTCCTCTTCTTTTCTATTTTTTCTAAACTGAGCACCTGATGGCTTTGAACTTTTCTTGTCCATCTTCCATTGGTTTTAATTTTGCATTCCAGTATGAACACCCATTCCCCAAACCGAGGATCACCACAACATAACCAAATAGACCTACACCTTAGTTCACAGATTCACTTTGTCTAGGGTTTATTTCTGGGATTTCACACAACCCAGGATTCAAATCATCAATACATAATTTACAACATTATGAATGAAATGTGCTCTATTTGGAAGCAGCCGGCCCCCCTCCCCTTTCGACGGGTTGTGTGTGAGACTTTAAATCGTCAAACTGTAAATTATAAATTTTAAATTGTTATTGATCCCTTTACCCCGAGTCCTAAAGCGTATATTTATTTTCTTCAGTTCTTATATTTATTGTTTGTTTACTTGCACTGCTGTAACTGGAGCCTCGTCGTCTCGTCTCTCTATATACTGGACTGTATGTAGCGGAGATGACAATAAAGTTTACTTTGACTTCAGCAGCAAGCAGGCGCACCGAGGACTCTCGCGCTCACTTTCGCGTATAGAATTTCGAAAAAACATCGGTGCAAATTATAAGTCTGTATCATAATGTCTGGTGTTTTCGTGTTTGTTGTTTTGTTTTTATTTTGTTTTATTTTGCGAGTTGGTTATTAGATGCTGCTCCAGGCAGCCAGAGAATCCCCCGCCGCCCCGCCCTCTCCTCCCTGTGCCGCAAGCAGCAGGCGCACCTTGCAAACGGAGGGCGCCCCAGCAAATGTACGATAGAAAACCGATCGGTGCCTGTACCATTCCCAATATGCGCTGGTTGATGTTGGGGCTGCATGAGTACGAGCAATTTTTTTTTTTTTTTTTTGCCGATGCCCGTGATGCTGCCCCTCACCACGATGCCGCCCCGGGCAACCGCCCGTGTCGCCCGTATCAAAAACCGCTACTGCCCAGGAGGCATCCTTGTCAGATGCCACCTCAACTTGCTCCTTTCGACGTGGAGGAGCAGCGGCTCTATTCTGAGCCCCTCCCGAATGGCCGAACTTCTCACCCTATCTCTAAGGGAAAGGCCAGCCACCCTTCGGAGGAAGCCCATTTCCGCCGCTTGTGTCCGCGATCTCGTTCTTTCAGGCACTACCCACAGCTCTTGATCATAGGTGAGGGTAGGGACGTAGATCGACCGATAAATTGAGAGCTTCGCTTTTACACTCAGCTCTCTCTTCACCACAACAGACCGGTACAAAGTCCGCATCACTGCGGCTGCCGCACCAATCCGTCTATCGATCTCCCGCTCCCTTCTCCCGTCACTCATGAACAAGACCCCGAGATACTTAAACCCCTCCACTTGGGGCAGGAACTCATCCCTGACCTGGAGTGGGCCAGGGATGTCAAAGCATCAAACAAAACATCACATTGCCTTCAGCAGTTTGTGTTCTTCCTCTTGTGCATCTTGCAGACATATGTTCCTAGGAGTGTATTGACCTACCCGGCCTTAGGCATGATACAAAGGAAAACCTGATTCATCAGATCAAGCCACCTTCTTCCATTGTTCAGTTCTCCAGTGCAGGCACTCCCATCAGCAATGTAGGTTCTTTTGGTGGTCTTACATATTTTTGTGTATCCAACCAGCTTTTCATGGTGGTATGAAGTCAGCATATATTGAGTCCAAATTGTTACTGCACATATGAAGTAATGTAAATGGGTTAGCAACTCTGATATCAACTATGATAGGTATTCTAATAAATCCTGAAGCTTACTGGGGGTTTTTTTCAGGGGGTGGGGGTGTATCCAGTTTCTGGGCGAGTTGTGAGATTATGACATTTTGAATGCTCACTGCCCATTTTAATGACATACAGTATGATGATGTGGCTTCTTTTAGCTTTTGTTGGATTAAACATGTTTCAACCTATGCTGGAAATTCTGGTTTGTTCTATTCATGTCACAGCGAGTGAGATGAGCCGTGTGGTAAAATAAAGGAGGATCCAAACAAAAACAAAACAAAAAACAAGGAGCACAAGAGTCCAAATCAGTCCCAAAACGTAACAAAACAGTCCAACACAAAACAAGACCATTCATGAGTCCAAGAACACAGGAAAACAGAATCAAAACCAAAAACCAAACCAGAGCTCAACAAAAGTCCGTGAAAAGTTCAGGGGGTCGACCCGGGGGTCGACAACACAAGGACCAAGACAGTTCTGGAGGCCGGCCGTGCGGACAGCAACTGTAGCGACGGGCAAACAGTTCTGGGGGCCGACCGTGCACAAGGCAACGGCGGCGGTGCAGACAAAACCAATCAGGAGGCCGGCCACTTGGAAGGCAGTGGCGACCACTGAGCAGGTCCGGAGGCCGGCTGCGAAGCCAGCGGTGGCGACAAACTCTCTCCGGAGGCCGGCCTTGATGGCCATAAGGCCCAACTAGAGGCCTGGAAAGCGGCCGGCCGAGGCGAGGCGGAACAGGACGAGCCGGGTCCAATGACGGTGTGGCAACCACGGGACCAGACAAGGCGGGACCAGACGAGGCGGGACCAGACGAGGCAGGACCAGACGAAGCTGAAGCAGACGCTGAAGCTGGACCAGGCAAAGGCGAGGCTGAAGCTGGACCAGGCGAAGGCGAGGCTGAAGCTGGACCAGGCGAAGATGAAGTCACGGAGGCTGGACCAGGCGTGGATGAAGACACGGAGGCTGGGCCAGGCGTGGATGAAGACACAGAGGCTGGGCCAGGCGTGGATGAAGACACAGAGGCAGGACCAGGCGTGGATGTGGCTGACGCTGCAGGCGTGGATGAGTGTCCGTTTCACTCACCACGGTGACCCAGAACCGTGACAATTCATTGAAGGAAACAATGTAAGTTTGTCGTTTTGATACATCAAAATATCTGATCTAAACTTCCGTATTTTGTTTCCAGAGAGTTTTGAGATTAAATGTGTGTTGCTTACTAGTGAATCTTTGAATGCATCCTTTTAAAGCTGCAACACTCAGCTACCTCAGTCACTTCCCGTGTGTTTTTTGTGTGTGTATCACTCATATATGGAAGTGTTGTGGTGTCCATATGCCATTCAGATTTGAAGAGAGGTTATTTTTACATGTTGTTTTGTTTTTGATCAGTTGGACTAAAAAAATCCACAGGATGTTGATGTGTCTTTAAGTGGTAAACTTTTTCATTTAGCTTCCTAACAAAAAGGTCGAAAAATTCATTCAAATTCATGATTAATAAGAGGAAGTAAAGAGACTGATTGCTAACACAACATATCAGTGTTTCCCTCGGTAGGATCTTTCCTGGAAACTGGAAATTATTATTTTTTTTCTTGTGTTTTTTTGTTGAAAGGTGTGAATGCAGCTTTGAATTTTGGAACTCGATCTATCAATAGTGTTTTCGATGGCCGCATTTTAATTTTAATTAAATGACATACATTGCAACTAACAAGAATGCTATGCGGGTAATTACACTAACCAGTAATCTGAGATGCGTGTTCTACAGTTTCATCTTCTTGAATGATCCTGCGAGGCTGGTTGAACAATCAAAGCTTTGATTGTTATAGACATATTGATAGACAGTTCGAGTGTTGTATCAGGCATCCAATTAAGTAAGGGGAAGACATCTGATGGAAGCCGTCATTCAAATGGAATGTTTTTTCATCTTTTCAAATTTCCCAAGACTAGTTTTTAGTGACTCCATATGATGCCAATCTAGGAACCACAGTAGCCTGCAGGTAATAGCTTCATTCTTCTGTCAAGCCTAATTATTAAAGCCATTCAGTTCACAGTTATGCCTTACGTTCATAATTTCATAATTGCTCAGAACTTCTCCGTAAAAAATACTCTTCTTCTTAAACTGGATGAGTGTAAGAGGTTTTTTGTGTTTTATTTGGACACAGCTAATGATACTGAAGAGAACAGGATCTCCTCTGTTAATTTAGGTGAAATTTAAAATGAAAGGTCTATGAAGCATCTGATGTAGGATATTAAACGGTGGGACATGCCCTGAACACCTCACCCAGGAGCAGTGACGGTCCTAGCCTGTTTGGCACCCCGGGCTAACACTCCCTCTGGCGCCCCCCCCCCCACACACACACACACATAAAACATATTAAGGATTGTACATTAACATAAAACTGCTGTCGAAATTCACCAGAGAAACACACACACACACATGAAGAGAGAGAGAGTATGCACTGTATGCAAACAGCTACCAAACAGCCATCATAATTCGTCATACAATGAGAACAGGACAAACCAACAATTGACAATGACTAATTAATATTAAAATCTGTAACATAATATATTGTTTGGAGTTTAGTCTGTTACTGTTACTATTTTTACCATTTCTTTTTGGAGCAACTGTAACCCACATAATTTCCTTAGGGATTAATAAAATATTCTGATTCTGATTCTGATTGTTTCAGGATACATGACCTGCCATTATCCAATGACACATCTGCTTACCTGTATCTTTTGCTCGTTTCTCCTCCTCTTCTTTTCTATTTTTTCTAAACTGAGCACCTGATGGCTTTGAACTTTTCTTGTCCATCTTCCATTGGTTTTAATTTTGCATTCCAGTATGAACACCCATTCCCCAAACCGAGGATCACCACAACATAACCAAATAGACCTACACCTTAGTTCACAGATTCACTTTGTCTAGGGTTTATTTCTGGGATTTCACACAACCCAGGATTCAAATCATCAATACATAATTTACAACATTATGAATGAAATGTGCTCTATTTGGAAGCAGCCGGCCCCCCTCCCCTTTCGACGGGTTGTGTGTGAGACTTTAAATCGTCAAACTGTAAATTATAAATTTTAAATTGTTATTGATCCCTTTACCCCGAGTCCTAAAGCGTATATTTATTTTCTTCAGTTCTTATATTTATTGTTTGTTTACTTGCACTGCTGTAACTGGAGCCTCGTCGTCTCGTCTCTCTATATACTGGACTGTATGTAGCGGAGATGACAATAAAGTTTACTTTGACTTCAGCAGCAAGCAGGCGCACCAAGGACTCTCGCGCTCACTTTCGCGTATAGAATTTCGAAAAAACATCGGTGCAAATTATAAGTCTGTATCATAATGTCTGGTGTTTTCGTGTTTGTTGTTTTGTTTTTATTTTGTTTTATTTTGCGAGTTGGTTATTAGATGCTGCTCCAGGCAGCCAGAGAATCCCCCGCCGCCCCGCCCTCTCCTCCCTGTGCCGCAAGCAGCAGGCGCACCTTGCAAACGGAGGGCGCCCCAGCAAATGTACGATAGAAAACCGATCGGTGCCTGTACCATTCCCAATATGCGCTGGTTGATGTTGGGGCTGCATGAGTACGAGCAATTTTTTTTTTTTTTTTTTGCCGATGCCCGTGATGCTGCCCCTCACCACGATGCCGCCCCGGGCAACCGCCCGTGTCGCCCGTATCAAAAACCGCTACTGCCCAGGAGGCATCCTTGTCAGATGCCACCTCAACTTGCTCCTTTCGACGTGGAGGAGCAGCGGCTCTATTCTGAGCCCCTCCCGAATGGCCGAACTTCTCACCCTATCTCTAAGGGAAAGGCCAGCCACCCTTCGGAGGAAGCCCATTTCCGCCGCTTGTGTCCGCGATCTCGTTCTTTCAGGCACTACCCACAGCTCTTGATCATAGGTGAGGGTAGGGACGTAGATCGACCGATAAATTGAGAGCTTCGCTTTTACACTCAGCTCTCTCTTCACTACAACAGACCGGTACAAAGTCCGCATCACTGCGGCTGCCGCACCAATCCGTCTATCGATCTCCCGCTCCCTTCTCCCGTCACTCATGAACAAGACCCCGAGATACTTAAACCCCTCCACTTGGGGCAGGAACTCATCCCTGACCTGGAGTGGGCCAGGGATGTCAAAGCATCAAACAAAACATCACATTGCCTTCAGCAGTTTGTGTTCTTCCTCTTGTGCATCTTGCAGACATATGTTCCTAGGAGTGTATTGACCTACCCGGCCTTAGGCATGATACAAAGGAAAACCTGATTCATCAGATCAAGCCACCTTCTTCCATTGTTCAGTTCTCCAGTGCAGGCACTCCCATCAGCAATGTAGGTTCTTTTGGTGGTCTTACATATTTTTGTGTATCCAACCAGCTTTTCATGGTGGTATGAAGTCAGCATATATTGAGTCCAAATTGTTACTGCACATATGAAGTAATGTAAATGGGTTAGCAACTCTGATATCAACTATGATAGGTATTCTAATAAATCCTGAAGCTTACTGGGGGTTTTTTTCAGGGGGTGGGGGTGTATCCAGTTTCTGGGCGAGTTGTGAGATTATGACATTTTGAATGCTCACTGCCCATTTTAATGACATACAGTATGATGATGTGGCTTCTTTTAGCTTTTGTTGGATTAAACATGTTTCAACCTGTGCTGGAAATTCTGGTTTGTTCTATTCATGTCACAGCGAGTGAGATGAGCCGTGTGGTAAAATAAAGGAGGATCCAAACAAAAACAAAACAAAAAACAAGGAGCACAAGAGTCCAAATCAGTCCCAAAACGTAACAAAACAGTCCAACACAAAACAAGACCATTCATGAGTCCAAGAACACAGGAAAACAGAATCAAAACCAAAAACCAAACCAGAGCTCAACAAAAGTCCGTGAAAAGTTCAGGGGGTCGACCCGGGGGTCGACAACACAAGGACCAAGACAGTTCTGGAGGCCGGCCGTGCGGACAGCAACTGTAGCGACGGGCAAACAGTTCTGGGGGCCGACCGTGCACAAGGCAACGGCGGCGGTGCAGACAAAACCAATCAGGAGGCCGGCCACTTGGAAGGCAGTGGCGACCACTGAGCAGGTCCGGAGGCCGGCTGCGAAGCCAGCGGTGGCGACAAACTCTCTCCGGAGGCCGGCCTTGATGGCCATAAGGCCCAACTAGAGGCCTGGAAAGCGGCCGGCCGAGGCGAGGCGGAACAGGACGAGCCGGGTCCAATGACGGTGTGGCAACCACGGGACCAGACAAGGCGGGACCAGACGAGGCGGGACCAGACGAGGCAGGACCAGACGAAGCTGAAGCAGACGCTGAAGCTGGACCAGGCAAAGGCGAGGCTGAAGCTGGACCAGGCGAAGGCGAGGCTGAAGCTGGACCAGGCGAAGATGAAGTCACGGAGGCTGGACCAGGCGTGGATGAAGACACGGAGGCTGGGCCAGGCGTGGATGAAGACACAGAGGCAGGACCAGGCGTGGATGTGGCTGACGCTGCAGGCGTGGATGAGGCTGACGCTGCAGGCGTGGATGAAGACACTGTGGAACCGGACGGCAGCGTGGCGGCTGCGGAACCTGACGGCAGCGTGGCGGCTGCGGAACCTGACAGTGGCGATGCTGCAGGCGATGATGCTGCAGACGATGATGCTGCAGGCGATGATGCTGCAGGCGACGATGTGGATGCTGCAGGCGACGATGTGGATGCTGCAGGCGACGATGTGGATGCTGCAGGCGACGATGTGGATGCAGCTGGCGGTGATGCTGCGGATGCAGCAGGCGGTTATGTGGATGCAGCAGGCGGTGAGGCTGCAGGCAGTGATGTGAATGCTGCAGGTGACTGTGTAGAAGTCGCAGGGGATGGTTCAGCAGGTGACGGCTGAACAGACTTCCCCGGACCATCAGCTGACATGAGGATGTGCTGGCTGGGTCGTCCAGGACCCCCAGCAGACGAGGCGTGGTGCTGGGTGGGCTCCTCAGACCCACCAGCTAACTTGGCTTGAAGCTGGACGAGCGACTCGGGCCCTCCAGCAGACATGCCTTGAAGCTGGACGGGCGACTCGGGCCCTCCAGCAGACTTGACTTGAGGCTGGACGGGCGACTCGGGCCCTCCAGCAGACGTGACTTGAGGCTGGACGGGCGACTCAGGCCCTCCAGCAGACGTGACTTGAGGCTGGACAGGCGACTCGGGCCCTCCAGCAGACGAGGCATGATGCTGGCTGGGTTCACCTGAACCCCCAGCTGACGAGACCTGGGGCTGACTGGGTTCTCCCGAACCCCCAGCTGACGTGGCTTGAGGCTGGACGGGCAACTCGGGCCCTCCAGCAGACGAGGCATGATGCTGGCTGGGTTCACCTGAACCCCCAGCTGACGAGACCAGGGGCTGGCTGGGTTCTCCCGAACCCCCAGCTGACGTGGCTTGAGGCTGGACGGGCTCCTCGGGCCCTCCAGCTAACTTGGCCTGAGGCTGGACGGGCTCCTCCGGCCCTCCAGCTGAGATAGATGGCTGAACGGGTCCTTCTGACCTTCCAGCAGAGGACGGAGGCAGAAGGGCGAACTCACTGGAGCTCTCAGCAGGGGATGACAGCTGAGACTGCTCAGTAAAGTTCCCCAGTGAAGCTGCTTGTGTTGGCGTCTTGACCTCTAGGGGTCCAGAGTTGGCTGGTGACTGACACCCAGCCTCTGGGGAGGCCCTAAAGGAAGCAACTGTCTCTGAGATGGCCAGCTTAAATGAACCAGCAGATGTAATGATGAAGTGTGTCCCCTGCTTGTAATGAGACGGTGAGGATGGTGACTGAATGAATGAGTGGGTAGGCTGCTGAGCTCGGGGCAGCTGAGCTATAGGCAGCGGAGACTGTTGTAGTGGAGGCATGATAGGTGGTGGAGTGGCTGACTGAACTGAGGGCAGCGTGGCTGCTGACTGAACTGAGGGCAGCGTGGCTGCTGACTGAACTGCGGGCAACTTTACAGACTTGATGTTTGACTGGGGTGAAAGTGAGGACGGGACAATATGGTCAGAAAACCCTGTTTCAGAAAGGTTTATTGCTTTCCCTGAAGGAGCTGACGGAGACAAAAAAGCTTCCCTAACACTTAAATTCCCTATGTTCATAGTGCAAGGCTCAGCTACCCCGGGCATGGGAACAACAGCGTGATCACAGTCATTAACACGACATGTCAGCTCAACAAAGGCAGTCTTAGGAGCAATGACCATGGGTGAGACAGAGAAATCCTTGTTATTTTCCGAGGAGACACAAAAAATAGCTCCTGAAAAAGTAGACCTAGCACCTGAGTCAGAAGGAACAGAAAGAGTGTCCGTTTCACTCACCACGGTGACCCAGAACCGTGACAATTCATTGAAGGAAACAATGTAAGTTTGTCGTTTTGATACATCAAAATATCTGATCTAAACTTCCGTATTTTGTTTCCAGAGAGTTTTGAGATTAAATGTGTGTTGCTTACTAGTGAATCTTTGAATGCATCCTTTTAAAGCTGCAACACTCAGCTACCTCAGTCACTTCCCGTGTGTTTTTTGTGTGTGTGTCACTCATATATGGAAGTGTTGTGGTGTCCATATGCCATTCAGATTTGAAGAGAGGTTATTTTTACATGTTGTTTTGTTTTTGATCAGTTGGACTAAAAAAATCCACAGGATGTTGATGTGTCTTTAAGTGGTAAACTTTTTCATTTAGCTTCCTAACAAGAAATTAGGAGGAAGCAAGCGACAGGGGAATGCTAGAAATTTAGACTCTTTGGGGAAAGAAAGTTTGCAAGTAAAAGTTGCAATACTAAGATGATCAGGTTTACATTTTGATGAGATACAAAAATCTTATGAAAATTCAATACTGCTATAATTTGATCCTGAGATTTACCATAAAGGAAGTCCTGTGTTTAAAAAACAACAACAAAAAACAAAACAAAACCTATGGGCTTTTTTAAAAAAGAATTTAAAAAGACTATCGTTATTATTCCCCCAAATAAAGAAACAATGCAAAAGAGATACAGCCAGAACATTCCTTCCTTGTACTGTTGAGTATATTCTGTATTAAAAGATTATAAGCAGACATTCTCTCACGTCATCTTGGTGACTGTTTATGTTCCTCCCTCTGCTAACCCCACAGCTGCATGTGACACTATCCACTCTGCCATAGCCTGGTTACAGACTCAGCACCCGAGTGCCTTTATTGTAATCTCGGGTGACTTCAACCATGTATCACTGGACAATACACTACCAACATTCAGACAATATGTGGACTGTCCGACCAGGGGAGAAAAAATTCTAGACCTACTGTATGCTAATGTCAAGGATGCATACAGCTCCTTCTCCCTCCCCCCACTTGGTAGGTCAGATCATAACCTGATTCACCTCACCCCCCGCTATGTGCCAATTGTGAGGAGGGAACCTGTGACCACGAGGAGCGTCAGGAGGTGGTCAGAGGAGGCCTTAGCGGAACTACAGGGCTGTTTCGAGGTGACCAACTGGGAAACACTCTGTAAGCCTCACGCCGAGGACATCAATGGGCTTACTGAGTGTATCACAGACTACATAACTTTCTGCACCGACTCCATTGTTCCAGCTCAGACTGTTCATTGTTACCCAAATAACAAGCCGTGGGTGACTAAGGACATCAAAGCCCTCCTCAACAACAAGAAGAGGGCTTTCAGAGGGGGCAATAAAGAGGAGTTGAGGAAGGTCCAGGTGTTACTAAAGGACAAGATCAGAGAGGCTAAGGACAATTACAGGAAGAAGCTGGAGTGGAAACTCCAGCAGAACAGCATGAGAGAGGTGTGGAGGGGCATGAAGACCATCACTGGATTCAGGCCAACCAACAGCAGGGGAGCTGAGGGAGGTGAGAATAGAGCTAACGAGTTGAATCTGTTTTTCGATAGATTCGACACCACAGTGTCTGCTCACACCCCCACAACCTCACCTGTGGTCAGCCTGGAATCCAGAGCCACACCACTGTGCCAGCCTCTCTCTTCACATGGCGCTGTTGCCTCCTCTGAGATTCCTGACACCCCTCCCCCACCCATCACCTTGACTCAATACCAGGTTGAGATGCAAATGAGGAGACTTCACTCAGGCAAGTCTGCTGGACCAGATGGAGTGAGTCCCCGCATCCTCAAGGCCTGTGCCCCCCAGCTGTGTGGAGTCTTTCATAAACTGTTTATGCTGAGTCTGAGTCTGCAGAGGGTACCAGTGATGTGGAAGACATCATGCCTCGTCCCTGTACCAAAGACGCCACGTCCCAGTGGCCCCCAGGATTACAGGCCCGTGGCACTGACCTCCCACATCATAAAGACCCTGGAAAGGCTCATCCTGGACCAGCTGCAACCCATAGTAAGACCACATCTGGATCCCCTTCAATTCACTTATCAGCCTCGTCTCGGAGGACGCCATCATCTACCTGCTCAATCGTGTCTACACCCATCTGGACCAGCCGGCGAGCACTGTGAGGGTCATGTTTTTTGACTTTTCTAGTGCTTTCAACACCATCAGGCCGACCCTCCTGGGTGATAAGTTAGCAGCGATGCAGGTGGATGCTTCTCTGGTGTCCTGGATTGTTGATCACCTGACAGGAAGACCACAATATGTACGTCTCGCACAGTGTGCGTCTGACAAGGTAATCAGCAACACAGGGGCACCACAGGGGACTGTCCTCTCCCCCTTCTTCTTCACCCTCTACACCACAGACTTCAGCCACTGCACAGAGACCTGCCATCTTCAGAAGTTTTCTGATGACTGCGCGGTGGTTGGATGCATCAGCAGGGATGATGAGACAGAGTACCGGGCTGTGGTCGACTCCTTTGTCACATGGTGTGAGCAGAATCATCTGCAGCTCAACGTGGCAAAGACCAAGGAATTGATAGTGGACTTCAGGAAGACCAGGAAACACTTGACCCCTGTTTCAATCCAGGGGGTCAGTGTTGACATTGTGGAGGACTATAAATACCTTGGAGTAAACATTGACAATAAACTGGACTGGGCTAAAAACACCACAGCACTTTACAGAAAGGACCAGAGTCGTCTCTATTTTTTGAGGCGACTGAGGTCCTTCAACATCTGCCAGAAAATGCTCAGGATTTTCTACGAGTCTGTTGTGGCCAGTGCGATCCTCTATGCTGTTGCATGCTGGGGGAGCAGGCTGAGGGTAGCAGATGCCAACAGACTCGATAAACTGATCCGTAAGGCCAGTAATGTTGTGGGGATGGAGCTGGGCTCCCTCAAGGTGGTGTCGGAGAGGCGGATGTTGTCCAAGATAAAGACAATGTTGGATAACACCTCCCACCCACTCCATGACATGCTGGTCAGTCACAGGAGCACGTTCAGTGAGAGACTGAGAGTACCGAAAAGCACCACTGAACGACACAGGAAATCTTTCCTGCCTGTGGCCATCTCCCTGTACAACGCACCCACTTAACACACTGTTTACTGCTATAGCTACACGTTTCTTTTTCAGCTATTTATTAATAAGTGACTTTATGTATATATATATATATATATATGTATATATTGTACTATTCTTAGTTAGCGTATTGTCTGTCTTGTTAATGTTTGTTTATAATGGAGCACTGTAACAAAAAATAATTTCCCCCAGGGATCAATAAAGTATTCTGATTCTGATGACACTGTGACACCTTCCATTCGGCCAAGTAAGCTTGGCACAGACAAGAGCCAAATCTGAACATTTTCCAGTCCTGCCTTTCGATTATTCATTGATTACGCAAGTACATCACATCTACAAATATTGCACAAACAACAAGATAGAATAGGCACTGACAGTGTATAGCAACTGTTATGAGAAACAAAACAGACACACAACATACATTTTAAACTGAAGCATCTGATTCTTCGTCATCCTCTAGATAATAAATTGGAATCCAGTCAGGTGAGAAGTACAAGTCAGATACCTTTTCCACCCATTATGTGTTTATACACCTCTCTGCATAATTATTATTATTATCCTATCTTCATCCACTCATCCCAATTAGTTGCGTCAGATGGCTGCCCCTCCCTGAGCCTGATTCTGCTGGATGTTTCTTCCTATTAAAAGGGATTTTTTCCTTCCCACTGTCGAAAAAAAGCACTTGCTCATAGGGGTCATTTGATTTTTGGGGTTTCTCTGTTTTATCTGTATTATTGTAGGGTCTTTACCTTACAATATAAAGCACCTTGATGCAAACTGTTGTTGTGATTTGGCACTATGTAAATAAAATTTAATTGACATGAACTGTCACTCAGATTTAGGTGTACACTGATCCAGCCATACCAATATTTGTCTAAGAGACAGTACTACACAACAGAAAAAAACATAATAAACACTGGACATAATGAGACTGGTGACATATACAGGGTGGGCCATTTATATGGATACACCGTAATAAAATGGGAATGGTTGGTGATAGTAAAGTCCTGTTTGTGGTACATTAGTATATGTGAGGGGGCAAACCCACAAGATGGGTGGTGACCATGGTGGCCATTTACAAGTCGGCCATCTTGGATACAACTTTTGTTTTTTCAATAGGAAGAGGGCCATGTGACACATCAAACTTATTGGTAATGTCACAAGAAAAACAATGGTGTGCTTGGTTTCAATGTAACTTTATTCTTTCATGAGTTATTTACAAGTTTCTGACCACTTATAAAATGTGTTCAATGTGCTGCCCATTGTGTTGGATTGTCAATGCAACCCTCTTCTCCCACTCTTCACACACTGATAGCAAAACCGCAGGAGAAATGCCAGCACAGGCATCCAGTATCCATAGTTTCAGGTGCTGCACATCTCGTATCTTCACACCATAGACAATTGCCTTCAGATGACCCCAAAGATAAAAGTCTAAGGGGGTCAGATCGGGAAACCTTGGGGGCCATTCAACTGGCCCACGACGACCAATCCACTTTCCAGGAAACTGTTCATCTAGGAATGCTCGGACCTGGCACCCATAATGTGGTGGTGCATGAGGTTTCCATTGATGAAGAATGGACCCACTATCGTTGTACCCCATATACCACACCAAACCATCACTTTTGTTGTGCCAACAGTCTTGGAGGGATCCATCCAATGTGGGTTAGTGTCAGACCAATAGCGGTGATTTTGTTTGTTAACTTCACCATTCACATAAAAGTTTGCCTCATCACTGAACAAAATCTTCTGCGTGAACTGAGGGTCCTGTTCCAATTTTTGTTTTGCCTATTCTGCAAATTCTGTGCGCCGATCTGGGTCATCCTCGTTGAGATGCTGCAGTAGCTGGAGTTTGTAAGGGTGCCATTTGTGAGTAGCTAATATCCGCCGAAGGGATGTTTGACTAATGCCACTCTCCAGTGACATGCGGCAAGTGCTACGCTGTGGGCTCTTGCTGAATGAAGCTAGGACAGCCACTGATGTTTCTTCATTAGTGACAGTTTTCTTGCGTCCACATTTTGGAAAATCCAACACTGAACCAGTTTCACGAAACTTAGCAAGCAGTTTGCTAACTGTAGCATGGGAGATGGGTGGTCTCGTAGGGTGTCTTGCATTGAAATCTGCTGCAATGACCCTGTTAATGCGTTCACCAGATATCAACACAATTTCGATCCGCTCCTCACGTGTTAACCTCTTCAACATGTCAATGGCTGTGAACAAAGAGAAACTTGTAAATAACTCATGAAAGAATAACATTACCAATAAGTTTGATGTGTCACATGGACCTCTACCTATTGGAAAAACAAAAGTTGTATCCAAGATGTCTGACTTCTAAATGGCCACCATGGTCACCACCCATCTTGTGGAGTTTGCCCCCACACATATACTAATGTGCCACAAACAGGACTTTAATATCACCAACCATTCCCATGTTATTACGGTGTATCCATATAAATGGCCCACCCTGTATAGTTCATAATGGAAGTGCTAGATAAGAATTCTATTCTCTAATTTGTTTTTCAGTCCTGGTGGAGTTATGCATTTACCACATTTTGCATTTGCTCTGGACAGATAAGACATATCAGAGCAGGTCCTAGCACTTATTTCTTCTATGGTGCAAAAGGGAAACTTAGATAGATAGCACTTTACTGTTTTATTTCCCTGAACTGACCGATGGCTAGAGCAAGTAGAGCTCAATCAGCATTCCTCCCTCACCACTGAATTACCAAAGTTAAGGTGAGAGTCTTATGCCTAACCTGATGCTTTGGTGGAGCAGAGTGCTTTACTTCTTCCAATTGGTCTTGTTGGTTGTCAGATTAAGGCGATGTTCAGTCGCGTCCTTCACCTGTCCAAGAATTGAGATTTGAGATAGTACAAAATTCCCGAACAGTATTTCAAAATGTAATATTTGCGCATGCAGGGCAAATTCTGGTATGCTAAAGTGATCTGCTCTGACACACTGACGCTCTAAGGAAGGATACAAACAAACAACAATTTCTCTGAGAAGATTAATCTGTCTTGTGCTTCTCCTTTTTTCCTTTTTCTCTTGAGCATTTTTCCTAGTTTTTCTTCTTCTGTCCCTTCCACACATTTAATGCTTTCAGGGGATTTTTCATTTCAGCAAAATCTTCTTTTTTTTAAAAATTATTTTCTTTACTTTTATCTCTTTTATTATCTAGTTTTTTCTTCTGGCTCCATTTGAAGTCTCAGACTGAAATTTCCTCCTTGTGGGAACCCAAAATGTGTCACTTAAACAAGTTGTAATTTGACCAACCAATCACGCCTCTTAAAAGAATGTGTCATATGTTATTATTTCAGCTCAGAGTTCTGAGAGCTCTGGGAACTTTCCACAGCCACTTTCTTTCCTTTTTCAAATACAAAAAAATGTGTATCTGTGAAAACTAACCAATTTAAATGAACTCCACTAATTCTACCCAGAACAGTGGTCAAATATCCAGCCAGAATTATGCCAGAAGCTTTTTGGTGCCAACGAAAAGTCTCATTTTACCTAATATTAGTGGGGCTGTTATGTATATATATCACCCTGTATGTATACTTTCAACCTTGTCTGAAAAGAGAAAAATGAATTAAAACTGGTGCATCCAATTCTTGTTTTTTAAAGTCATTAAAGATGTATGCTGTACAATCATTCCACCGTGGAAAAATAACAGCTCAAAGGAATCAATAAAAGCCCCAAATGACCATGACACTCATGCCCATGATGAGTGCAAGTAAACTTTTTACTACAACAGTACATGCCACTACTGCATGACATTAAATGTTGTCTTCGCTCTCCCATAGTTTGTGTTCTTGTCTTTGACTTTCTAGTCTCTCTTTCCATTCAGCCCAAGTAGTCATGGTATATTGCTGCCCCTCCCTGTGTCTGGCTCTACTGGTGTATTTTTCCATTTAAAGGTGAGTTTTTTTCCCTTCCCAGGGAAGGAACGAGTACTTTGATTTATCGCCTTATAAGAAGTGATTACATAAGCACACATTGTGCACATGCACAGTGAGTGACTCTGTTTGTTTTCATTTTGGCACAGGCAGCTTTTCTATTTTTTGGTTATTTTTTGTTTTTGTTTTGTTTCATCAACCAGTCAAACCTCTTGGAAGAATGTATTGTACCATAGGTTACTACTTTCACCTTTCCCCTCTGTCAGTGCGCCCCAGGGCAGCTGTGGCTACAATGAATGACTGAATGTAGTGTAAAGCGCTTTGGGGTCCTTAGGGACTAAGTAAAGCGCTATACAAATACAGGCCATTTCAGTCCATTGCTTGCTTAGAGTTGCTCTTGTAATTTTCCCCTGGAAGTCCCTGCTAATGTTTTCTCATTTCTTCCCATTTTTTCTCATGCCCAGAACATCCTTTTACTAGGTTTGTGAATATAGTTGAAAATGCTAACTCAGACTACTTTCTAAGAAGATTTTTGAGCAGAATACTCATCCTGGTTTTTGGAAACAAATCCTGTGTAATTATGAAGTTAAAACAGAAGTCGAGAAAATGTTTATTTTGGGGAAAAAGGGGATTTGTTCTTCTAGAGGTGTGTTTTGTGCTTGTATGCATGTATCTGATGTGATATGTTGCTGTTGTTCCTGCATCACCATAATAATGCTGGTCCAGGATTATCATTTCAACTGACCAACCATGGGGAAAAGAAAAAAATCATAACTGTGCATTACAGTTATCATCACTCTCTCAGTGATGCTACAGTGATGTTTGCTTCAGTGACATTGCGCATTGCTGACTCTCTGTGATCAGTATTATTACTCATTATTTCAAGTTTATTCATTATTTCAAGCTGTTGGCTGAAATGTTTAAAATGTCTGTGTCACAATTCATGTTCTGAGCCTTCAATACCAAGGGAATACAGTCATTTTAACCACTGTACATAGGTATGTCAGCCATGTATATTATCATTCCCATTTTGCTTCATCCGTATGGCATACCATACAAAGGTCTCAAGGCTAGCAAATTACCTTTTTAAAATGGATGATGTGTAAAACTTACCAGGTTTAAGTCCACATTGACTGGCTCTTTAAAGACTGACCAGACAACTGCTTGGTTGCATAAAGGTGTGGTTAGGGAGCTACTGTAGCGGTAGTATTCATGCCGGTTCACATTGCCAAGCAAGTCATCAATGGAGATCTCATATGTGACCATCACTGTGCCTACAATGAAGCAAAGATGCACAACATGTGGTGATCTGCTTGGGCCCTGATTCAGAAGTTTGCTTTCCTGTTCAACAAAGCACATGTGTGCTCACCGATATTGTGTATCTTTGAGAGATAGCTGGTCAGGTTTTTCCAGAAGTCTGTGTTAGATGTTGGTGCTGATGTAGGATGTGTCTATCTATTATATTGGATAATTAGAAAGAAACTCAAATATATGGGTTGTAGTTTAACAAAGCTAAAATAAAAACTAACAAAAAAACAGAAATTTACTGTTCCTGATCCAGTACTCCCATGAGAGCTGCTCAAAGTGCTCCCATGAGAGGTGCTCTTGGTAGTAGGGATAGACTGGAAAATTGACATTAAGAGAAACTGTTTACCCACAACTCACTTTTAAAAAAAATGATATTGGAAATAACACCAAGCTTTCTTTATGGACCTAACAATCACTTCAGGCTTTTTTGAAAGCCTTGATTGAGTTTAAAAATCAATCAAGTGATTGATTTTAAAAAAAGAACATATCATACAGAAATATGTTCTTTTTTACTTGACTTTTTAAAATCACAAAGATGCTCATCAGTTCTGTAGCTTAAAGCATCTCAGATAATGATTGCATAATTATGACCAGAGTTTTTGTCTGACATTGATAATGCAAAGTATTTAGGAAAATGATTAATCATCTTTATTTTCACAAGTATGTCCCCATGAAAAGACAGTTGAAGTGTTTATTAAAAATATGACTTCAAAGCGAGCCATATGTTAATATTGCTAATGCCAGATATTTGTATATTTTGTGTATTTGAGAGATGTTATTTCACTTTTCTCAGATTTGTGTGGAATTCTAATGATCAAATATAGAGTGCAAAATAGTTTTTTCTCCTTTAACTATTAGGAATGGATTCCCATCTGTGATATTACAACTGTCATCAGCCACCAGCATGAACTGCACTGTTAATCAGATAACTCTAAGACGATGACACTGAGTGCCTGAGACAGTGATCACATAACTTTGTGCGTAGGACAGGTAGAAATAGAAACTATTTTGTCTTACTTATTTTCTTCTGCCCTGTTCACATTGTAGATCCCTTCAGAAATTCGAGTTTAGCGTAGATTTAGCTTTCTTTGACATATATGGAATGTGTATCATAAGCCAAGTGTTTGACAACCAATATAGCATATATACTACTGTTAACAGCTTAACTTCCCCAGGTTTTACCTCAATAAAGACTCCCAACACTGCCAAGCCATCCGGTGCCTGTAGTGCCTCATCCAGGGTTAAATCCTTTCTCTTGCTTACAATGTGCATCTGGACAAAAGACCAAATTAATGGCATGGAATATAAACAGGCTAGGTGTTTGGGAAAAATGCTTCAGATGCTTAATCTTTGTCACTACCTCCATTGGGTATCTTTTTGAGTCCACAGTATGCTCTGAGCCTTCAGATGTATCTGATGTGTCACCCCAGTGGAAGTGGAACTGTAGGGTGGTATAGTCATGGCCCAAACCTCCTCCTGACACCTCCACCAAATTTTCCACCAGTACACACTTCACTGGCAGTCGTTTGACAACACAAGAAAAGAATACTACAAACATACTCTTTTGATTTAGATGAAAAAGATTGGCATAATAATAATGTAAGATGCTGTAATAATGTAAATAAGAACCTTTATATCAACCATGTCCAGTGTGCTTGTCATCAAAATGTTTAAATACAAGGCATCAAGATGGCTGTCCGGCACAGCATTGTTTGTGTCAATGATGATGGGTGACTGGTGTGTACTGCCACAGTGGGAGCCAGGCAGAAGGTGCCAAGAAGGTGGAGTATCAGCTATTTGCAGAAAACATTTTCAGTCAAAATCCTGATCTCAGAGTATTTTCAGTATAAAACTCTCCTGATAAATGTGCTGATACATACCACAGTGATGTGGATGATAACACCATTCATCTGAAGAATGGAAAAACAGTCATACATGTAATGTGCCAAATCAAAGTCATAAAAATGTATCAATCATTTATGTTTTTTCCAATTTACAGGGAGGCAGAGGAGTTCCAGGGGAGGCATACACATTACGTTCGTGCAGAGGTTGTGTAGGTCGGTAGATATTATTCAGGTGTGTTTCCATGGGAAACTTCTTAATCTAAGAACAGATTACCAAAGGCTAGGTTAAGGTTAACATCAGCTAGCGCCCTGGCAGCACAGACATACACTCCCTAAAGCAGTGACTGTGACTGAAAAAGCCTTGCTCATTCAGAAAGCCTGTACTTTTTTGTAAGAACAAGGAAACATACCATTAAAAAAAATCACAATAGCACATAGAAAATGTATCAAATGTTTTACATAGAAAATTTACAATTTTAAGGGAAAAAAAAGTTCATTTTGAATTTGATGACAGCAACAAATTAAAATCTAGACTCAAGGCAGACCACAGCACCCAGACTCTTTTTTAAGACTCCAAGCTGCTGTAATAGATTCAGTATATAGTTCTATATAGTATATGGAAATATGCAAGGCCTTCACTGGAAAAGATGTTGTCCAGATGGGAAAATATGTCACTTTTTTAAACATGTGTGATTTCTCCAGATTATCCAGATCTTTTGATGACATTATGCACTGTAGATGACGAGATATTTAAATATATCTCCCAGTGTTATGGAGAAGAACATTACTGTGATATTAAACTGTTTTTTGGTGAGCATCTGCCAATATTTGCTTCTGAGCAACTCTGTCTGTCAAAGATATTCTTTTTATACCGAAATATTCTAATCACCTGTTTCTATTTAACCTAGCAGCAAAATCCTTTTCCAGCTGTTTTCTTGTAGTACCATGTACTTTTTGCCTTTTGATGATGATGAGATGAGATAGCCTTTATTTGTCAGTTGCAGGCCTTTTGCCCACAACCGAGATGACAGACCTTGCCAACCGTACATACAATACAAACATCACATTGGGGAGACAGGTCAGGCTAGGTAGCGAGGAAAAAAAACATCGAAATGTGCAACACAGAAGGATAATACAGGAATGCACAGGTATCAACACACCATAACACAATAAACACAGACAAGCAACATGGGAAAGTGTTCCAGTATGTACATCTGATCTGGGACCGCTGCAATCTTTTGACTGCACCTCCAGCTGACCCGATGTCCACATCAGAGGGGAGGTAAGCGTTGGAGGTGGCGTTGGATAGGGAGGGTGATGCGTCAGTGAGTGCTTATCAGTATCAGTATATGTATGTGTGTGCGTGTCCATAGTTCAGCTGACCTGTCCTTCGCCCCGCCAGGCTAAGTAAACAGTCTTCCAGCCAACCCAGGTGGCCTTGCATGGAATGGGAAGGAACAGACTCAACACAGTCGTTATCAGGGAGTTTTTGTTCGGCTCCAGCCTTGAGCCCACAGCTGGTGCCGAAGGGGTAGCCGCATTACGATGGTAATTTTTCTTTTGCAAACAACTCATGAGAATTTCAAGCTGTTTTTAACACTCCGACACTGGTCTCTCAATCTCCCGTTAATAGCTGCGAGTTTCTCCGTGATGTTATTAGCCGTCGATTCTGTGGTCTTGTCACTCTTTTTGCTCACATAGCAGATTCTGAGACCTCACGACTGCAGCCAACTGATCCGAGATGTAGCTTCCGCCCAGAGATGTTGTTCTGAGTTGATTCTTTCCTCATGTAATCCAACATACATACGCTCAAAGGTGTTATTCTGAGCATTCACTGCAGTCGTAAGCGCCTCCAAGCTCTTAACCATGCTGCCTTCAGTGAGCCCTTTCTGAGAAGTCGCACCTGTTGTTTCAATCTCTTAATTCTCCGATAAGCCAGGGCCAAGCCAGCTCCGATCAGCAAGAACCCTGTTATCATGGTTCCGAATAGGTAGATATCTTCAGCGTCCTCGATCGACAGTCCCGCCAGGCACACGATCCTCTGCCACCCGTCCATCGTGTATCCGGCAGGGAAAGTCGCTCCAGGGCACTCGGGTTCTCCCGAGCCCAGACTTCTCATTAAAGGGTGTAAATAGCATTCAGAGACCAGTTGATCAAATCCATAATTCTCTTTTAGGTTTTAGACACAGACTGTGAGAGGGTGTTCCAGGGAAAGTAATACAAAAAAGACACGAGACTAGACAAGGACATAAGAACTAGCAGGGAAGATAAGGGAGAGGAGAAAAAGTGCGTCCGCCTCCTCTGAGAGCCAAAGAAAGATTCAAATTGGGATGTTGCCCTCATCCCAATTTGATTGACTGACGTTGTTGCCATCAAATTAAAAAACTGTACGCACACATGTCCTCTGAGTGTTTTAAGAGATTTATATACTGGTTGATCCTTTAAGTTAAATTCAAAGAGTCATGCATCTGCTGAGCCACCAGACAAGTCTAGGGCTTACATAGACATATGTGCGCCTCACTATCTGCAGTTGGCTGGTAAATAATCAGGTAGATAAGTTGAAAAGAAAGACTTCACGTGTCATTCTGTTACATTTGCATGACTCGGAATTATCTGTTTATCCCACACAGTCACATGCCGTTTGCGCAACATTTTCACTTGTTGACAGAGTCAACAGAAAAAAACATAAATAAAATGGCATGATTATCAAACACAATAATCAAGCAGACACCAGCATGTACCAGTATGCTCCATCGGTATGTCACCAGTAAGTCTAGAGATGCATGTCTGCACATTTCAGTGTTTGCTTCTGCAACTGTTTGTAAATCCAACACAGACAGAAGGATTCCATTTGCCATGAGTCATTTACTGGTCGAGCTATTCAGTAGGATTAGCAGTAATTAAATAATTAAATAATAATTAAATAATTTCTAATGCACATTAATTAATATAAGAAGCTTTCTTTTCAGCATTTTCTCATATCAGCTTGGATTTTTTTTTGTTAGTTGCATTGTGTTAAAAGGAGGAAGAGAACATTCATATTTGCAGATCCCCTTAAATTCACTAAACACAATCTTTGCTCCTCTTATGCTAAAGAAAACTTACCAGTTCACTGTTGGCTCATGATAGATTGTCCACACGACTGCTTCGTTGCAAGCAGGCGTTGTCAGGGAACCCATGTATTGGTAGAACTTTGAAACCAGTTTTGTAAGTGTTGCTTATTTAAAAATAGCAGCGTGAAGTCTGGGACATACTGACATTTATGAAAAACCCAAGTACAGCATATCCATCTGGATGCTCCGGGGGGGCGGTGAGATGATCCTTCTGAGTGACTATGTGCATCTGGAAGAGATTCCAACCATTTAACCATTTATAAGGCAAAGCAAAACAAGGAAAAGAAGTTTAGATGTCAAGCGATGAAGAAACATTGTACCTCCATTGGATATCTGTGCTCATCGACTGTGTGCTCTGAACCTGGATGATTTCCATCACCCCAGTGAAAGTGAAACTGAAGTCCTGTATATGTTCCACTGAGTCCACCTCCACTCACTTTAACTTCATTTCCTTTCAACGTGCACTCCACTACAACTGGGTGTAACATGGAAAACTTTGATAAACATATTTAATTATGACAGAGATGAAGCCTTTCTTAATTTCTACAACATACTACAAACAGGATATTTGCTATTACACAGTGGTCGAAAATACTTAAATCCTTTTCTCAACCAAATGTATACAATACATTTTAATATTCAGTATTAGCAGTAAAGTATCTCAAAAATTAAATGAAGTAAAACATGTGAGTTTTTGTACCTGTATGTCCATTGTTCATAATGGACGTGAAGACATCCTTAGAGTTGAAACCATTGAGGTTGAAGTGTCCCAGGTTGGGTCAGTCGTTACATTTTTGGTCACAATATCAATAGGGGACTGCTTTGATCCTTCACAAAAACTGTTAGTCAGGTTTTTCCACTTAGTGTGTGAGCTGTAAAATTGAGATGCAGACTAAATACCAAAGTCAACCAAATATGATGAAAATCATTCATTCAAATGTTTATCAGATAATTAGCACAGCCTTGATAACACCAATCACTTCAGTGGCTGAAATGGAAATACAGCAAATATGAGCCTTGAGTAATGCTCATTCATATCCTGGATAAACTGCTTCTTGTTTGTATAAACATGTAAGAGTGACATGAGGGAGAAAGTGAAGTATGACATGTCTATGTTCAACACGAGTGGAAAAGGATGATGGTAATCATTATAAAAGTAAAACTAACACATTTTACTCACCACATGCTGCCAAAGGCCAGAAACCCAGGTACAGGGTGAGAGTGGGATAATACATCTTCAGGGTGAAAAGAAAATCAATCATCAATAAAAAAAAAAAATCCATTTGCTCTAGATTTTATATTTTGAGAAAGAGAAAGCAGCTCTGTTATGCTCTCATTGATAGCTAGTTACTACTTAGCAGTGTTGGGACTAACACGTTATTAAGTAACGCGTTACAGTAACTACGTTATTATTGTGGTAACGAGCACAGTAACTAGTTATTATGCCAAAATCAGGAACGCGTTACTCGTTACTGGGATTTAGATAGGCTCGTTATTCGTTACTTCGTGTGGTGGCTATCGCGGAGCTTCCACAGATTCAGTAACATTAGCAAGTGGTGGGGGCCAGCAGGTGGATGAGAGAAAGGGGAAGCAGGAGGAGGAGAGACCCGAAGCGGCCGCCCGTCAGAGTGTCAGGTGAACTGAACTTCAGGTAAGAAGTTATGACCTGCAGTCTATCTGGGTCAGATATAAACCAAGTTTAGTTGGAGTTTATTTTCATTGTGCTGACTTTTTCGTACTGCGTGCTAGCTAGCATGACGGAGTTTCTATACAGCTGGGTGGTGCTATGTTACTGATGTTGAACTTTATTTTGTTCATACAGTTAATTATTAGAGTTGCCAACCGTTCCCTAAAAAACGGAATCGTCTCATATTCAGAGAAATTATTACGCGTTTCGTATTTAGGTGAAAAGGAACAGTTTGTCCCGGACTTCAGCTACAATGAAAAAGACACAAAGCTGGAGTTATTCTGTGTCTTTGCTGCACAGCTGCCTCTTCTTCTCTCATTCTCCCCCCTCCCTCTCCTGTTGCTACTTTAATCATGAAACTGATCAATGATCAGCTGATCGGCTTTTCCCTCTTGTTTATTTATCGTCCGCTTTGCGCCAGAAAGAGGAAACCAGCGGATGTCACGTTAAACAACAGCAGCACGTTTGATCAGCTGTTGTTAGAATTTATTTAATATTAATTTCTAGTATCAGCTGATGTTTGCTGGAGCCACAGCTGTAAAGCTGCTGGTCATGATGTCGGTTTGGATATCTGGTGAGTGGGAAACATGAAGGTGAAACCAGGAGATGTCCTTACTGAATCATCAGAGCTGAACAGGTGATGGAGAAACAGGTTTACCTTTTAGGTGACATGAATGAGTTGAAGGGAAGTTATGAACTGTTTCTGAGAGATAAATAACACCAGGATCCTTTTCTATGTAGCTGACAGCTGGTAACTGTGCAGGGGCGGGTCTAGCAAAGTTTTGCCAGGGGGGCAGGTAGGGCATTAACAGGGAAAGGGGGGCACAAAGAAATATTTTCTTATTCTCATTTAAAATGTCTAGCTTTTAATAAATAATTATCTGAGGCTTACAACAAACGATTGATAGATTGATACATATATACCATCAAGACAGTGTACATCACTGTCACAACAGTGTTTGTTTTCATTCAAAGGCTTTATGATTTTTGCTATAATGGTGGGCCAGTCTCTAGTCAAAATGCCCGGGCTTATTTTTTGTCCCAGTCCAGCCCTGTATGCAACTCATCTGCAGTCTGGTGTTGCCTACATCTTCCTATTCGGAAGGCAGAATTTCTGAGTTCTGAGTACAATCAAAAGCACCACGACTGCAGTTTTTGTGTTGGATGTAAAAAGCGCACATGACGCTGTAACGTAGGCTAGAATCATGCGGCGGTCAACGACGGTCCAGGCGTGGGATTTCTCTCGTGGAAATATGCACATTATCTTTTCCTTTGGTAGGTGGCACAGTGCACTTATGGCAAGTAAGCAAGCTAGAAGACTGGCACTCTTGCTGGGTATCCAGTTAGCAACACATTAACAAGAGAAGTCTGAGTAAAACCAAAGTTACTTTCCCTAGTAACTAGTTACTTTGAAAGTAACGAGTAACTTGAAGTAACTGAGTTACTTTTGATAGAAGTAACTAGTAATGTAACTAAGTTACTAATTTAAAGTAACTTACCCAACACTGCTACTTAGTAATGAAGGCCTGCTGTTAATGCTAGTTTGCTGCTTTCTATAGGGCCAGTGAAAATTCTGTGTTTTTTTTATTCAGCTGCTTCAAGCGTGGACTGTGAATCATCCAGTATTTTAGTACATAACAGTCCATCTCGGAACTGAAACCCAATTAAGTGCCTTAAGACAGAATAAAGTGAAGAATGTGCATCACAAAAATCTCAAATGATCACTTGGATAAGATTTGTGATCCTCATTTCTTACAAAACTCTGAAGAAGCTTTCAAGATCAGACAAGCTGATTATATTACTGTACTCATTGTTAAAACTTTGACAAACCGTTCTATCTTTACTCTCGCAGTCTCAGGTCTCCAAGGTTTGAAAAGTGATGTGTTGGTTTCAGGTGTCACATTAAAAACTTTTTTCCATCCAATAAGTCCATCAGTGAGAAAAGGGTAACAAACTGCTGCAGTACGCTTCAAAATGTATATATATACTATGCTAATCAATGGGAGGATGCCCACTGTGTATAAACAATGACCATATATAGGAGAGACACACAACATGGTTGCTGGACCTTTTTCAGAAACATGGTATTCAAAATAGAGGCATCAATAAGAGCACACCAGATAACTGGTAAAATCAGTATGTGTAGCTACATTCATTCTACTCTTTGATATATCACTCAGGCACCTATAGAGCACAGGCAAGAAAACAAGCAAGAAAACAATATGAAATCATATATTTGCTCCCAGAGGATGGAAGAAGTGAAGAAATGGTGTCCAACAATTGCTTTATAATAAGCAAAATCATCAGACATATTACACAGTTCAGATACTCAGTTTATGAAAAGTTTCACAGAAAATAGAAGACCTTTTTGTCGAGTATCACATATTTTTTATTTTTTATAGTCCAGAAAAATCACCCTTAGTATCTATTACTCCTCTGAATAATCTAGACAAAATAAAAGTGAACATATAAGCAGGGTCTTATGCAAAAACACTCTGTGTTGTTGCAGTGACGGGCCCCTTACTGCCACAACTTATTTAAACTCAGTTTTTTGTTTAAAGTTAATAATTTGTATTATCATTTATGCAATCTTATGGATTTTCTTTTATTACCGAACAGACAACCCAGCCCCCATATCCAGTGTTTAGGTCAAATAAAGCTGATGGTATGAGCTTCATATTCAGATGACATTTTTGAAAATGATATCACCCACTCTCCTGCATTTCCTGTGACACTATTTATTTAAATCAGTGCATTGTATAGTTGTAGGGCCCTCAGAAACAAATTAAAGTCACTGACAGTGAGAATGAACCTTTCTATTCGTGTGACACATCCTTCAAAAATAATGATACACATACCTACAGACAAGTACCTATTTGCAGTCAATACTACAGTGATCGTGTCCACAAACTATTATCAAATAAAATAAAACAATTATACACAAAACATTCACAAGTCACAGTTAATAATTATTACATGATTAGTAATTACACTAGTCAGTCAACAGCAGAGACAAATTTATAAAATCCAATAATCAATGTCCATCATTCATATGTCAACTTATTACAAAATATTGTTAGGTAAAGGTACAGAGATTTGCAGTTTTTTGTATCACACGGGCAGCGTGTCTGTTACCTGGTAATGTTTAATGTCACTCAGTCTTGTGTTTGTACACACATCACTTTGGCAAGTGAACCTACTCAACAGGTTTTCTGTCCTTCATGTCCTCACACATTCATCACTATGCTTCATTAGGCCCAGTTCTCTTCGTGTTTATGCTGAACAGAAATACAGCAAACACACAACACCTCCTTTTTCCAAAACATTAAAGACCATGGCGTGTTATGGACTGAACATATATAGGCATATGAAAGTGACTGTGTGGATCAGTGAGAGACTTGATCTTGACATGAACATTTGTGACTTTGACAATTTGTTGCTTTTTGTTGTTGGGTTTTTTTCTTTTATTTGCCAAGTCTCTGACAAATGAACAAAATTTGTTTTCTAACTAGCGAGGAATCTCAAAAAGATCACACTATATCTTACCAATTTAGATAAAAATGTATTGTTTTATTTAAAAAATATTATCACATGTAATTTTCTGATGTGTTACTTCTGAGTACACTAGATTCATTTTTCCTATTTACTTTGGTTCATTTGTCACAATGAGTAGTACTTTAAAGCAGCCATGCCTTACCTCTTGGTCTGTGGCAGTCTGTCGACAAAATAAGCACGGTGGTTTTGGTTTGAGCTTAAAGACAACAAACTGCTAACAAAAAAGACATGCATGGCGGGGTCCCTGTTTGATTGACAGGTTTGAATGTTTACTTGTTAGAAAAGATTTTTAAAATGTTGGTATCAAGTTTCAGCTTTGATTTGGACCATTTTTCCCTTTTGGTAATTTGATTTTTTTTTTTAAGTTTCTGTGTGTTATGGAAGACTAAGTGCCTGAATTACCCCTTGAGGAATATGAGTCATGACATCTGACATTTGCACATGTGCCTTACTGGCTTTCGGTTCTTATTGTTTACCAAATCTTTAACCCACAACTTCCCTTTCTGAACCCAATTCTTTATTGTGAACCAATCAGAGTGTAGCAATTGAATCACAGAAGCTAAAGGATGCTCATGATGCACAAATCAGCTACGCTGAACACATTTTTATCAAAAGAACAACAATATTTACTGGATAATGCAAAAACAGGTAATACAATGTTTTAGCATTAAATTATACTCTAACAGGATGCAAGACAAAAGAACTCAAAAAGGACACAACCTGAGAAATTGCAAATTTGTACATGTTCCTTTTGGCCTCTACTGCAGTCATACATATTCCTATAAACACTTCTGCTTTTACCATTTATATGTATTTTATATATATTTTCTTGTCTGCATGATTCATGTCATGTCAAGTGTGTCAACCTTTATATAGCTTTTTATAACAATAAAAAGACAAAAGAAGAGAAAAAGGCAGAAAGAAGAAATCATATTTGCAAAACCTGTGCACACTGATTTTTTTCTGTTCTTCTTACAAGAGAGCTTTAAGTATGATTTAAAACATAAATATTTCTTTGCTTTTGTTTCATGACAAGCTCATGTTTGATGTGGTGAAGTCAGGGGAGTAGTTTCCCAAATAAGCAAATTAACATAATTCCCAGGGAGCTCAGAGCAGAGAGGCAAGAGTCCTGCAAAAACAAAAGCATAACTATGTGTAAAGGCAACAGTGCAACAATAATGCATCTAAAAATATCTCTGTGTTTTTAAATGTGAATAGTCTTACTGAAAGAGGGATCCAGTTAGCTGATCTACAAGACCACCTGAAAAGAAATACAACATTTATGTCAAACCAAAGTTAATTAAATCTGTGAACACCCATCAGTACCCCCACAGAATCACAACTAGCATTTACCCGGTGTGCAAACTGTGTCACAAAGAATGGGACAGATGTAGCAGGTTGAGCAACCCTGGAAAACAAAACAAACAAAAAGAGAAAAGGATTAACACAAAGAAGCACTAGGTGAAACAAAGTGCTGTGTATTATTACAGCAGTTATAATCCTTTTTAAGTCAAGATGCTTGCTTGGCAGTGCTCGCAGTGATCTGACTCATCTCCTTCCTCACACGGGCACTTGGCACAGTCATTAGAGCAATGCTACAAGATGGGAAGGAACCACAAGGTATAGTGATTAACCGTGCATATGGTATATAGTCAGGACAAATTAACAACGCAGGACTTATAATCATTTGTAGCAGGTTACTGAAATTATGTAAAACCCAACTCTAATGTGTGATTACTGGGCAGATATGCAAATAAAATCTGTTATTTCCATGATATGTTTTTTTTACCTCACAAATGGAGCAAACACTACACAAAGATCCAGAGTGGAACTGTGGAGTGTCAGCAGCTCCCTCCTCTTCATCTGAGTCACTTTGGTTGTCCTTTGTGTCTTTACCTTCAGACTCATCTGTAAATGGTTCAGGAAATCATCTTTATTGGAAATATATTTTATTCAGTTCAATTCAGTTTTATTTATAAATGGTCAAATCACAACAACACTTTCCCCAAGACGCTTTATATTGTAAGCTAAAGATGAGGGAAAGCCCCAATAATCAAGTGCTTTGGTTACAGTGGAAAGGAAAATTTCCCTTTTAACAGGAAGAAAGCAGAACTAGGCTCATTCAGCAAACTGCCACAACTGGTTGGGGGTGAGGGCAGGAAGACAGGCCAAGACACGCTGTGGAAGAGAGTCAAGTGTATCTTGTAGAACATTAAATTGTCTATAAAAGAAAAAAAAAGATGATCATAACTCCACGTGTCTTTCTTCATTATTTAACCTCCTCTTTAACATGAAAATTAATTTAATGATCTGGACAGCAAAATATCTTTTAGATGCAAACATTAGATATTAGAGTCAGGATTTGTCAAATGTTGCAGTAAAATGCAGCTTAAAAATGTATCAGAATGTATCTTATGTCAGACTGCTCTGTTACTATATAGCACTGAGACATACATGTGGGGTAGAAAATGCATAGGCAAGTATTTATTATTGTAAATGACCCATGGCAATGCTTTTTAGTATCTCTTTCTTTATTACGGTTGCTGTTGCAAACACATGAACGGCTGCAGCTCTACAGCTGCCAGCCGTACAATCATCACCAACAACAACAACAACTACAGACAGGCATCACAGCTTCATATTTCGGCGAGGCGTTTTTGCAGATGCAGTGTAGGTGCGTCCATCTCCCCTGCAGCGGCACCGCAGACCATGCCCCGCCAGAATTACAAAAGCAAGTAATGCCATGTAATCATATTTGTCCATTTCATTAGGTACACCTGTTTAATTGCTGTTTAATACAAGGATCGACACCCGGAAAGTATACACAGCGCTTCACTTCTTACACATTTTGTCATTTTACAGCCTTATTCGAAAATGGATTCAATTCATTTTTAACCTCAAAATTCTACATACAATAACCTATAATGAAAAAGTGAAAGTATATTGCATGAAATTCTTGCAAATTTACTCAAAATAAAATACAATAATATAAAATTTAAAGAAGTATTAACAGCCTAAGGTCAATATTTTCTTGAAGCACCTTTGGCAGCAATTACATCTCATAGTTCCTGCTGCCGAAAAACATCCCCACAGCATGATGCTGCCACCATCATGCTTCGCTGTGGTGATGCTATTTGCCAGCTGATGAGCAAGGTCTGGCTTTTACTGAGGAGTGGCTTCTGTCAGGCCACTCTACCATATAGGCCAGACTGGTGGAGCTCTGTCAGAGTGACTTTTGGGTTCTTGGACACTTCGCTGAAAGAGCTCAATTTTCAGTGTCATGTCAAAGACTGAATGAATATAATCCGTTTTGGAATAAGTCTGTAACATGACAAAATAATAATAATAATAATAATAATGGATTGGATTTATATAGCGCTTTTCAAGGCACCCAAAGCGCTTTACAATGCCACTATTCATTCACTCTCACATTCACACACTGGTGGAGGCAAGCTACAGTTGTAGCCACAGCTGCCCTGGGGCAGACTGACATGTGGAACAAGCAAAATGCTGTGAATACTTTCCGGGCGCACTGTATCAAAACCTCAGTATTCACATGGGTTTCCTAATTGCTGTGCTGGTGCTGGAGTAAACCTTATCTAATTGAATTGATTTCAATACATCTTGCAGTAATTTGCAACCTCATTCAACAACACTCATATCTGTAAGTTTAACTTTTTTAACTTTAGTTGCTTTTTTGCCATTTTTGCAGGTAACCGCTGACATTACAAGCAACTTTAGGCCATATTGTTTTCTTTTTTAACTACTGAGTCTGTACTGACATCAACCCCCCTGTGACAAGTCTGCTCACTGGCAGCCCAGGTTATGTGTTAGTCAGTCCGTCTCTGTACTAACAAGCAATCCAAGAAATGCTTTTCTAGCAAGGTCTGATTACTGCCATTTATTTAGAAGTTACATGACTAACTGTGTAATTCTGTTTGGTGCAATATTTTTTTGTATGTATGACACAGACAGTCTCTTTTTTGTATTATACTTCTGACATAACCTCATGTGACATGTTTGTTTTTACAAAATAGTCTAAGTAGCTATAGTGTAAACAAAGCTAAAATTCTTACAGGTCCCATTTTTCCATAATATCATTTCTTGTCATTCTTTTTCTAGCATGAAGCATTGACTGTGCTTTTAAAATATGCCCTAAACTGTATATCACCCTCTTTTAGACAAATCTCCAAGTATTTAATGTTTGGTGTTTGAAGTCTCAAAAGCTACATTGGCACAACAAATGGAATAGATGGTTTAGATACTGTTGGGTTCCTACCGCACAGATAATCCAGTCTATTTTAGGACTGATATGTATGACGGTGTTCCTAAAGTAACCCCAGTAAGCTGAACAATGACAGAAAGCTACTGTAGAGTACAGATTCACTCATGGAGTTCTAAGAAAACTCATCATTTCATGTAACTAATATTTAAATACTGCATCATTCAGTATCTAAACTATTAATATGTTTCAAAATGTGTGTGGGTTTAAAAAAAAGTGTTTTCACCATCTTCATCTTCAGAGTCATCCTCATGTGTATCCTCTTCAGCACTGTCAGCCTCCTCTTCCTTATCTCCTTGAGTTGCTTTATTGTCATCCTCTTCTCTTGGTTCCTCCTCATCATCTTCCTCATTATCAGCTGGGACTTCCTCATGAACCTCCTCCTCGCGATCTGCATCTTCATCTACCTCCTCCTCGCCATTCTCATCTGCATCTTCATCTACCTCCTCCTCACCATTCTCATCTGTATCTTCATCCACCTCCTCCTCTTCATTTTCATCTGCTGCATATTCTTCTTCAGATTCTTCCTCTTCTGCATCATCCTCATCTTCCTCATCAGAAGCCTCACCTTCTTCTTCCTCTTCCTCAACATCTCCCTTCTCCTCAGCATCATCTTCCTCTTCCTTATCAGTCTTGTCATCTTCCTCCTCAGCTTCCTCCTCTGCTGTCTCCTTCTCATCCTCCTGTTCTTTTTCATCTTTTTCTTCTTCCACTTGTTCATCAGTCTCTATCTCATCATCATCTGAGTCTTCATCATCTTTCTCCTCTTCTACATGTTCATCATCTTCCTCAGTGCCATCACCACCCTCAGCTGTTTCAGCTTCTTCAGCCAGAACTTCCTCAGCATTTCTAACGTGGAGGCTTTCCTCCATTTCATTCAAGCCTTGGGCACTTACTACAGCAGAGAACGGCACCTGGGTTGAGCACAGCAGCACAAGCAGGAGCCTTAGCACCCAAAGTTTCACAGGTTCCATCTCGGAAGAAATGCAGCTTTGGAACTTGAGGACTGTCTTACTCTTTTCACTCTATTCTTCCACCAAAAACCAAAACAGCCGATGGCTGCTAAAGCCGCAACTGATTTAGGCAGAGTGTTCAGGTCTTTTTCTCAGGCTCCCAAGAGACGGGGTGAAAATAACTGTGCTCACAGAGAGCAGTGTGCCAGCCTTGTGCTGAGAACACAAGAGGACACAGTGAAAACGCGACTGTGTGTGCGGTGTAGTTATGTCGCTGTATGTAAGTGAGTGACAGAGGCACATGTCGAAGAAGAATGCTCCTGATGCCCTTAACACAGAGCATTAGAGAGGTGGGTGTATGCCTTTGGTGGGTGGGGGAGGGGGCTACTGAACTGCAAGAGGGTGGGGAAAAATAAGTCACTTTAAAAAATGTAAAGCTTAATTGCAAAAATTAAATAATTTGAAGATGAAGTTTTGGTTCTATACACAGCTTTTGTTGTCATAGTTCCCAACCTATTCAGGAAAGAAGTAGAACTTCATAGATATACTGTGTGTGTGTGTTTCATTAGATTAATGGTTGGTAGATTTTTGGAGAACTCTTCTCACTGTCTCCTACATAATTTAATGCAAATAATAACCTTTCCAACACACTCTACACAGCAAAATTAATTTCTTCTTGCCAGTCCTGAAGCAAGTGAAAACATGTCAATATGATTTACGGCACTCATGTAAATACAAGGAAATGGAAAGCATGGCACTGTGAACATGTGGTGCTTTCCAAAATAGTCATTTGAACAACTGATTTTTTGTACTCATATATATATATTTTTTTTTTTTACTTTGGAGCCAGCGGGAAGAGAACACTTACATTTAGGAGCATTATAAAAGTCCACACTCACAGTGCCACAGTCAGCTACAATACAGCAAAGAGCAGCCAGGCTGAAAGCGATGACACTGCCTCTAAGTGTGAACTGCTCCTCCTGCAACTGACAGGTGGCACGGCTAACTATTTACAGTGAAGACTCCTTCAATAGCTTGTTCCAATATGTAACCTTCAATGGAGCCATGGAGGACTGAAACTCAGTACCAGCATGATAGTTCTGTCCAACTTTCCCACTCCCACGTTGTGTACATAATTTAAATGTATTTATTGATGGCAAATGGGAAAGTTTATTTCAACAAGTTCACTTAAATTATAACATTCAAAAACATTTTTTATTATTATCCTTTATTTATTCAAGTAAATAAAGAGACTAAAGAGACATTTGCATAAAAAACAAACTCAACAGAAACCTACATTTCAGCCTTGGGTTCTCTTCCTTGTAGGGTTAATTAACCACACAGGCCTGACACAGTGGAATGAAGTTGACTTTGATGGGACTGAACAACATCTAAGACAGACTGAAGAATTTCAAGTATTTGTACTAACAAAGAAGCTGCACAATAGATAATTGTGTCATTTGCAAAAAAAACAAACTCAACAGAAACCTACATTTCACCCTTGGGTTCTCTTCCTTGTAGGGTTAATTAACCACACAGGCCTGACACAGTGGAATTTGTTCATTCAATCAGCATTTTCATTTTGTGCCAAGAATTAGATAAGAGAAGGAAAATTTTTTATATAGTGCAGTCATGTGAAAAAGGGCGCAGTTCTTTCAGTTCTAAGAGTTTATGTATCAAATGTATAAAATGATGTAATCTTTAAAAATCTCTGCAATTATTTAAACAATCCAAATATCTACACTTTGGTCTCATCTGTTCCAGAAGTCTTGTGGTATGTTCAGATGCAACTTAAGCAATGGTGCCATGCTTCTTAGAGAGAGAAGAGTTTTTTGCTTGCCTGGTAACACTTTCAAACAAGCCATACGTTTTTCTAATTGTTCTGTCACAAATTTTGACATTTGACATGCTCACTGAGATATGTAGAGTCTGTGATGTAGGTCTTGGATTTTGTTTTTAAATTTCTGTCACTAGTGCACAGAGATTCCTCTAGTTTCCTAGAATCTTTTAATGTTACGTAGAGTAACACTGAGGAACATTATTCTGAAATCGCTCAATTTGTAAACAGTTTTTTGCTAACTGGTGAACCTGTGCCTGTCTCTACTTTTTTTGTGTCGTGTAGTGTCGTTTTTCTAAGATGTTGCATTTGTACAACAAGCCACAGCCCTACAGTACATGCTTTGATAAGAAACTATTTAATTCATGATGTGTCTGTTTGTCCAGGTTATTGTACTGAATATGATTCCTGTACTTTCTCCACTCCTGAGATGTGTCACAGTCAGTGTACTTATTATTACCAATCTTTGGCTGAGCTATGCTTGGCTAACTTTTCACCTAGCTCTCAACAACAAATTATTCTGTACTCATAGTAAAAATCAATTCATTATAGTGCATGAAAACTTTATTAAAAAGAACTATATTGCAGACATACAATTATGGCACATTATGCAATGTAACAGAATGCAAAAAGTATTAATGTGCTCTTAATATAACCCCTGACAGACACCATGACAGGAAATCAGACTTTAATGTAAAAAATTTGACGAGGAGGTTTGAATGTGCTTCCTTGTGCTATCACAACCCAGTTGAGGACAGTTGAGTAATGCTCCATCTGAAAAGAAAGAGCATCATGTCATAAAAGTCTAGAATAGAATAAAGTAAAAGTATTTTTGTCTCCTACTGGAGAAAATGATCTTGAATAAGGAAACTGCATCATTAAAGGCATGCATGAGGCCAGCACAGCTTAGCTTAGTATAAAGACTGAAAGCAGATAAAACAGCTAGCCTGGCTCCATCTAGTGACCAAAATTCACCTTCCAGCCCTGCTAAATCTGATCTTTTATTTCTACTTGACTTAAAACATTTTAACTGATACACAACAAACCCACTGGCTGTTTTTTAATAAAGTTAGCATTACTTACCATAACCCACATTATTTCTGACCTCAGCCAACCCAGATTTTCCCATGTTCCACTTTTCTGTTATTATGCTAATCAAAGCTAACCTGCTATGTAGTGGTGTAACCTCTATATAAAATACTTTGACTGTGCAGACATGCTCTTTCACAGCATATGTATATATCTACATATGTATGAAGAATTAGTAAAAGGGTACTGAATGACAAAGTGAGAGCTTCAGAAAAATGCTTCTGTTTTACCTGAGCCTGTAGTCTGTGTTCAAACTCTCTGCTTTCAGTCAGATGTTTAAGAATACCATCTACCCTATATCAAAAAAATACAAAAATGCATTTACTTCACGATGGATCCACAATGGAATTTTGCAGCTACAGCGGTGCATGAAGGTGTGCTCACTTGGTAGATATCCGTTTGAGCCTTTCTGAGTCGCTGCTTTTCTGGATCTTGTTTCGAGCAGTTGGGAAGTCTTCCTTCTGAATTGTTTCCCATGTTGATAATCTGTTAGCTGCCTTTGTTTCTAAGTCTAACACTGATACAAAAACAAAATGCTTACCTTTCAATTTAGCCTTCATGTTTTCATCAAAGCTAAGCTGACGTCATGCACAAGTGAACAATGAACCCTTTCTCATTTAGACGCTTCAATTTTGAGTGATTTGAGTGATTTTGAGTGATAACAAGGGAGCCACTACTTAAAAAAACAAAATGACTCATTTGTAAATACCAACTAGAGTTATCCATTTTCATTCAACTGTGGCTTACTCACTCATTACTCCTTACACTTATTACTTTAAAGTAATAAAGCCATAACCTTATTAGCAATGAGCAGGATGATGAGCAGGATGTTGGTGACCAGGAGATTTAAGACTAGCAGAATCACTATCAGCCAGTTACTATGCTGATTTCTACACGGCTCTTCACCGCTCTCAAACAAAGTCACATTATCTGTGCATATTAGTTCTTTGCCCACTCTCACAAAATAGAGATAAAAGGAGAAAGGTGTACTAAATTGTTAAACTGATTTCAATGTAATGTTCTTATTTTCATGCAAATTGCACAAACACTTGTACCATCCATCTCTTCCTCAATGGAAGAGCCGTATCCAAAGATGTGCAAGTATGGCATGTAGAAAAAGCTTTAGAAAAATGCGATTCGGGTTTTGGTCATAGGAGTAGATCAGAGCCTGATTGGCAACTCCGTACACCATGACCCACACGCCCAGGAAGAAGAGGAAATTGTTGTGTTATTGCTGGCATTGTATTATAAAACATGTGCCCCTCATATAATGCCAACTGATAGTAACTGTCTCACTATCTTTCCTACAATAATGAGTTTTGGTCCTAGCTGCTTGTGAACTGCAAAAATGTGAATGAGGCGAAGGGTGACGACCATGTAGTCCAAACAAAGGACATTCCGGCCAAATTCATGTGACCGGTGGAACATCCTGAAACTCAAATGGTAAATGGCCTGTATTTGTATAGCGCTTTACTTAGTCTCTATGGACCCCAAAGCGCTTTACACTACATTCAGTCATCCACACATTCACACACTGGTGATGGCAAGCTACATTGTAGCCACAGCTGTCCTGGGGCACACTGACAGAGGTGAGGCTGCCGGACACTGGCGCCACTGGGCCCTCTGACCACCACCAGTAGGCAACGGGTGAAGTGCCTTGCCCAAGAACACAACTGTCGGAGCCGGGGCTTGAACCGGCAACCTTCCAATTACAAGACAACTCTCTTGAACCATGATCGCCCCAAACGCAAGCATAGTATCACTCAATCAGTGAGGTAGCACCACCACCTGATGGCAAACCTGTAAATTAACCTGTGACATTTGGTTGCTAATTGAGGAAATGTTTTTGATTATGTTGTGGAAACTTTAACAATAACCTGCAACACACCCAGTGAGCGTTTTGAAATAATTTAATTAACACATTGCAATGTGGAGAAAACGTTCAGATCAAACACCAAACAGTTTTCTGAGGAAGGACACCGCCCTGAACTATTTTACACCTTCCCAAACACTCTCAAAACAAAGAACATTCCATAGCATATCATATATCTCTATACCTTCAGTCCAGCTCATCCTTGACCCCCTCCCTCACAGAGAGAATAATGACCTTGTTTTCTGCTTGACCATCACCTAAGGATTTACATCCCTGATAAGCAGAAGGCGCCTCACTATCTGTTTAACGTCTCCAATTACAATGTCCCCACTGTGTTAGTGTGTGTGATAGAGCATAAAGCCCATTTGTAGTGCACATGCATACAACTATATGAGAAAGTGATATCACTATTACTAATGTGATATGATTAAATATGTGATTAATACATGAGAAAAAAATCTGCCACCACAATTATAAGTGACTAAAAACTAAGTATTAGGAAAATTACTTAAGACACACTTAAGACAGCAAAAAGTGCCTCAAAAAACACAAACTAGTGCTTTAATAAATGTTACAATCTTGCAAAGAGAAACTATAAACGGTTTATAATGTTGTGGAAAGGTTTTCACGGACAATCCAGGATTATATATCATCTTTATTTCTTATCCATACCTGCAGATTAGTCCGATAATGAACAGGCTGATGGCAGTGAGATCACATTTATTCCACAGATCCTGAAATTAGAGTCTGAACCTTTGAGGTCAAAACATTGTCCCCAAAACAATTTGTCTTGAAGAAGACAAAATAAACTTAACAGATCATTAGAAAACAAAAACTACAATAACAAACAACTATCAACATACTTTATTATGATAATAATGCTTATACGCATATTTATACATGCACCTTGAAGCCCCTTAATTCAGTTTTGAAATCCACCAACAGCGAAAAGCAAGAGAAACAGAACATTGCCCAGAAATGAGGTGACCAGTGCAAACCAGAACTGACGCCAGCGTGACACTATGAATGGACGGCACACCTGTATCAAACACAGATTAGCAGGTAACTAAAATGACAGCATGTGGTAAAAAGAATAATTTCTGAAGTCAGACTTTCTTCTTGTAGTGAGTGACAACACTTATTCAAAGATTATTCTCTAAACAGGACTCACCTTTCATGGCACCACTCCTGTGACCTTCTGAGTCAACTTCACTCGTGTAACAAAAACATTTTGAGTAAATTAGTAGACTTTAGCTAATGTAAAGCGATAACATTATAAAACAGAATAATCACTGCCTGATAAACTGATGCTCTACAGACTAACACTGAAGAGTGCAAGTAGAAATATTACAGGTGCTTGATGTCAGAGAAAGAGAAGACTATGGTTCCATAGAGACTGTCAGTGTCCTGATCCAGCTCATCCTCATAGGAATTCCCTCCTCCTCCAGCTGATCACTTTGTTTTCTATGACTTAAAATATGTAGAACATGTTTTTTAAAAAATATCTGCATAAAAGTACAACCTTTCTGAAAAAACACAAGCATCTTACCTGAAGGAGATGAGGTTGGTGTAGCAGAGGATGGGGCAGAAGAACGCGAGCAGAAGCTTCCAAATCTCTGTTTTCCTCTTCATATCACCCCGCCAGATCTGGGACAGCAGAGACTGGAAGAGCACAGAAACTGAGACCTTATCCACCACCAGTAGCTGCTTTACTCAACATGAAGGTGGCCTGTGTTATTTTGGAAGCATCATGCTACCTTTCTTTTGTAATACTCATCTGCTATTTGACATGATGGCAACAACATGAAGAAAAGATGTGAAAATTGTGACGAGCCTGTTAGCCATCATAAAGGAAAATTCAAAGGGCTCTTTGTGAAAATGGTTATGAAACTAAATATAAAATAATCATAACATCAACCATAGCTGACAGCTTTAGTTATTGTCTCACCACCAGCCAGGTTCTCAAACTTGTCTGGTTTGAGCAAGGAGTCAAAGAGGCCATTTACGTGAAAAGGGAAAGACCATCTATGAATCGAGGAGGGGGCCTAAGGGTACATCATTCACCATCTTACAATGCTGTGATTGCAGCCATTCCCCAACTCTCTGTGAATGGTGCTCATGGCCATTGATCAGTGGTCTTTGATCAGTGGGTTTTGGTCAGTGGTTGTTGATCAATGGTCATGAGAATTTGCAAAATTAAGATTAAGGAACTGACCTCCCAGCCCATTGTTCCTTCAGTGGGCTGGTTTCAGTCATTATGCAAATGTACTGTTTATAAGATTGGGGAAACCTGCAGTCAGCTGAGACTGAAGAAGTCACTTGGATGAGTGACAAAATGTTTCTCCCACAAAACGCTACATCCAGATGAACAGAATCAACTTTTTGGAGAATAATCTTGCATGGGTGTGGGGGGCCTCACGATGCTTATACGAGAGATGCAGGAGTGTGACAACAACATCATCCACACCTCTCCCTGCTCTATAGGCAAACTGGAAGGGGTCAAGATGGTGTTCAACATGCATTAAAATCTTCTCCTTAATTATCTTCTCAAATGACTTCATCACTAAAGAAGTCAGAGCCACAGGCCTAAAATCATTCAGTACCTTAGGAGAACTGCCCTTAGCAACAGGAACAATAATAGCATGTACTGTCTGTAGCTCTAAAGACAATGAGAAAATATGGTGAAAAATCCCACTCAGCTGATCAGCACAAGTTCTCAGTACCTGTCCACAGATGTTGTCAGGTCCAGGACTCTTGCTTTTAGTGTGTCTAAAGAGATTAGCTAGCCCCCTCTCATCAATACAAATTGATGGGGGAGTGATAGTCTTTTCCCTCAGTGTGCTGGTCTGCCTAGAACAGTCAAAGTTCTCAAGACGAAGGTAAAAACTGTTAAGACTGTCTGCCAGATTTTTGTCAGAGGTAAACCCCTCTAAGGTAAAATTACTTTTACCTTTCGTCTGTAGCCCTGCCATTGTTTTCATACCAAGCCAAGCTCTACTGCTGAGTTCAGCCTCAATCTTATTTCTATACCTCATCTTGGCAACCTTTATTGCAGCCCTCACCTCCTTCCTCAATATTCTCACAGTGGGAACGTCTCCCTCGTTAAAAGCAATTTTCCTTTTAAGAATCAGATCCTTAATATCGTTAGAGAGCCACTTTTTGTTATTAGGGAAAGTCTTAAATTCTCTGACTGGAATCACAGAGTCTTTGCTAAAAGAGATGTAGCTACACACCACATCAGTGAGTTCATCCAAATCAGAAGTGCTCTCTTGAAACAAGGAACAGTCAGTGTAATCAAAACACTCCTGAAGGGCTACACAACTGTCTTTTGTCCAGACATTAGTGCGCTTCACACAGGCCTTCTCCCTCCTAATCACAGATCTGTAATCAGGGAGGAGATGAATAATATTGTGATCCGAAGAACCTAGTGCAGGTACGGCCACAGACTTATATGCCCCCTTAATTGGTCCATAACACAAATCCAGCGTTTTGTTATGCCTTGTAGGACAAGTGACATATTGAAAGAAATTGTTCAGTGATAAAATCACCAAGAATAAAATTAGGAGCATCCGGAGAGAGAGTCTGCAGATTGTGTACCACTTTAAAAATGGCGTCGGCAGCAACTTCAAAGTCAGCTTTAGGATGAATGTAAACAACAGTGACAAAAATTTGAGGGAATTCCCTCGGTAAGTAAAATGGCCTGACAGATACTGAAAGGAGCACGACGTCAGGAAGACAGAACCGCTCCCGCACAGTAAAATTATTACATCAGCCCTGGTTGATATACAAACATACCCCTCCTTTGCGTGTTACTCCACAGTTCCGATCCAATCTGACGATATGGACAGTGAAGTGTCACTGTCCATATCGGTCAGCCACGTCTCAGTAAGCGCCATCAGACAAGCCTCCCTGTATTCCCGTAGATGAAGCACATTACCTTGTAATTCATCCGTTTTGTTCCTAAGAGATTGGACATTGGCCAGAATCATAGAAGGCAGAGGAACACGGTTCTTCCTCCGAAGTTTTCTTACATGCTGACGCACGCCGCCTTTCTTTCCGCATTTTCTCAAGTGGCGGAGCTTTCCAAAATTAGTGTTTGACCGGGCAAATAAATCCTCACCAAGAATTATATCTGTCCGAGCATTAGAAGAGTCGTACATAGACAAACAGGACCACCGTAATCCAAGTAGTTCCTCGTGTGTATAAGTAATTGTCAGTGAGAGTGAATGACTCCAGGTGAATATCGCCAACAACAATAAAACTAAGGTGTAGAAGATCTCCATCTCGGCAAAAAAACTCATAAAAAATTAAAACCATGGTTAAGAACAGAGTCTCGGTCGTTGTGTCCTTGGGCAAGACACTTCACCCGTTGCCTACTGGTGGTGGTCAGAGGGCCCGGTGGCACCAGTGTCCGGCAGCCTTGCCTCTGTCAATGCGCCCCAGGACAGCTGTGGCTACAATGTAGCTTGCCATCACCAGTGTGTGTAAATGGGTGGATGACTGGATGTGTAAAGCACTTTGGGGTCCTTAGGGAGTAGTAAAGCGCTATACAAATACAGGCCATTTACCATATTATCTGTTTCGGGATATCTTGTTCGGACTCTCTGACCCAGAGACTTATAGAAAACCATTATCATGTGTATGTAAGCGTGCAGCAGAAAAGGACCCTCAAGCGCTTTATGTCAATATTTCAGCCCAGTCACCCATTCAGGCTTCACCAACGAGTTGGCGCTCCGTGACCCTCAAAACGCGGAGCGCCAACTCGCTATGAGCAGAATTGCCTTGTGTAAAAATGAAATAACTAAAAGAGCTTTATTTAATCATTTAAATCTAAAATCAAAAATTTTCAACCCTAACACAGGTCAACTGTAAAAAAGAATACCTTCATGGCTTAACTCCCTCCTTGGTCTGCTCTGATTGTTATCTGCCGTTACTTTTGAGGATGAACTCTGTTGTTCTGATGATGCTTGTGCAGATGCCATATTTTTCTATAGGCAGTGCTGTAGTAGCTGAAAGAGCAATACAGACTTTCCAGCTTGCAGTTAGGTAGTCCACAATGTTCAAACCATTCTCAGTGAAAAACCGAACAAACTGGGGCTCGTCACTGATCAGGCCATCTGTCATTGAGTCTTAAAATCTCCGTACTGTTTAATTGGAGGAAGGTAAGGTGATGTTTTAAGACAGGTAAATATTTTTTATGCCAAATATTCCTCTGCAAATCACATTTAAACTGATCTGTCAAAATTGTTATAACTGCACATCATTAATTTACTTATTAGTGTTTCTTCCAGTGTAACAACTATGAGAAATCTGTTTCCCTCCTCACCTTGCACGGGATGTCGCCATCAAAGAGTTCACTCTTGGCAATGTCAACCCTGTTCACTGTGACTGCTAACTTCAGTTTATCACTATAAGGGTTGGCCTTAACTAATGCACGCGGCTTAGTTAAGGCCAACCCTTACACGACAAAAATTTAAATAAGGATAATAAGTTTATGCCGCTGTTATGCTGTAAAATTATGGTTGACTTATATGTATCTTGCACAAGTGTTTTAAGTAGGACAGTGTCAAAGCCATTTGGACTCTCGTGCTCTCCATGCTAGACTAATCAAACCTCTATTAAATTCTAAAAGCCTGGTGACAGAAGATGGGAAAAAGGAACAGGAATGTTGGACACACACCTGCAAGATGACAGGGACAAGATGTAGGAGACCAAGTACAGATACTTTTTCTAAAAGTTTTTTTTCAATGAAATATGTTTCACTTAGTTAAAATCAAATTAACTGCAATTCTGACAGGAGCCATTGTGCACACGTATTTCAATGGCCTTCGCCTTTTCTTCAACTTCATTGATGGTTAACCATTACACATTTGATTCAAAAAACAGCCAAATCTTTTAGACGGATTGAGTTTAAACAGGTCTGTTTACTCTTCTTTGTTAGCAAATGGCATGGGTTATGTAAGGTTAATAACAGTGTGAACAAAACATTGGCAGCTTCACAGGTTTTAAACCACCACAGAATAAAACTCGGGACTTTTGTGTTAAAGTTCATTGTTTACGCACTTTTTGTGAACTAGAATAGAAAGCTCTCAAAAGCTCAGACAGTTTGCCCTAGTTAAGTGTAACAAATGCAGATGAGGACTCCACCCAGCTATGTATCATTTCAAAAGTTCCAGAAACTTCCAAGAATTAAAAAAAAAGACAGTAAAACTGCAGAAACAGTCACAAATAATTTTAGATGTCGTTTAATAAGACCAAGAAAGTCACAGTTTTCTTCATGTTCAAGCAACACAGTACAGTATTAAGGGCATAAGCAATGTGTCACCCACATGTAGCTCTGGCAGCTCAACACAGACATGGAACACGTCTCAGTTGCTCAGACCATATGGCTTTGCAAAATGAAAACATGTCGATGTCACTGCTTAAAGTAAACATTGTATACACGAGGTGCATTCATCATACAGACTCAAATCTGACAACAGGCAAAAGCTTTGTCACAGGTAGCCATAATCAAGAGATAGTGTTGAGAGATAAGATCGGAACAGAAGTAGCCTTGAACTTAATAAGTTGTTCTTCATACTTTTCGTGATTATGTCAAACACAAAGAGCTACATTAGAAATCGGTCAGTTTTAGTTAAATGAGAAAAGAACGGATGCGCTGAGGTGAGGCAGCGGGTTGATCGGCAAAGTTCTCGAAGACATCCTCTTTCTATTTTAGCTCCAACTCCAGCCCAGTACAAGACTGAGAAGTAGCAGGCTCAGGGAGAAGCAGGTTGTGGAGGCGGAGGCCTTGATGCTCTGAGTCCAGACTTTCTGTGTAGGCTGCAGGCTTCTGTAGACGTTTGTCATAAGTTGTGACGAACTGTCGTTGAAGTGCGGTGTGGTGCTGAAGAGGTCAATCTGGTCATGAGACATATTTTGTTTCCAGTTAACTCCATGAACCACTATCAGGGCATTGGTGCTTGCAGCAATGACAATTAGGAGACACAAGGAAGAAATGAAATAACACCTACCAGATCTTTACTGACTTTAATTGGTTCCTTAAAAACGGTCCAGACCACCGCCTCATTACAAGCGGGGGTCGTCAAGGATCCAAGGTAGCGGTAATACTTAGTGCGATCCACACCGACTAGCAGGTTGTCCAGGGAAAACCCGGCTGCAATTGAAACTTTCTGGCCTGAGGACAGAAACAAGACTTACATGAAGGAACTATGGGTGACACAATTTAGAGTCAGAAAGAGGAGAGGAGGTTTTCCACAAAAAAATGTCACCTTTTTCTGTGATGTTGGGCAAGTAAGAAGCCAAATTGCGCCAGCCATCCGGCTGGCCAGCTGAGTTGCCTGACATTACCTGGAAGAAAAAGAAAGGGGTATTGACGCATTCCCCATAACAGACGAGGAAAGAGAATCCCGCCCCCCCCCTCCAAAAAAAATTTATAAAATAAAATAAATAAAAAATAAATAAATAAAAAATCCAGTGAGGCCTCAATACTGAACAACACAGTAAGCATTACGTCATCTCGTGCGCTGCTTCTCTCACCTCGATAAAGAAACCAAGCGCTGAAAGTCCGGTGGAGTCACTAACGGCTAGATTTGTATTTCCATTGTAGGATGACTTGCTGTTCACAATATGCAGCTGGGAAAATGAAGTTATACAGACGTTTGCTTGTTTATTTCTGTTGGGTTTTTCTTTTTTGTTTTTGCTTTTTTACAGATTTAAAATTAATATATTCAAAAATACACCAAAATAACAAGAAAAAAAATATGTGTACCTCCATAGGATAGCGCTTTCCATCCACTGTGTGCTCTGAGCCGGGGACAGAGGAGCCGTTGCCCCAGTGCAAGTGAAACTGGAGGCTGTCGTATTGCTCGGACAGGTCCCCTCCTGAAATCTTAACTCCTCTCTTAAGGGTCACTTGGACTGAAAGAAGGTGAAAAAACAAAAACACGATAAAGTTACACCTAACCTGCGAGGAGTCAGAGGAAATATTCAGGCGCAAGGCCAGTGCGTTTAATTGCAGAAAAGATGAGGACGCTAAAATCCAAGTGAGACACAAAGTTTACAGAAACCCCATGACAACACACTTTTGTAGCCACAAACTCCCGGTGCTCACCTGTGTCGCCAGTATTTGTTATTGATGTCATTGCGGAGGTGTCGTCATACTTCACAAAAGTGAATTCAGTCAATTTGTCGTTTGGTGTGGCAGATGCTGAGACGATGTTAATGGGTGACTGTCGGGTGCCGTTGCAATACTCCGGGGAAATTGTTGGCCAGGTTGTGTCATCTATAAACAGAAAGGACACGTAAAGTCACCGAGGAGGGGTCACTCGGTGGGCAACATTATAATAGATAATGGAGATATTGGGTACTTACTGCAGGATGGGAGGTGATAACACCAGGCTGGATGGGAAAAAAAGAAGGGGGTGAAAAAACAGAACCTTTAGATTCACATAATTAGAAATTCAGTGTAACAGTAAATTCCTAAATGAAGTACACACCTTTTGATTGGGAGTGAGCGGCGGGTACGAGGACCCACACAGCAAGGGTAACAACTTCAAACCACTTCATCTGAAACGACCAAAAAGCCACATTGTTTGGAATCGCATATATTTAAAAAAAAAAATAATAAATTAAATTAAATCAAATTAATCGGAAAAAAATGTACAGCACAGAAAAGAATAATTGGTTAATTAATAAAGTATTCCGATTCTGCATGAATGAATGAATTCATTAATTAACAGGTTACAATATGGAGTGACAAATTTACCTTTATATAAACTTTGACGATTAAATTCTAAAAGTTAACTAATTTTATCTGTAGTGCTGCAGTTTGCTGTTAATAGAGAAAAGAATGCAACAAATGCAGGTTTCTGACTGTAGCCCAATTTTTTCTTTTGTCCACTTCACCTGAGCAGCACAGTGTCTTACCTTTGATGCACCTGTGCGTCCGTTCAGCCTGTTTTCAGATGCAGCTCACCTCTTTTTATTTCCTCAGTGCATTCTGCAGCTGGCCCGGCACCACCTCCATGAGACACGTGAGTAGGTCTTTATCTCTCCGCAATAATTTCGCGGAAGTACGACGGGGTATTACGGCGACTTTAATTTAAAAAAAAAATCGACCTTTTTAAGAATAAAGTCAACATTTCGAGATTAAAGTCGTAATTCTGTTTTGAGAAAAAAAAAGTCGAGATGTATGTCATTATTTCAAGACAAAGTGGCGAGTTAGTGAAATCGTACTTCAGAGTCGGTTTTCCTAACACGAAAAGAAATCTTTTTTTTCTTTTAGCACATTAACAAATTGTGGTTGTCATTATAAGGACGATGAAAAGATGAAGAAAGCTGCATCTTGGTCAGACAAAAAAAAAAACCACAACTTATGGTTATGATGGTTACAGCCTCATGCAATAAAGAGGATGCATGTTTTATAACAAGACGGATGATCAATCTCAACAAGGCATTTTGTAAATGGTATAGCAAACTTTTTTTCCTCAAAATACTTTTTTGAATTCAATCTCAAAATGATCACAATGATATTTTTTTCTTAATGTGGTGATTTCATTTATTGTTTTACACAAGGAAGAACTGTGCAGTGAACAAGAATGACAACGGTTTGACAAAGAAGGAGACTGTTACACCATGGTTTTGTGTGTGTGTGTGTGTGGGGGGGGGGGGGATCACAGTCTATTTGTGTTTTTGTATGATTGTGTGCAGGGGTGGTCCTAGCATGTTTGGTGCCCTGGGTGAACTCTCCCTCTGTCCCTCCCCCAAACAAACACTTCTTTTCTCTTATTTTCTAAACTGAGGGCCCGATGGCTTCGATCTTTTCTTGTCCATCTTCCATCAGTAATTTTGCACTCCAATATCAACACCAAACCCCACTTTAGCTGATCAACATTTAGCAAGCTAACCTTCATCAGATTAACAGACCTTTAATAAGTAAATCCAATATGTTTTTAAAAATATTCTACTTAATTAACATTTTCCGTAATCAGTGTTGGGACTAACACATTATTAAGTAACGCGTTACAGTAACTATGTCATTAATGTGGTAACGAGCACGTTAACTAGTTATTATACCAAAATCAGGAACACGTTAGTTGTTACTGGGATTTAGATAGGGTCGTTACTCGTTACTTTGTGTGGTGGCTATCGCGGAGCTTCCACAGATTCAGTAACATTAGCAAGTGGTGGAGACCAGCAGGTGGATGAGGGAAAGGGGAGGCAGGAGGAGGAGAGACCCGAGGTGGCCGCTGGTCCGAGTGTCAGGTGAACTGAACTTCAGGTAAGAAGTTATGACCTGCAGTCTATCTGGGTCAGATATAAACCAAGTTTAGGTGGAGTTTATTTTCGTTATGCTGACTTTTTCCGTACTGCGTACTAGCTAGCATGACAGAGTTTCTATACAGCTGGGTGGGTGCTATGATGTTGATGTTGAACTTTATTTTGTTCATAAGGTTAGTTAGCAGAGTTGCCAACCGTCCCGTAAAAAACAGAATCGTCTCATATTCAGAGAAAATATTACACGTTTCGTATTAAGGTGAAAAGGAACGCAGTTTGTCCCGTACTTCAGCTAGAATGGAAAAAGACACAAAGCTGGAGCTGCACAGTTGCCTCTTCTTCTCTCATTCTCTCCCCCTCCCTCTCCTGTTTCTACTTCAATCATGAAACTGATCAATGATCAGCTGATCAGCTTTTCTCTCTTGTTTGTTTATCGCCCACTTTGCGCCGAAAGAGGAAACCAGCGGATGTCGCGCTAAACAACAGCAGCACGTTTAAGCTTGATCAGCTGTTGTTAGAATTTATTTAATATTAATTTCTAGTATCAGCTGATGTTTGCTGGAGCCACAGCTGTAAAAGCTGCTGGTCATGATGTCGGTTTGGTTATCTGGTGAGAGGGAAACATGAAGATGAAACCAGGAGATGTCCTTACTGAATCATCAGAGCTGAACAGGTGATGGAGAAACAGGTTTACCTTTTAGGTGACATGAATGAGTTGAAGGGAAGTTATGAACTGTTTCTGAGAGACAAATAACACCAGGATCCTTTTCTAAGTAGCTGACAGCTGGTAACTGTGCAGGGGCGGATCTAGCAAAGTTTTGTCAGGGGGGCAGGTAGGGCATTAACAGGGAGAGGGGGGCACAAGGAAATACTTTTCTTTCTTATTCTCATTTAAAATATCTAGCTTTTAAAAAATAATTATCTGAATCTTACAACAAACGATTGATAGATTGATACATATATACCATCAAAACTCTGTACATCACTGTCACAACAGTGTTTGTTTTCATTCAAAGGCTTTATGATTTTTCCTATAATTTCCGAGTTCTGAGTACAATCGAAAGCACCACGACTGCAGTTTTTGTGTTGGATCTAAAAAGCGCACCTGACGCTGTGACGTAGGCTAGAATCATGGCGGCGGTCAACAGCGGTCCAGGCGTGGGATTTCTCTCGTGGAAATATGCACATTATTTTTTTCTTTCTATTGGTAGGTGGCACAGTGCACTTGTGGCAAGTAAGCAAGCTAGAAGACTGGCAGTCTTGCTGGGTATCCAGCTATGGAAGCAACACATTAACAAGAGAATTCTGAGAAAAAACAAAGTTACTTTCCCTAGTAACTAGTTACTTTGAAAGTAACGAGTAACTTGAAGTAACTGAGTTACTTTTGATAGTTACTTTTTGATAGTAATGTAACTAATATAATTAGTTACATTACTAGTTACACTTAGTAATGTAACTAAGTTACTAATTTAAAGTAACTTACCCAACACTGTCCATAATTGACCTTAACTGGGTGGAAACTTTAGAGTGACCCATGCAGGTGTAACATGTTTAAGATTTTAAAAAGTTCCCCCCAAAAACAAATGATATCACTTCCTGTAAATGGCTTTTATGGAATTTTAGGGTTTTTTAAGGCAATAAAGCACATTCTAACAGGGGGAAAAATTACTACTGGGACAAGTAGTACAGTATGAAGAAAAAAGTAAATAAGTAAATAAGTTTTACCAGATTCATTTCCATAATAAAATAAAGCTTAGTCTAGTCAATAGAATTGATATATATACAGGGTGGGCCATTTATATGGATACACCATAATAACATGGGAATGGTTGGTGATAAAGTCCTGTTTGTGGCACATTAGTATATGTGAGGGGGCAAACTCCTCAATATGGGTGGTGACCATGGTAGCCATTTAGAAGTCGGCCATCTTGGATACAACTTTTGTTTTTTCAATAGGAAGAGGGCCATGTGACACATCAAACTTATTGGTAATGTCACAAGAAAAACCGTGGTGTGCGCCGATCTGGGTCATCCTCGTTGAGATGCTGCAGTAGCCGGAGTTTGTAAGGGTGCCATTTTTGAGTAGCTAATATCTGCCGAAGGGATGTTCGACTAATGCCACTCTCCAGTGACATGCGGCGAATGCTACGCTGTGGGCTCTTGCTGAATGAAGCTAGGACAGCCACTGATGTTTCTTCATTAGTGACAGTTTTCACGAAACTTAGCAAACAGTTTGCTGACTGTAGCATGGGATATGGGTGGTCTCGTAGGGTGTCTTGCATTGAAATCTGCTGCAATGACCCGGTTAATGCGTTCACTAGATATCAACATGATTTCGATCCGCTCCTCACGTGTTAACCTCTTCGACATGTCAATGGCTGTGATCAAAGAGAAACTTGTAAATAACTCATGAAAGAATAAAGTTACATTAAAACCAAGCACACCATTGTTTTTCTTGTGACATTACCAATAAGTTTGATGTGTCACATGGCCCTCTTCCTATTGAAAAACAAAAGTTGTATCCAAGATGGCTGACTTCTAAATGGCCACCATGGTCACCACCCATCTTGAAGAGTTTGCCCCCTCACATATACTAATGTGCCACAACCATTCCCATGTTATTACGGTGTATCCATATAAATGGCCCACCCTGTACTATGAAACCTTCCATTTAGCCAGGTAAGCTTGGAACAGACAAGAGCCAAATCTGAACATTTTCCACTCCTATCTTTTGATCATTCATTGATTACACAAGTATATCACACCTCCAAATATAAAACAAACAACAGAAATGTTTTCAGATGGAATGGGCACTGTCAGTGTGTTAACAACGGTAATGAGAAACAAAACAGACAGAAGAAAGCATTATGGTCATTATCCTGTCTTCGTCCACTCAGCCTGACTGGTCACGTCAGATGACTGCCCCTCCCTGAGTCTGGTTCTGTTGGAAGTTTCTTCCTGTGAAAAGGACATTTTTTCTTCCCACTCTAGCCAAAGTTCTTGCTCATACCCATATAGCAGACAGGTCTGGCCAAGATCTGGTGTCAAGACGGCACTGCTGGCTGACTTCTGGCATGGTAAGATGTATGTCATCCAGGTATGGGCCAGACCTGGCGCAGCTGGCACTGTTTATGTTATGTCATGCCACATCTGGCCGGATTGTGGTTTGGTTTATGTGGCCCAGGCTCATAGAAAACAGGTCTGGCCCGTATCCAGCATCAAGCTGGCACTTCTGACTGACTGGTGTCATGGCAGGGTGTATGTAAACCAGATGTGGGCCATGTTTGGCAGTGATGGCACTATTTATGTTCCTATTTTCCTGTTTTAGTTAGAAGACTCAAATGCCATTTTGCAATACTATACTTCTATGGTAGCCAATGTTTCAAATCCAAGTTTGACAGCTTTGTGAGTATACACTTTATCCAAAACTTAGTGAGGGTTTACTCATGTTTACCACCGCGTGTCTGTAGATCAGGAGGTACAGAAAGTTACCTACTGATTGGAAGGTTAGTGGTTCAATCCCTGGCTCCTCCAGTCTGAATGTCAAGAGTTTTAATGTGTATGAATGTAGTTAGGAAGCACTCTGTTTAGAGAAAGTGTGTAATTGGGTGAATGTGACATGTTGTATGGAGAACTTTGAGTAATCCGGGAGAGTAGAAAAGCGCTATATAAGAATCAGTCTATTCACTGTCTGAACAGAGTTTCGTCATGTTACTTTTGCACTATTATGTTCTGGCACATGTTGCTATTGACTAAGGCTGACATCCGCGACCAGAGCTGAAACTGTTCTGGGCCAGCACAGAGCCACCAGTGTGTCTGCAACTGGTCCGTGGCTTACACAACTTACACATGGTCCACATACGGCAAGGAATTACGGCCCTTTGGTGGCCCAGATCTGGTTTGCCAGAGGTAATTCACACATGGGCCAGCACAGGACCACCAGTGTGTCTGCAACTGGCCTTGTGCTGGCCCATGTGTGGGCCACCTCTGGCAAACCAGATCTGGGCCGCCAAAGGGCCGTCATTCTTTGCAGAATGTGGGCCATGTGTAATCACACTGTGTGGGCCATACCATTTTTGCTATGTGGGTAGGGGGTCAACGATTGTTGAAGGTTGCGGTGCAGGGAGCCCGGGGTGGAGTAGGAGGTCGGCGTCTGACGTCACGAAAGGTCGGCAGGTTGTTTGGTGACTCGGTTTGAGAGTGGAAGTGTGCAGCATGGCTGTTGTAGTTAGTGTGGATTTGGGTATAAGGTGTGTTTGGTTGGTGGTTTGGTGTGTGAGTGAGGTAAGTAGGAGAGTCAGCCGAAGGCCTGTACAGGTCCGGTAATGGTCTCCTGAAGACTTCTTCTCATAGACCAGGGTTGGCACCGATGGAGGGCGGAACGAGTGAGTGGAATAGTATGGATGGTAGTGAAGAGGAAGAGATTGGTGGTCAGGGTGACAAGAATGAGTGGGAAAAGGTTGGAAAGGGGGAAAGAGGCGCAGAGCTAGTGAAAGGAAGAGGAAAAAGAGAAGTGAGGGTAGAACGGAAGGGACTGATCGTGAAGGTAATGAAGAGGGAACGAGTCCAAGTATGAATGTAATTGTCCGGTTTGAGGAAGAGGGTGTAAAGAAAATAGATCCACTTAAGCTAACAAGAGCACTTAAGGCAAAAGTTGGGGAAATCAAGTATGCTAAGATACTCAGTGATGGAAATTTACTGGTGGGTTGTAACACAGAAGTGCAGGTGGAAAAAGCAAGGAAACTTGTGGGGGTGTGCAAAGTCAAAGTGAAGAACACTGCAAGAGTAGGGGAAAGGAGCACTAGTGGAAATAAAGAAGTTACTGTGGGTGTACCATTGAATGTAAATATGAAAGAAATGGTGGAGAATTTAAAACTAAGAACTGGAGAAGTTAAAGGAGTAAGGAGAATGATGAGAGGTCCAGGGAAAGTAGAAACAGAAACTGTGGTGGTGGAATTTGACACGAAAGAGGTACCAAAAGAGGTCTTATTTGGATTAATAAGATTCAGTGTGAGGGAGTTTGTGCCTAAACCAATGAGGTGTTTCAATTGCCAATAATTTGGACATATTGCCAAATTGTGTAAAGGGAAGAGGAGATGTGCTTGATGTTCTGGAGATCATGACTATGGGAAGTGTGATGTGGGAGTAAAACTAAGTGCTGTAATTGTGGAGGGGAGCACAGTGTTGCTTTTTGGGGATGTGAAGTGTTGAGGCAGCAGACAGTTATTCAAAAAACGAGGGTACTGCAGAGAGTGACATATGCACAGGCATGTAAAATGGTGGAGCAAGAGAGACCGATTGGGAAACACGGGGTAGAGGAGAAACAAGTAATGGAGAAGGTTATGGAAATGGTTGAAAGAAAAATAGAAGAAGAAGATGGTGACATTCATTGCGGGAGTAATAAATGCAACCTCAGATGTGAAGTCCAAGACTGAGAGGATCCAGATTATTGTGAAGGCAGCATGTCATAGTTTAGACATGAAGAATATCAGGTGGGAGGACAAAAGAGGTGAACTAAGTAGTCAGGCGAGTCAAGAGGGATAATGTGGTGGTTAGTTCTTATAACCATATTAATCTTACAGTGGAATGCCAGGAGTCTCTTGTCAAATGGTCGAGATTTTAAACAGTTTATATACGAGCAGCCAGAAAGACCTGACATAATTTGTATTCAGGAAACATGCTTGAAGCCTTTGGATTTTAGAGTGTATGGGTATATTGCTGTTAGATATGATAGGGAAGAAGGAAATGGTGGTGGGTGTCTTACGTTGATTAAGGAAGGTATTCTGTACAAGATAGGTGACAGGGAAGGGGATTTAGATTATGTAGTAATTAAGGTTTGGATAGGAGGGAAGGTGATTATGGTTGTTAATTTTTATAATCCTTGTAAAACGTTAGAGTTAAATGAGCTGGGGGAAATGGACATGAAAGGAAATATTATCTGGTGTGGGGATTTTAATGCTCACCATTCGTTATGGGGGAGTGAGAAAACAGACTACAATGGGGAAGTGTTAGAGGAATTTCTTGACAATAAAAATCTTGTATGTTTGAATAATGGGAAGACGACACAGTTTGATATTAGCTCTGGTAAGGAATCCGTATTAGACTTAACTTTTGTTTCTAGTTCTCTGGCACCATTGTGTGAATGGCAAGTAAACAATAAGTCATTTGGTAGTGATCATTATCTGGTTGTGAGTAAAATAAGGATTGGTCAAATACAGGTACCTGAAACATTAGGAGGGAAGTGGGTGTTTGGGAAGGGGAATTCGGGGGGAGTTTACTAGGGTTTGTGAGAGGAAGCTTTTACAAGTTCAAAATCATTTGAGTGTTGAAAGTATGACTCAAGAAACCAGTCAAAGTAGTCTAAGCGCTGCTGAGGAGGCTATTCCAAAGACAACAGGGAAAGTTAGGAGGAGAGCAGTTCCATGGTACAATGACGAATGTAAGTTAGTAGTTAGAGAAAGAAATAGAGCATTTAAGTTGGTCAAACGGTCTCATAATTTTCAACACTTAATTGACTACAAAAAAGCACAGGCGAAAGTCAGAAGTACAATAAGAAGAACAAAGAGAATGTACTGGAGAGATTTCTGTAATACAATTGGTAGTAATACTCAAATAGGGGAAGTGTGGGGGATGATCAGGAAAATAGGGGGAGAAAGAAGAGACTGGAGCAATTCTTGATAAGAATAATCGAGTAGCTCTCTGTGTATACTTCAAGAACAGTTTCCCCTCTAAAAATCTTTTTTCTGCATTATTCGCTTGCTTGTTATGCACAAGTCTACCGTTGTTTACAGCACTGTCGGACGCTGTTTTTTTTCTTTTACTTACTTCCGAAAAGAAAGCCTCATTTCTGCTGTTCAATACTGAACAAATTTAAACTTTAAATTATGCAAAATTGCAAAACGCTTAGCTGTGTCTCTAATAAACTCTCTGTAACTTTGCTCTGCTTCACGTCAGCAGCATCAGGTAATGTTCATATGTTGATTAATGGTTTTCCTTCGTTTCTGATCTATTGCAGAATATTTGTATAAAATCCCAGGCCAGGAAAATCACCTTCATGTTTTTCTGTTTTATCCTCAGTTACTTTGACACAAAGGAATCTGCTGTGATTCTTACACCTTTGATAAAGTCTCGCAAGTGTCAGTTTTCTTTTTATATTAATAAAAATATGGAAATGTACTGATGCATGATCAGAATTATAATATTTCTGACTGTCTGAGGCAAAATTTCCCCAATTCGAATTGAATCGAATCAATTCAGGACCTTGTGAATCGGAATCGAATTGATTCTAGAAATCAGTGACGATACCCAGCCCTAGTTTCCACTTTACAGCAAGCTGCCACCCCGGCAGATGAGTTTAAGCTGACTCATAAAGCAAATGCTGTAGGACATGAATTCCCTCTGCGCCATAGTGCATCCTGGACAGGTAAGTGTGGGCCAGCTAACAAGGCCAATGCAGTTATGGTTTTAAGATCTAGGCCCAAACGTCTTCTGCCACAAGCCTGGCCATGTGGTTGCTAATTGTGTGAAACTGGCACTTAAGCAGAAAGCACATCCAAAGAGAAGAAGGCCTGATTTGAAAACAGTCAGTCGTGGTTCTCAAACTGACAAGGTTGTCAGGCCCAGCAAAAGACCACACTTGGGCATAGTTGCTTAAGGGGCTCCTGTGGTCAGTGTAAGGGGTCAACTAGCTCTGAACTCTGGTTGTTTGACAATTTCCCAGGTCCTCAAAATGGCCTGCAGGGGGACTGGTCATGTATAACACCACCACTCAGACCTGCACCCCTGGCTAACAAACATGCCTGTACCCGTGACCTGAGGAATCGTCTGCAAAGTGTTTCAGTAAAGCCCACTAGCTGCCTGCTGGGTTCTCCACATGTGATGGCTCAAAGCCCTGGCTATCACATGGGACACTGTTTCGAGGGTCTGGGGCCATTCTCTGTCAATGTTGTGAACCCACTGAGATGGGGTTGGCAGCTTCCGCAGGAAATGCCTAACCGTTGCTATGGGGTTTTGTAGGTGGAGAGCCTACAATTTGGTGATGCAACGGTTACGGACTTGATTAATTGTTTTGGTTATCGTAATCATTTGACAAACCACAGGTTTGTATTTATGGGAGGGGGTGTTACGGCCCTAGCAGGGCCTCCTCCTGAAGGTGCCTGTGTGGGCGTGTCCTACAATCTCTTCTGCCTGAGGTGCCACCTTTCTCTTTTACACAGCTGATTCACATCAGTAATTAAAGGGATTTGAGCCCAGGGAAAGGTGAGCTCTGGGCCAGAGTGCCATGTGAATGGTTGCAGCTAGTGAGCAGTGTGTTCTGCTCCTACTTGGTGGAGAGGAGTGTGTTTGGCAATTTATCCTTCTCTGGCTTACTTCTCAGTTTAATTGACCAATGTTTGAGTTTTGTTTTGTGTCTTTAAATGGTGATAGCGGCTTGTCTGTCTCTTTTAGTTATTAATAGAAACTTTAATAACAATCTTTAATTTAATCATTTTGCCTCTGTCTCCTTTTTCTGACCCGGACACATTTTGTTGCTTCCCCCTCATCGCTTAGACCCCTTTTAGGGGAACGTAACAGATACTTCAAAAAATGCTCCAACACACCGAGGCTCTAAGGAAGGATACAAAAACAATTTCTCTGAGATGTTAAATCTGTCTTTTCATAATGCTTTTTTTCTCTCTAATGCCTCCAGGGGATTGTCAACCAATTGTTTTCTTCACTTTTGCCTCTTACTTTTTGGTTTTTCCTCTAACTCCATTAGCAGTCTCAGATGGAAATTTCCACCCTGTGGGAACACAAATTTGTTACTCAGACATCTTGTAATTTGATCATTCTATCACGCCTCTTAAAAGAGCGTGTCCATAGGTTACTATTTCAGCCCAGAGCTCTGGAAGCTATGGGAATTCGTCACAGCCACTCTTATTTTCTCATGTTCAGATACACAGTGTACTAAGAAACTTTGTTACGTACAGTCAAAATTCCAATTCAAACTACTTTAATGGAAAATGGACTGTTTTTTATATGGCACCTTTTTATTATACCTTTGAGTGCTCCTGAAGCACTCAAGGCACTTTATACAACTTGTTCCATTCACACCTGCTTATGCAAGCACTTTTTTCTATGTGCTTACATAAGGGTACATAATGGGGTTTTTTTACACATACTCCCCAATTTCGTCTGTTTAATTAGTGTCAGCTGTGTTTCACTTCTGGTTCTCATGTGATTCACAGTGGACATAGATGGAAAGAGGAATAAAAAAAAAGCCATCTGTCACAGTGTGACTGAGGCAGACTGTATGTGTTTGCAAAAGAGGACTCAAACGCAGACCAAAAACTGAACGTGACATGGATTTAACAAAAAACAAGCCGTTTATTAAGGCTAGGAAACAAGGTACAAACAAAGGGCATGGGTGAAACTAAACAATAACCTAAACTGGGTGAACTAAAACTAAAACATGAAAAAAAACCTTGAACATGGTGCACTGACATGGATACCTGAAGTTGTGACGTGGATGAGCAGGCGACCTGACAAGGAATGACTGAAAACACACGGACTAAATACACACAGGAGGATAATGAGGGAAATGGAAACACATGGGGAAACAGCTGACACACATGAACATAACGACGTCACAAGGGGAGAGTAAAACTAAAAACATTGAACATAGGAACACAGGACCCCATCAAAATAAAACAGGAACAAAACCACAAAAACAAAATGTCCATCAAAGGCACAGGAGCGCAGGGAACAGTTCATAACTTCTCAGGGGCTCTGACTCACCAGAGCCGTTAGCGGAGATGGAGAGATGCTGGATGGGCGCTCCAGAACCCCCAGCTGACGTGGCATGAGGCTGGACGGGCTCCTCGGGCCCTCCAGCTGACGTGGCATGAGGCTGGACGGGCTCCTCGGGCCCTCCAGCTGACGTAGCATGAGGCTGGATGGGCTCTCCGGGCCCCCCAGTTGACGTGGCATGAGGCTGGATGGGCTCCTCGGGCCCCCCAGCTGACGTAGCATGAGGCTGGATGGGCTCTCCGGGCCCCCCAGCTGACGTGGCATGAGGCTGGATGGGCTCCTCGGGCCCCCCAGCTGACATGGCATGAGGCTGGATGGCTCCTCGGGCCCCCCAGCTGACGTGGCATGAGGCTGGACGGACAGCATTTACAGTTGTAAAAAAGGAACTCTTCTTGGAAGAGACCTGACGAAAGCGCTGAACATCAGCATCGCAGCCAACACTGTTTTACCTCCATGTACTGCTCCTTACTGCTTCTGTGATGTCTACAAACCAATCACCTGCTTCTTGCTTCCCTGCTGCTCCAGATACTGGCTGTGTGCATGCCTTTGTCATAAAGTGAAAACTGACCCTAGAGTAAAACCTGCCCGTCAGAAGCTGTGACGTCTCCCATTTGCTATGAGGGCTTCAGTTTTGACAGAACTGAATCATTTACTCAAAGCTGGTGTCACTGAACAAATTGATGCATCACAATGGGCATCCCCAATCGTTGTGACTGGACAGAAAACTGGTGTAATAAGGATATGTTCAGACCTCCGTGACCTGCCTGTTTAACTTGCCCTGAACAGGTTGCCTTGCGCTCACAAATACAAAGTGGCTAGCCTGCCGGAATGAAATCACTTATGTCACACTTGCACCTTACTACAAAATACATAATGAACTTTCAACTCTAAGTAATTATGTTCTTGGAGGCTCAAGGCTCATTGCACCACCTTCAGTGTGACCCAAACTGATTGCACTAGCACATGGAAATCACCAAGGGACTGTGCGCACAAAACAAAGATTAAGAGATCTCTACTGGTGGCCAAAAATGGACTTGCAAGTTCAGTCTGCCAAAGACTCATGTCTCCTTTGCCATTCGAATGACAAAACTGCATATATGAACACTCTTCCTCTTCAACCCATCCCACTGCCTTATGGGGCATAGAAAAAACTTGGTCTCGACATTGCTGGGCCTTTTGATACTGCAATAACTGCTTGTAGATTTGTCATAACATTGACTGACTACTACTTGAAATGGCCTGAGCTTGCCTTTTCACATTCTCCAACTACTAATCATGTTATTCAGTTCCATTGGTCTGTATTTAGTAGTCATGGCAACCCAGAGAACATCGCAACAGACAATGGTACACAGTTTACCTCAGGGGGGTCCATTTGTCCCTCTTTGGAGGGTTACTCCCACGGGATTTAAATCTGGGATTCTCCACCATGCGACCCTAGAACTGAAGAAGCTTCTCGGATGAGGGGTGAAACATCTTCAAGCAACCTAAAGAAGTCTAGACACTTTTCTTTCCAAGCTCCTTAAACTTTACCTCTGAAATGTTCACCCCACTCCTCCAGAATAGAGGCATCTCCCACAGCAGAACATCTGTGGGAGATGCAAATGGAGCAATTAAATCTGTATCCAGAAGCAATCCAGCAGCCACAGCCATGAAAGGAGACTGTGTTGGATTTTCTTCAAGTTTACCGTGCAATACCACATGCCACTACTTCTCTCTCCGTATGAACTCCTGTAGGGCAGAAAGATGCATAATAAACTGGAATACTACCTTTGCCCCTACTGTGTCTCCACTGGATTACCTTGTACATTATTCAGTTAAGGAACATCAGTTGAAAATGCACATTACATAACGTTACATAAGTGTCATGCACAGAACCCTTCTTTTCTACCAGGAGAGAGTGAGGATTAGGAAACAACACCATGTTGCTAAAGGACATCCCAGATTTATTTCTCTTGTAACAGTAACAAAAGCCAAAGGCTCAAATGCCTTCTTGCTGAGTGATGGAAAGATCTGGAATGTCACTCATTTTTGTCACTCATCTAGCCCGCTTGTCGCCCAGTGACTGAAAAGAACTCTAACACTGCTAGGCTGCACCACACTCAGAATGGCTCACCTACTGCCAGAAGACTACCACGTGTCAAGTACAACCCTTGTTGGCACAAAGACCACATTGTACCATAATAGTTTCTTGTTAAAATGAAATTAGAGAAGCGCTATTACTTGTTGTACTTTAGTTTAACAGAACTGATTTACTGCCACCAATACACTAACTAAAAAAAAATTTAAATTAGAATAAGTGGAATAATAATTTCTTTTTTATTTTACATAGCACTGCAACATAATTCCGGGTTTATGTAGCTTTGCTAGTTGTAGTATTCTGATGTTACACCTTGCCACAATTTAAGTTTACAAGTGTATTGTTGATTTGCTAAAAGGTGAATTACTTCATTTCGGTGCTACACTATTTAGTGATAATTTGTTACAATGAAGTCTCTTTCATAAAGAAGGAGGAGATGTTGTATCCTGTAATGTTATATACCATATTGCACCACAAGAGGATGGTGCCATAAAACAAATGAAAAAGGGCAGTTGGAGAAACAGTCAAAAATTGTTAAGAAGGAAAAGGAAAATCTATTTCTGTTAAAACTAATCATTTTAATTCTGCCAAGAGTGGTCAAATATCCAGCCAGAATTATGCCAGAAGTTTGTTGATGGTTTGTTGGTGGTTATTAAAGATGAATGCTGTAAAATCATTCCACCCTGGAAATAGAACAGCTTAAAGGAGTCATTAACAGCCCTGATTTTCCATGACACTCATGCCCATGATAAGTGCAAATTTTGACTACAACAGCTCATACTACTACTGCACACATAGTCATTCAATGTTGTGTTCATAGTTTATGCTCTTGTCCTTGACTTTCTATTTTTTTCTCTTCTCTTTCCCTTCAGTCCAACCAGTTATGGTATATCTCTATTGGAGTATTTGTCCTGTTAAAGGTGAATTTTTTCATTCCCATCATTGTTGCATGGTGACGAGTACTTTAATTTGTCACCATAGAAAATGTGATTACATAAGCACACATTGTGCACATATATTTGACACTGTTTTAGTGATCGAACGAATCGTTCAATACTCGAGAATCACTTTACTGACTCATGAATCATGGTTCACAAGCCCAACTGATTCACTGACTCATCCCTGTTGCTGTTAGCAAACTAATTTCATTAGTAGAAATATATCTAGCTTATAATTAAAATTGTGGAGAAAACACAAAATCCAGTATCTTAACAAAAACATTTCTGCTCTGAACTGGAAGAAAAAACCCTGAGTAGAAGCTCACATCAAGACAATAGCTCCTCAGTTCACAGTAGCGTCGCTCTGCTAACATGCTAACAGCACATTTGAGCTACTCACCCCCTTCCTCCTGTGCTGAATCATAGCGCAAACGAATCGCTCGGGACTCGCTAACGTACGGTTACGGTGTAACCTTGGTTCTCTTGGGGAGAGACCATCTCTCCACACAGTTACATATTCCATATGTATGGGGTACGACCCTCCTTGGTCGTGGCGTGTGGATATTTCTTTAAGACACTCCGGCACGCCCGGCTATGCCAGGAGTCAGTGACAACGCACCAATAGAGACACCACCCTGGTCAGGGTTTCACAATGCGAAGGCCGAGCCAGGGGGTGGAGGCAGCAGTCTGCAGAGGCCAGACTGGCCTGAACCGGTCATGCAGGACACAGTACTGCAAGTGATTGGCCGCTCAAGGTCAGCCCGGGAACCGCGAGGCAGACCGCCAGGGAGTGCAGCACATCGAGCTGCCTAGTAGCATCCCGCTGGTCGCATAGGCCCACGACATGCGAGCAATGCCAGACAGAGAGTCGGCGCCACAGGCTGGAGAACTCTCACTCGCCACAGCGAGGTCCAACTGGCGTATAAGCTGGCGAAGCGGGCAACACACCAGAGGATCACAGCCAGCAACCGTAGGTCAAGCCAGGGATGTGACCCGTCCATCCTCAAAGCCGAAGCCGCCCCAAGCTGTTGACAGACGGGGCTGGCAGCCTAGCCTGCGGAAGTGGAGTGCTGAGCAAGGCGACAACCCGTAGGTCCACCGCCAGCACCGTCACCACGTGCTTGTCCGCAGACAGAGGAGCCTCAAGAGTGAACTCTGAACGAGACACTCGAGGTCATACACAAAGTCCCAGCCACTGGGCGTCCCCGTGCTGGCCATGTAAGTCGGTGACACACAAGCAAGCACCAACAGGGAGCCAACATTGCAGGCATCGCTCACTGGCCGAAATGTCAGACACAGCAAGGTCTGACAACCACAGCCCACGGCATGCGGTTGGAGCGACGGAATGCCAGAAGCACAGGCAGTCGGCTTGGATGAGCCCGTGCGTATGCTCCCCAAGGATCTCCAGCTGGGGCCTTCGGTGCCTAGGGCCCGAACCTGGAATCCCAGGAGCAGAGAGAGGAGGGGAAGCGTAGCTCACCGAGTCGCTGAGAGTGGACCCTGCTGGGTGCCCGCAAGAAGCGGGCAATGCCAGACAGGGAGCCAGCGCCGTAGGCTGGGGAACACTCACTCGCGGGCTGAGGCACCAGACACAGTGAGGCCCGGCTAACATGTAACAGGCGAATCGCCTGCAGGGAGCCTGGCGCTGCCGGCCGGAGAACACTCACTCACTGACTGAGAGTCAGACACAGCGAGGTCCAGCTGGCGCAAAAACCGACGAAGCGCGGGCAATACGCCAGGGGAACACAGCATGCAGCTGCAGCAGTAGCAGCAGCAGCAGTAGCAGCAGCAGCGGCGGCGGCAGCTCAAGCTGCAGTCAGAGCCGAGAAGCCGCCCCACTCGAGCAACCACAGGAGCCCTGCTGGCCGTGTGAACCGCGCACTGCAGGCAACACGCCAGACAGAACAGGCTGCACTAAGCTGGAGAATGCCACTCGCCGCAGTGAGGTGCGACTGGCGTACAAGTCGGCGAACGCGGGCAAAACACCAGGGCAACACAGCCTATCAAGCCACTCGAGCACAGCAGCTGGCTGTGATATGTGGATAATGCCCCAGAAGGGAAGGCAGAGCCACCAGCTGGAGAAGTCAAGTCACAGCAGAGCCCTGCCTGGCACTGGGAGTGACACAGTGCCAGGGAGATGGAGCCTGCTGCAGCAGCTCGGCCACATAGTGGATGGCCGAGGTAGGATAAGGCCCAGGGCCTGTCCCAGGAGTAGAGCAGCTGACCTGCACCACCCACGACAGGGGAGGTGCTGGTGGCTCAGGCCACTGAGGGCCCAAGTGAGGAGCAACCCAAGGTTCGTCACCAGGGCATACCAGCCACTCTGCGCCGTCCATAGACAGGGTGCAAGCAAGAGTGGGCCTGATGAGACACTGGACAGTCGGGAAGCGTCAGCTCACCAAATGGGCACCTGCTGGCCATGTGACCCGCAACACAGGAGCAACGCACTAGACAGAGAGCCAGTGCTGCGTGCTGGAGAAAACTCAACCGCCGGCGAAGCGCGGGCAATACGCCAGGGGTACACAGCCCGCAGCAGCAGTACAGCTGCAAGATGCATGGCCAAGGCAGGGACGCAACCAGAAGGGTTCATCCAACCATGGAGCTGCCCAGCCATCCGCAGACGGGGGGGACTGGCGGTCTAGCCCGCTGAAGGCCGAGCGGGGACTTAACCAGAAGGTCTGCCCCAGGGCTAAGCGGTCGCTAGCGCTGTCCGCAGGCAGGGGAGCAGCAAGAGTGAACTTCGAGAAGAGACACTCGTGCACAGCGCTGCAGGATGCAGAACACACACTCGCCGGCTGAAGAATCAGACACAGCGAGGCCCGGCTGGCATGTAAACTGGCGAAGCGCAGGCATACGCCAGGGGAACACAGCCAGGAGCTGCAGCAGCTGATATGCCCGAGAGAATCCGGCCAGAAAAGGCTGGAGAACGCTCACTCGCCGCAGCAAGGTCCAACTGGTGCGGCAAATGCAGGCAACACGCCAGGGGAAGACAGCCTGGAGCTGCAGTGCAGCCAGGGGCGTGACTCGCAGGGGGTGTCAGCTCACTGAGCTGGCCCTGCCGACCCTGTAGACCCGCACATTTGGACAATGTGCCAGACAGTGAGCCAGCGCCGCAGGCTGGAGAACTGTCAACCGCTGGCCGAGCCGTCAGACGTAGCGAGGTCCGACTGGCGTAAGAACCAGCTAGGCGCGGGCAATAGTCCAGGAGACACAGCCTGCAGCAGTGCTGGCCACTAGGCCCAACTCAAAGGACGTCAGGAGGGAGGAGGGCGGCCGGAGGACAGCTGAGCCTAGGATCTGAGTCCTCCCTGCCTCAACTGAACGCCAAGCATCATACACATCAACCTCCTGACAATCTAACCTCCACCAGCCCAGGCCTCAAGGAGCTGGGGCCATGGGAGGTAACGCCCCAGAACCAGGCAACCCAGACATGGGTTCACCTGTCCAGGCAACCCAGACATGGGTTCACCTGTCTGGACCCTACGCCAGTGGCAGCCAGAGGGGATGGAAGCTTCGTCAACATCCACCTCACGATAATCAACCTCCACTGGCCCAGGCTTCGCAGGGCCGGGGCCATGGGAGGGAATGCTGCAGCCATCATCCTCATGCAGCCTGCTAGAGGCACAGGATTGGGGCGGGCTCTCCATGCCCAGCCTGCCTGCAGCTGTCATGTCAAGCTCCATCCCATAGAGGGATGGCCACCAGCGGAGCATAAGTAACCCACACAGCCCTGTAGGACATGCCGCCCTGCCCAGGAAAGGCCCGAAGGGGCAACTAGGGACCGGGGGGGCTAATAGGTAACTACTCCCGCCATGCACGGCAGCATCCAACTGCGGGCAGGGGATCATAAATGCCGGGAGGCAGGGCTCATTTACTCACTGCCTGCAGCCAGGCCAACCAGGCAGCAGCCACACCTTAGGCGCTGAGACTTTGTGATAGCAACAACATTGAGGTCCACTCTACTAGATGGGACCTCAGGAAGGGCTAATTCCCACACCCGGCATGCTCCAATCAAGAGCTGAAGGCACCCATCTCGCCCGACACTGCGCCCGGAGACCAGCAGGGGACAGCCCAGGGACAGGTGGGCAACACCGGAGGAGAGGATGGAAGCTTAATCAACATCCGCTACCTGATTGTCAACCTCCACAAGCCCAGGCCTCACAGGGGCGGAGCCATGGGAGAGACGCTGTGGGAGGGGCCAGCAGTAAAGCAGAACAGGTGTGGGAGGGCACCCCACCAATGTCATAGCAGTGGCAGCCATGTTCCCCATAGTAGCCTGCACTCTCATTTTTGGAAGCAGGAGAAGGGGGAGGGGAGGCCATTTAATGCTCTCAGAAATCAAGCACGATCTGCCTAGTTCGTGCTGGCAACAAAGCAGTTCATGAAAGCGTCAGCTACTTTAGCCAGCACAGCATGCTCTAGGCTGCTTTCATGCCAGTTATTTATTTTCCCATTTTCGCCCAGGCACAGCACACTTCTCGTGCCAATCGTAAAAAGGCAAAAATGCCATACACAGACATGTTTGGGACGTGTGGGCTGCCATACAGGACAGGCTAACCGGTTGGAATGCTACGAGCCGGCTAACGCTTGGCTGGCACGAACCGTAGCCTGTATATTATGTTTATTCCCCACAGTGTTAAGCAGGCCAACAGCGAACGCTTGGAAGGCTGAAGCCGTATCCCTGCTGTGTGAACACACATAGCAGCCGAGCTGTACAGTGCCCAGGCGACAGTGTATGCTTTAACGCTGAAGCCGTATCACCTCTGTGTTACATACATAGCAGCCGAGCTGCACAGTGCCCAGGCAACAGCGCATGCCTAACGCTGAAGCCGTGTCCCTGCTGTGTTTCCTCACTGTAGCCGAGCTACCTGCTAGCTGGCAGCCACACAGCGTAATCCAACTGACTCATAAGCCTATTTTTCGAGGCAATAAGCCGGGGAAGGGAGACTAACAAAGGGGAAGCAACAAGCAAAGGGATACCAGGGCATACCAGGGGGATAGCGGGGAACACCGGGGCATACTGGAGGAATACCGGGGCTACCGGGGGAGTACCGGGGCTACCGGGGGAGTACCAGGGAATACCAGGGTATGGCAGCGCCCACGGAGGATGCCGAAGCACGCTCCTGACGGACGCGCTCTCAAGGCACTCACACACACAACACAAGTGGAGATCAAACGATCACTGGTGTCACGTCCGCACAGCTGTTTTATACGTAAGCTGTGGGGCGTAGCCAGGCGTGCCGGAGTGTCTTAAAGATATAAAGACCAAAGGGAGGTCGTACCCCGTACATATGGAATATGTAACGGTGTGGAGAGATAGTCTCGATATGCTAGAGAACCCCCTCCCATGCTGAATCATAGCAAACGAATCACTCAGGACTCACTCACCACCTCCCTCCTGGCTCACAGCTTCTTCTTCTTCTTCTTGGTTGGCAACCAATGTAAAGGCGCATTACCGCCCCCTGGCTCTCAGCTCAGTGGACATTTAGATGAGAATATATATATATATATATATATATATATGACACATTTAAGGAAAATACTAATAAAATAAAATAAAAATAAAATTAATAAAATTAATGTTCCCTTTAGAATTTTTTTTGCTCTTTTTTGCGCTATAAAATAGTTGTTTTATTTTAGAATCACTCATCTTAGCAGTAGGATATACATGAAGAGAGAAACAAATTAAGTTTGAGTGAAAATGTACATTTTTTGCACTCTCTGGTCAACTGACTCAGTGACTCAAATGACTCAAAAATCCTTTGGTGAGTGACTCATTAAAACTCGATTCAGTCAAAAATCTTGGAAGAATATGGTTATATCTCAGGTTACCATTTTCAGTTCACTGCTTGCTCAAAGCTCTCTGATAATTTTCCACTGGAAGTCCCTGATAATGTTTTCTCATGTCCAGAAAGTCTTTTTACTAGGAACCTTTGTGAATAACTAACTCAAACTAATTTCTGAGAAGATTTGTGAGCCGAATACTTGTCCTGGGTTTTGAAAACAAATCTTATATAATTGTGAAGTTAAAACAAAAGTGAAGAAAATGTTTGTTTTGGAATATAAGGATTTTTTTCATGAACTTCTAAACTATCTAAACTTCTAGAGCTATGTTTTGTGCCTATATGGATGAGTCTAATTATGATATGATGCCGTTTTTTTTGTATTGTTATATCCCCACATGAAGGCTAGGCGAAGAGGGTGGGGGACAGTAACAGTTGGATCCGGATTGGAATGAAAAGGACGCCAGGCAGAAGTGTTTAACACAAAATAAGTCATTATTATAACCAATAAACATTTAAACAGTATCAACAGAAAGAGTCAGCAACGCTGCTTTGACAATAAATCAAACAGGTCAATCCAAAGAAATGGTGGTTGCTTCAACTAAGAAAACAATTATAAGGATTCAACAGAAAAAGACAGCAACACTGCTATTAGCAATAAAGCAGGCAGGCCAATCCAAAGAAAAGGAGGCCACTTCACCTACAAGAAACAACTGCCCTTGAGAGCTACTCACAAAAAAGCCACGCACAGTGGGGCTGGTCACACACACAGCAAGCCTTTTCCACACCTAGACCAGAATCACACACTGACTAGCACAGAGGAAATCCACCAGAAGCCTCTCCCACACCCTCACTGCTCTCCTCCAGCTTATATCACCTCTGGAGGGTAATTGGTGGTAAACGAGGGCAGATGAGCAACAGGTGTGTCCTAAAGGAGAAGGCAGGAGCAGTGAAAGGCAAGGGGAGGGGCAAGAAAGGAGGAGGAGGAGAGGAAGAGGACAACACCACGCCCACATACTCCCACAGCCTCACAGGATGTAACAGTATCATCATATAATGTTGGTCTAGGACAGGGGTAGGCAACTCCAGGCCTCAAGTGCCGGTGTCCTGGAGGTTTTAGATGTGTCCATGATCCATCACAGCTGATTTAAAGGGCTAAATGACTCCTCAGCATTTCTTGAAGTTCTCCAGAGGCCTGGTAATGAACTAATCATTTGATTCAGGTGTGTTAACCCAGGGTGCGATCTAAAACCTGCAGGACACCGGCACTCGAGGCCTGGAGTTGCCTACCCCTGGCCTAGGATCAACCTTAACTGATCAACCACATTGTTGCGATGTCGTAACTTTGCAATGTGAGGGGAAAAGAAAAAAATATTTTGGTTTGCATATAGCTGTAGAAAAAAAGAATTAGGTTTGCTGTTACCCAAATTTAAGTTATTCGTGTTGGTTTGCTAATGACTGCTTTTAAAAGCATTACCTAACTTCTTGGTTAATGCTAACTAAATGCTCAGACAGGGACATTTGTCAGCTGCAGTGCTGATCCTGGATCAGCAGTTATGATGATGTAAAAACAACACCAGCTCAAAGACATCAGATGCTGTTCCTAATACATACCAGTCATTTCATATGTGTAGAGGACCCAAAGTTGAAGGATAAAGGCCAGCCGCAAGATGACACACTGTGATATTCCAATTGTATTGGTACTCAAAGATGATACATTTCTTTTAACTTTGTGCCATTATGAAATCAGTGCAAAATACATTTTAGGCTACGCCACTGTACACTAAAGGTCATGCTCAATTTTAAAAGCAATGAGTAGGGGTTAGGCAGGACATCTGTTATTTATGTCTAAGTAAAATGGTCCACCTAGACTGGTTCCTGATCTAGTTTCTGCTGACATATAAGTCAAAGTGACAAAAGACGCCACTCCCACATTACTTTAGTTTGGCCAACATACTAATCTTGCTGTCATTAAAAATTAACAACAGCCCCAATTTTAGTCATGCATGTCAATACTTCCTTTTAAAAGAATGGACATTAGTCATCACCATTGCTAACAGGTACCTCTATGAGAGGACCTTACATCGAAGCACTTCTTCTTCTAGTTACTTTAATAATTTTATATAACTTTTAATTTTAATTAACCTGCTCCTTGCTTCTGTTACCACAAACAAGATGATAACTAATCACTAATTAATTTTAATTTTCACTAATTAGTGATTACTAATTAGTTAAAATAACTCCTTGGTGGCAGAGCCCCTGGGGTGGACGAGGTCCGCCCTAAGTTCCTGAAGGCTCTGGATGTTGTAGGGCTGCCCTGACTGACACGCCTCTACAATGTTGCGTGGAGATCAGGGGCAGTACCCCTGGATTGGCAGACCAGGGTGGTGGTTGCCATCGTTAAGAAAGGGGACCGGAGGGTGTGTTCCAACTACAGGGGAATCACACTCCTCAGCCTCCCTGGGAAAGTCTATGCCAGGGTGCTGGAGAGGAGACTCCCCCCGTTAGGCGAACCTCGGATATAGGAGGAACAATGCGGTTTTCGTCCTGGTTGTAGAACACTGGATCAGCAATTCATCCTCTCAAGGATACTTAAGGATGTATGGGAGTTTGCTCAACCAGTCTACATGTGTTTTGTGGAGTTGGAGAAGGCATTTGACCGTGTCCGTCGGGGGTTCCTGTGCTGCTCCGGGAGTATGGGGTGTCTGGCCCATTGCTATGGGCCATTCAGTCCCTGTACAACCGTTGCAAGAGCTGGTCCGCATAGCCAGCAATAAGTCGGACTCGTTCCTGTTGGGTAATGGGCTTCGGCTGCCCTTTGTCATATTATATTTGCCAGATTCTGTTCATAATTTTTATGGAAAGAATTTCTAGGCGTAGCCAAGTGGTGGAAGGCTTTCACTTGAGTGGTCTCAGCATCTTATCTCTACCTTTTGCAGATGATGTGGTTCTGTTGGCTTCATCAGGTGATGGCCTCCAGCTCGCCTTGGAATGGTTCGCAAGCAGAGGTGACATGGGCCGCGAGATTGAGACACAGGCATTAGAGCCTGTTAATGTGTGTTTTGTTTGGGTTTCCACCAGGGTGGAATTACCAAAAATAGAGAGGGGACAGCCTAACATATGAAACAGGAAAAGGCCGCTGTGTAATCCATTTATTTCAACAAAGTAACTGTATTCTGAATACCAACTTTTTAAACGGTAACTGTAACAGAATACAGTTACTCGTATTTTGTATTTTAAATACGTAACCCCAGTATATGTATTCTGTTACCCCCCAACACTGGTTTCAGGTCATCTCCCGAGTCGGTATTCTGATTATTAGTGCCAACCTGGAGAAGTTCTGATTTATCGCTGTTGAGTTTAAGGAAGTTGGTGGAGAACCATGAATTGAGTTCAGCTAAGCAAAGGGTGAGGTAGGGTGGAGGAAGAGTAGTATCAGGTTTGGTAGAGAGGTTGTCATCGGCATAGCAGTGGAACTGAGTGTTATATTTACGAAAAATGTGTCCGAGTGGAAGAAGGTAGATAATGAAAAGGAGGGGTCCAAGGACAATCCCTGGGGCACCCTAGTAGATAGAGTAGAAGGCTGAGAAGTGAAGGATTTCAATTGAATGAACTGAGTGCGGTCAGACAGGTATGATTTAAACCAGGCTAATGGAGTATGAGAGAGGCCAATAGAAGCTAATCTACTAAGAAGAATGGGGGGAGAGATGGTGTCAAAGGCTGCACTCAGATCAAAGAGAATAAGGATGGAGAGGAGACCAGAATCAGCTGCCATAAGAAGATCGTTTGTTGTTTTTATAAGAGCAGTTTCAGTGCTATGCAAAGGACGGAAACCAGAATGGAACTGCTCGTAAAGGTTATTATCAGTTAGGTGTAGATGGACTTGTGAAGCAACTATTTTTTCAAGAATTTTTGAGAGAAATGGTCGATTGGAGATGGTTTGTACAAATTTTTCACACATCCGTTAGGCTTGTTTGGAGGGTACGGTGAGCTCTCAAAGTGGCAGGGGAAACAGGTGGTGGCTCTATTTACACACAGTGATGGCGGAGACAAGGAGGGTGTGTGTGAGGATTGGTGAGAGCAGGAGCCTTTCCTGAAGTTACCTGTGCTGTATAGTTAAAAAGTGAAACTACTAGTGATGTGTGATACCACTGATTTCCTTTCCGATCCAATACCAAGTAAAATTCAGGGTGGTATCGACAATACTGATCCGATACTTTGTATAAAAACTTAATGCTTCAGTGTATTTCATAATACAATATATAATTGTATTATGTAATTGTAATAATAATATAACGATATCGCTTCATAATGATCACAGGACATCAGACTACTTGTACTTATTGCTTAATATTGCAAAATAATCATATAGAAATTTAAAAAAAAAACTTGAAGTTGTGCGCTATTTGAACATGTTGCCTGTCTGCATCACTAAAGGACTCCGCGAGATACGTCTGTCTCGCCCTGAGGTGTTTGACGAGGTTAGTGGTGTTGCCACGTGTCTTGGCTGTTTATGAAGGTAAAATAAATCCACACATGACTCCATTTACGCTCAGCCATTGTTGTGAGTGCGCACGCCAGAGGCTGCAACACATTTATACAGCCGTATTTCATATATGACTATGAAAGGCATAAGAGGAAGTAGTTCCTTCCAATTTAGACGATCCAAATGATATAGTTTCTTTCCACTGCGTTCCTTTTAATGATAAACTACAAATTTACCCCAAAGTACTAAAATATCGATATTTTAATATGAGAATTGATTTTAGAACTTAAATTACTGGTATCGGAAGAATCGATATTTCAGTATTGATCCGCACACCACTAGAAACTACCACAAGTCACAATAAACAGTCGTGAGCACGGCAATCATGTGAGTGTGTGTTGGGTGGGTCACTAAAATTTATATATTAAATTTTTAGACTTTATTGAAAATAAGACCAAACACTGTTGATGGTAACTCTCAGAAAGCTTAAAACTATACAATCACTATCACTATATTTTAAAATTTAAATATGTTTTGTTGTGTGTTACATTGAATTACTGAGCAACTAAAATAGCCTTACGTACACCACCGGTCAAAAGTTTTATAACACCCCAATTTGTCCAGTCATTTATTGCAATTCAAGTCATTCAAGTTAAATGAATAACTTGAAACTGCCAGTGGGGTGAACTGCCAGAGGTTAAAAGAAAAAGGTAAGGTTACCCACAACTGAAAAATAATGTACATTTCAGAATTATACAAATAGCCATTTTTTAGGGAACACAAACTTGGTTAACTATTTAAAGCTGTTCTGCAGCAATGGCAGTTGATCAAGCCTTAAAAGCTTAAAAGTCAGAGTGTCAGGGAAAGCAATGGCAGTAAGAAAGCCATTGCTAAGATGTCAGATAAAGACAAAAAAGCTTTTCTGGGCCATGAAACACCACTATTGGACTAGTGAAGAATGGAAGAAAGTATTATGGATTGATGAATTAAAATTTGAAATCTTCGATTCATCAAGCAGAATCTTTGCATGTATATCCATGCCACAGTGGCCGAATACTGACCCCAGTGAAGAGGTGATCATTTTCTCTTCTCATTTTAATAAATTGAGCCGTTTGGTCTTTGTTCCCTAAATAATATAACCAAAAGGTTAATGTGAAAAATAAAAATTAAGGATACACCAGACCCATCCTTCGAATGGGGGGGGGGGGGTGAGGACTCATTTGCCACATTTGTAGGACTCTTGAATTTGGACAGCCTTCATCGCATCGCTGTGACATAATCGCCTACTAAAGCTACGTTCGCACTGCAGGTCTTAATGCTCAATTCCGATTTTTTGATCAAATCCGATTTTTTTGTCTGCTCGTTCACACTACAAATAAAATGCGACAGCAAACGCGCTCTAGTGTGAACGCTCAAAGCGGCCCGCATGCGCAAAAGAAGATGTCACACACAACACGCTGTGTTTAGACCCAGAGCAAACAGTATTGTTTGACTGATGGCCCTTAATATAAATACTTCGGACTTCACGTTTCCCAATTTTTGCTTTAAGTTATTTACATAATAATGTAGATAACCTAATAATTATCCTTATTGCTGTTTTAGAGAGGACCGGTGCTTCAAAGGATAGCTGCAGATTTCTGTCAGAATCTGCAGATTATACAGTACAAATAAAATGTTCACGTTTCTCCAACGTTGTCTTCCCAGCAGTTTCACCGGATGGCCAGGAAGCGTTCGCGATGTCTTATCGGGCGCTTCCTGGCCCTGATAATTGGCGTCTGTCTTGTGTCAGTGACGTAAAAGACGGATTTAATGCGACTTGGCCGTTCAAACAGCAGTCGCTTTCTGAAACATCGGATATGTATCGGATTCAGTACCACATACGAAAGTGAGCCAGATCGGATTTGAAAATATCGGATTTGTGCCGTTCACACTGTCATACCATGATCGGATATGGATCGCATAGGGTCAAAAAAATCGGATTTGATGCGCTTTCGCCTGCAGTGTGAACGTAGCCTAATGCAGACATCGAAACATGCTACTCCTGAATTCAGACACAGCCAGCGTGAGCATATGGAGGATGTCGAGAATGAATGACAGTCATGATTATGGTCTTTGGGAGGGAAAAGGTGGAGGAAGAGTGTAGAAGGATTAAGTGAGTGTGGATGGAAAGGTTCAGCAGGGGACTGAGTTCATTAGGGTGACAGCTGTGACAAAGAAGCTGTTCCTGAACCTGCTTGTTTGAATCTCATGATTCGTGCCCGGCAGAAGGCACAGCCCGCATAACTGCATACTTTAAACTTTTAAAAAATTGAAAAATTGGGGTGTTTTAAAACTTTTGATCAGTAGTGTATTTTAACTTTGGGAGAAAGTACTCTTTGCTGAAGCACATCTTTTTTTTTTTTACAGCTTCAGCTTGCTGTCTTTAAGAATTTCAAATTTTTTCTTATGTTACTTGTTACAACTGTTAGATCAAATTTATTGTCATTTATGTTTCTGTGACGAATAGCGTTGTTCAGAATTTTGCAACCTGCGAGATTAGCAGCAGTGAATGTGGAGATGATTGTCAGATTGTTTTGAAACCTTGATACAATTATTGCGGAATTGCTTTGAAAGTGTCAGTGTTTCACAGAGCTTTTCTTTGCCAATCAATAATGTGAGTGCATCTTAAAACATTCTTGACATTGAGCTCTTTCTTTAGATTGGTTTCTTTCTCTTTTGTTTTGGTTTTTGCCAACATGCCACCATGATATCACAACAGCAGTTAGCGAAAGCTGACCTACCTGGCTCTTCTCAGTTTGGCAGATATTGTCAGTGTTGTCACCTCTATCTCTTTCTTCTATTCTTACTCCCATCTTCTGCTCCCGTATCATTCATGCTTCTCCTTCAGTGAGAAATGTGTTCAAAAGGACTAAAACTGTTTATTCCTGACGATTTTCCACCTTGTTTCCTACTGAAACCCCATTCCCTGCCACTCCTGTCACTCGGTGTGCAAAAAGAAAAGTAAGTGCAGAAAGGACTAAGGAAATCGTGTGGTTTCCAGAGTCAAACAGTTCCTCCAAACTTTGAAAACAAGAAAAGGCATGGAGTCTGAGCTTGTCTAGTGTTTATTGCAATACTTCCTCATTACTTGAATGACACAACTGACACAGTATCAATAAATGTGTCAGCAGCGCCACCTAGTGGCAAACTTGTAAATTATATATATGTGTGTGTGTGTGTGTGCGTGTGTTCATATGCATACTAATACATGCACTTTGAGACCTCTTGATTTTGTGTATAACAGTTTATGATACAAAGTTTAAACAAGTATAACACATATAATACATCATAATTAATTAATTAATAATTGATAAATATTTTAATTTGAGTGGAAAAACATTCTGTAGCTTTCAGTTGTTAGCTACATAAAAGTAAATATGGTAAAATTAAAATTTAAAATTAGGAATGATGAAAAAGGGATCCTTTCACATGGTGCAATTGGTAGTCTTATACGAGATGGTAACCCTAAAGCCCTAACCCAACCCAAACCCTAACACTTCCACTATTAGAAGCTGCAAGAATTTTAATATGAATATAATATGCTGCACTGTTGTGTTTTAATATCATGTTTTATATTTTAAGATGACCCTGAATTAAATGTGGTGTCTCTTCAAAAGGAGATTTTGATCTCAGTAAGATTACCTGCTTAAAAAGGCTTTAATTACAATAATGATAATAAAAAAATTGAAAAGGATTTTTTTTTTTGTGCTGTCATTTCAAAGAAAAGCTAAAGAGTATAAGATTTTAATTTAAGAGATATTATTTTATTTTCTGTGTTTTTTAAGTCATTTGAAATCAGTGATAAATGAAAAAAGATTTACTTATTTATTCATTCCATCTTGAATTTAATGCTTGTGACATGACAGCATGTTAACCATTGTGTTGACATGATACTTTAGAGCAGGGGTCTCAAACTCACATGAGACACTTCTAGCACCGTCATCTCATTGGAGGGCCACTTTAGTGTCCTAGTAGGACAAAAAAAACCAAACACAAAAACACCCACTAATATTTCCTAAAATGTAGTGTTTTGTTTGTTTTATTTAAATCCAAATACTGTGTAACAAGACAAAATTGCAAACACGAACACATTTTTTTTCTCATTCTTAACTATCGAAGCCTTTCAGTTTCATTTGTCATATGCAAGTTAGCACAGGGTCAACATTGCAATGAAATGTATTTTACGAGCAGAAGAACTACCAAATAAACAGCTCTTTCTGTACACTCTTTCTGGCCAGACACGTGGCAGCACTTTTGCTACAATTTTGTTTGTATTTAACAAAATAAAAATGCAGGCATAAGCAAACACATTAGTTTTCGACTGTAAGTGAAAATAGTTTTCTTTCCAAATAAATCCCTCACTGAACTAACACAGCCAATCCCTCAACATGTTTGCACTCTCTTGTTACCTCGGCCAGGTCCGCGGCTCCGAACTGTGGTAAGGAGACCTCTGGCTAATACTTTGGTAACTAGCTTTACTGTCCTGGTCAACTTTGCTAGCGAGAGACAGAAAAAGGCATTGAAAGGCTGCTCCAGCAGAACTTTATTGTGTTGTAGGAAAACACGAACACAGTGTACAGTCAAGTTTTAATAGCTTACCTACAACTGGGCTCGTCAGGCACTCTTTTTGGCTGCAGTGGTTATTTTTATATTTACATGCTTTTATCTCCCGTTTCTCCTCGGTAGCAACTCGTACGTTTCGACTTTCATTTTTCTCCCTTCCTCACACACACACACACACACAGCGGGAGGGGCGGTCCCACACGTTCTCCCTGCTACACCACCAATGAGGCTACAGTCTTAAGGGGCCATGCCGGTAACACTCTGCCGTCGTATTAAATCAGTTTTCGTATAAAATGTTTTAAAAAATATTTCTTCACATCAATGTGCAAGTAGAGGTGACGTGGGCCGCAAATGGCCCGCGGGCCGCGAGTTTGAGACCCCTGCTTTAGATATATTGTCTTTCTACTTTGTGCAATTAGATAAAAGATTTCAATTAAGTGCATAATATTGCATTCATTTGTTCACTTGACATTTTATACACTTACCAGAGTTTCTGGCAAATCAAGTTCTAAGTAAGATGCTTCTCTTCACTCACCTGTCGGATCTCCTCACAAACGATGGTGAATACCCAGAAGTAAAACACACACTCAGTAGCAGCTGGACCTGGGGGGGTTAGGGGCTTGAAATCCACCAACAACACGTAGGCAAAAAGCAAGAGAAACGGGAAGTACATCAGAACTGACGCCAGCGTGACACCATGAATGAACTTTAGATTAGATAAAATTTTATTAATCCCTCGGGTCGGTTCCTCCGGGAAATTCAGTGGTGTTTTGTGGTGGTCGGTAAGGTACACCTGTATCAAAAATTATAAATACAGATTAGCAGGTGGCTAAAATAACAGCATGTGCAGAAAAGAATCATCTCTGAGGTCTGAAGTCTTCCTTCTTGTAGGGAGTGACAACACTTATTCAAAGATGACTCTTTAAACAAGACTCACCTTGCTTGATAACATTATGCATCCTCCTAGGATGGTGTCCTGGGGGACAGAATTCTAGTTCAGCATGGGGACCAGTCAGTGGTATCAATTCCTTCATCCTCCAGGAACTGCCTGCTTATACTAACCATATTATCCACTGCACTAGCGTAATGTCTGATAATGACTGAATATCATCCCGATACCTAAAAGCAGTAGGCCCAGTAAGTGCCACTGCCTTGCCTGTAGAGGTCTTTGCAAGAGCTGATGAAACAATTTATTTATTAGTGTTTCTTTCAGTGTAACATCTATGAGACATCTGTTCCTCTCCTCACCTTGCCATTGTCGCCATTGAAGAGTTCACTCTTGGCAATGCCAACCCTGTTCCATGTAACTACTAACTTCAGCTCATTACTATAAGGGCTGGCATCAACTGATGCACGCTGCTTACTTGCTAAAAAAAATACAAATGCGACAAAAATTAAATTAAGGATAAAAAGGGGTTTGCTGCTGTTATGCTGTACAATTACGGTCTATTTATACATACTAGAGATGGCACGATACCACTTTTTAATGTTCAATACCGATTCTGATACACTGTAAAAAAAAATATTGTAGAATTTACGGTGAATTACTGGCAGCTGTGGTTGCCAGAATTTCACCGTGAAAAATAAATTGTAAATGTAGAACACAAAACGGTATCCTATTTTGGTAACCTTAAATTTCACAGTAAATAATAATTATTTCTTTTACAGTAAATGACTGAATTTAAACATAAATTCATGTGAAAACAGACATTCCGTTAACCTGATTACAGTTTTGCATTGTAAAATACAGTGAAACTGTATAAAATGAATATTAAAAAGTTGAATATTGCGGTAAAATACTGGAAGCTGTGGTTGCCAGAATTTCACCATGGAAAATATAGTGATAATGCAGAATACATAACGGTATACTTGTTGATAAATGTAAAATTCACAGTGAACTTTGGTTTTTGTGCAATTATTACATTGAAATAAAAAACTAATATAAAGTAAACCAGTTAAAATACATTTTAATAAGCTTGTTTACCATCTCCTATTGACAAAGCACAGAAGAGCTGTATAATACAAAACATGCCTTTTTATTTAAAAGTTCATATTTACACGAAATTATTGGCAGCTGTTGCAGACAGAATGTCGTCTAAAAAAATTAAGGTCCAACAAATGAGGTAATAAACATAATAGGGCTAACTGGCATAAAACTTACATTCTTTGACTTTTTGTCATAATTTGCTAGAAACATTAATAAAAACCAGTAGAGACAATGATTAATTTAAACAGTTAACATCCATCCATCCATTCGCTTCCACTTATCCTTTTTCAGGGTCGCAGCGCTAGAGCCTATCCCAGCTGTCATAGGGCGAGAGGCGGGTACACCCTGGACAAGTCGCCAGTCTGTCACAGGGCTAACACACAGGGACAGACAACCATTCGCACTCACATTTACACCTATGGGCAATTTGGATTAATCAATTAACCTATCCCCACAAACTGCATGTCTTTGGACAGTGGGAGGAAGCCAGAGTACTTGGAGGGAACCCACGCAAACATGGGGAGAACATGCAAACTCCACACAGAAAGACCCCGGCCTGATGGTGGAATTGAACTCAGAACCTTCTTGCTGTGCAGCAACAGTGCTAACCACCATGCTGCCCTAAACAATTAATACTTAATAATCAAATTAATGACTAAAAAGGCACTGATCTAATTAATATCAAACTTAATACAACCAAAAACAAATAAGTACATAATAAACAGTCAAACAAAATTTAAAACACTTGATACTTGCAGTGGTTGGCAAAGTTTCTTTTTATCCAGACCTGATAGTAGAGGGCTTTCAAAACAGTCTCTGACGGTGTCTGAGGAACTGGAACAGGTTTTGGATTCAATGTGCTGGAGGACTTGTTTGTTGTTCTTCAGATGCTCGGTGTAGATTAGCGTTCTTTCCTTGCAGTCTGAAAGCAAATACAAAGCACAATAAAACAAACTGCCCATTTCAAAAGCAAATATACAATCTTACATCTAATAGAGCTGACACAATTAATCGTATAATGATTTACAATTGTGATGCATTGTGGGGAAAAAAGCATTCTTAATCCATTCAGAAGAAACTAATCGATTATTAAATACAGTCCCAATCAAAAGTTTAAGACCACTTGAAAAATGGCAAAAAAAAAAAAATCATCTTTTGAATGGTTGGATCTTAACAAGGTTCCAACAACATGCAACAAGCAGAAATGGGAGTGAGACAAAACATTTAACTTACATTTCACAAACTTAAACTGGGACAGGCTGTTTTACAGCTGATCAAATGTTTAGGACCACATGCCTTTAAAAGGCCAAATCTGTGCAAAACTGTGGATTCATTGTCATTTTCTGTCAGGTAGTCAGACTGTCAGGATGTTCTGATGGCAAAAGCAAAAAAACTTTCCTTGTTGAACATGGTCGGCTTGTTGAACTGCATAAGTAGGGTCTCTCACAGCGTGCCATCGCTGCTGAGGTGGGATGCAGTTAAGACGGTCATTTCTTAAATAATCCTGGGGGTTATGGAACAAAAACGTGAAGTGGAAGACCTAAAAAATCCTCAACCTGAGTTAAGGCCATTAGTGGTGCCGATTGCACCCCCATAACCATCAAAAGGCATCTGAGACTGAAGGGCTTCAAAAACCAATTCTCTGATGAGAAAAAATATAACCTTTTTTTATCCTGTAAAAAAAATGCAACCTTGATCGTCCTGATGGTTTCCAACCTTACTGGCATGACAAGCAGATCCCACCTGAGATGTTTTCTTCGCCCTACAGACGAGGGGGTGCCACAATGATTGGGAAGATGCTTTTTCCTTCAGTGGAACAATGAAGCTTCAGGAGGTGCAGGGGTGTCAAAAGGCTGCTGGCTATGTCCAGATGTTGCAGAGAGCATCCGTGATGGCTTAGGGCCCTCATCTGTGTGGTAACGACTGGGTTTTTCAACAGGACAACGCTACAGTACACAATGCCCACAGGACAAAGGACTTCTTCCAGGAGAATAACATCACTCTTTTGGACCATCCTGCGTCTTTCCCTGATCTAAATCCAACTATGAATGGACAACAGTTCCAGACAGTAGACACCCTTCGTGTGGCCATCTTCACCACTTGGAGAAATGTTCCCACTCACCTCATGGAAACGCTTGCATGAAGTGATCAACAAGAACAGCGGACCAATTAATTACTGAGTTCAAGTTTGGAACTTTCTGTTTTGGGGGTTTACCCATGTTTTCTGGAGGTGTGGTCCTAAACTTTTGATCAGCTGTAAAACAGCCTGTTTCACTTTAAGCGTTGTTTTTAATAAATTGCATGCTCAACAAATGTTTTGCCTCACTCCTATTTCTTCTTGTTGCGTGTTGAAGCTGTACTTGGAACCTTCTTAAGATCCAACCATGCAAAATATGATTTTTTGCCATTTTTCAAATAAAACTTTTGATCAGGACTGTACAACCTAGAAATAACAGCAATTTGTTTTCTTCAGCCACATACATCACAGTGGACCAACAAGTGCAGTTTGTGTTCAGACAAGTTTTGAGCAATAAAAAAAGTAGCTTATATGTAACCTCCTTTATTTGTTGATGAAAAGAAACAAACTGAAATGAAGTTATCATGATGCACTGGGGAAAAAAATTATATTTTTCAGCGCAAAATGTCTGTAGTTTTCTAATAAAATCTCTGTTACTGAGCCTCACAGGTCCTTTTCTTCTGCTGCTGCGCATCACATGCCAGCAGTGGCTTCGCACATGCGCGATTGGATGCAGTGGGGTAAAAATCATCTGCTCCATCTTCCATTCCACCACGTCATCAATCATGAGAGGCAACAGCCTTTAAAAGTTCCAGTTTTATATTAACTGTGCTGAGAGTTTGTTTGAGGACTGATCTCACACGGCTTTGAAGAGGTATCAGAGTCAGAGTATTTAAACTGTTTGATGCTCCAATTCAAAATGTAGGTGTAGTATTAATACTAAATGTAGGAGTAGGTGAACCATTGGCGCTTATTTGGCGCTTCCAATTAAGAAACGGCGCAACATCATATGACAAAATGCCATAAAATCTTGTGTCCTAATCAAAATGGCCAACCTGGCTGACAGATGTGAAAATATTTTAAACAGTTGAAAACTGACTCAAACTTTACTCCTCCTATATCTGGTGTACCTTCAGTCTTGAGGTGTTCAACAAGAGAGTTGTACATCTCTATGGTGCATTCTGCTCCACACTGATTTGGATCACCACCCTGAAAAACAGATTGCGTCATTAAACAGTATCAAAACAAGGTTCCTTTAACTACAGTTTTATCTATTTATTTCCATAACCTAAAGGATTAACAACTTCAAAGGCATTTTGGTATAGCAGTAGTTTGAAACATAATGGATTTTGGTAAAAAATAAATTAATTAATTAAAAAAATAAAAATTACTACTTTTGAATATCTGACCATCACTAATGTCACACAGTACATCTGATGACGACTCAGCTGATTCCTCACCTGTTACACATTTCTGGATCCCTTGACCGCCTCACAAAGCTTGGAAATACCCTCATCAGATAATGTTGTTTTAGTTTTAAGAAGTGTAGTGAGCTTATTCAGAGTATATGACTGACCCAGCTCATATTTTTTTTAAATTTCCTCTACAATGGTCAGGATGGCAGAAGCAGGTCACAATGAAATACATAACCCCTCAGTGACTTCACTGACTTGGCACAGAAATCAAAAAGGAACATTGTCTTTAGCTGCTTTTGGTAAATTAAACTGGTGTTTGTTTCACAGTAAAGCTAGCTAAAATCTTCAACCTGCTGCATTAGCACGAACTTTCCAGAAAACTAAACAGGACTGAAGGCGAAGCCTGTAACAGAGGAACGCTTTCAATGCAGCAAGAAAACTAAGCAAACTATGGTTACAGCTGATATAAGTTTCAAGTCTAATACTTACATTGAAAGAGAAGGTTGTTGGTTCGGTGCAGGGTGCTGCTGGTCTCCCTTGCTGAGCAGGAGTCTGTCCGGACCAGGTCTGGACCGTTAGAAGTGGCGCTATCTTCTTCTTCGTTGGTTTGGTTTCAAATATTTGGCGCTTCCAAGGAGTATTAGTGCCCTCTGCTGTTGCAGTACCTCAAAGTCAGACAGCTATTTCTGACAACATAGTACCCTCCTTGTCTAAGTTTTTATATATATATATATATATATATATATATATATATATATACACACACATTCGTTGACTGCTCTTGACCTTGCAAACTACACCAATTTATTAACATTATTTCATTATTTTTTGTATTTCATTTTGATCAATTAATTTTAATTTCAGAAGGTGGTATCACACTCAAACAGATTGAACATGGACTGAACAGTGGTAAATCCATGATTTAAACCTCCCTATAACACAATATTTTTTTTTCATTGTAACTGTGTTATACTTGGTGAGACTCTAGAACTTAAAGAAATATACTTTTTTTTTTTATTAGTAGTAATTGTTTGTATGTACTGTTAACATATACTGTTTTATCAAACAGCCTGAGGTTGTTGATATTAAAAACATTTCACCGTAACTTTCACATTAATTCTAACAATGTTTTCACATTTTGTTAAAATTAAAAGTACGGTATGTTTTAGGTAATTAATATACAGTTGTAAATCGTAAATTCAAATGAAAAAAGCAGGAAAGATTGTGATTCATACAGAGTTATTATGTAAATTGTAGGGTGATTAATTGTAAATAATGTTACAGATTTTTCCTGTTGTTTTCAAATACAATGTGCCATATTACAGTACATTAATATATTTTCAACATATTAGGAGTGTAAAAATAAAGGCAAATCACCGTTTTTCAATTTACAGTAATGTAATGTTTGTTTCTGTTTCTGCATTTTGTATAAGTTCATATTCAAGTTTTAAAAAAAACAAGAGACTGAAGCTATTCTGTTATACCTGTATGCAAAAAATACACTCCACCCAAAACATTTTAAAGTTCAGCAACACTGATCAATCTAATAAATTTAAACCTACACCATCCTCCATATTCTGGTATTTTAAAGAGTACTTACCTACCTAACTAATAGGGTTGCCAACTCCCAGCAAAAATATTGGAGAACCACCCCCCGCTCTTAATCGATGTAAACTTTAATTTAATGCAAGTGTAAAACAAATGCACAGAAATCAATTATTTTTCTACAATAATTAAATAGATTCAACATCTTCTTCAGCAGAATTGCAGACTGCACAGATGGTACCTTCCCAAAGGAAAAAGTACTATAGCTTACTAGGGTGTATATTAGACTTAATAGTTACTATATACAGTAATGGATTTCTATACATTTAATCAGATGACCACTTTTGTTGTAAGATTCAGATAATTATTTAATAATGACATAACAAAGAAAAATATTTCTTTGTGCCCCCCTTTCCCTGTTAATGCCCAACCTGGCCCCCGACAAAACTTTGCTAGACCCGCCCCTGCACAGTTACCAGCCGTCAGCTATGTAGAAAAGGATCCTGGTGTTATTTGTCTCTCAGAAACCGTTCATAACTTCCCTTCAACTCATTCATGTCACCCAAAAGGTAAACCTGTTTCTCTATCACTTGCTCAGCTCCGATGATTCAGTATGTCACGGTCCGCAGTGGCTGACCGTATGGAGAGTGTTTGGAGGACCCAGGTGCGGACACAGATAAGCAGACCAAATTAACTTTAAACAAAAGACGAGCCTTTATTTGAGGCTGGAGTACATGAACTAAACTAAAGTTTAGTACTGAACAGGGACAACAACTAAACAGGAACCTAAACTGGGAAGAAACTACTAACAGTGAGACTATGAACAAGATTGTGCCAGAACATGAGGGAACTGTGAAATATAAGAATAAGAATCGTGAGCCATGACCTGCACAGAGACTTGAAACCTGACATGACATAGGGCGTGGAACACAGACGAGGCGACACAGACTGAATGAAACACAGAGACTAAATACACATAAGGGATGATCAAGGGAAGTGGAAACACATGAGAGGGAACAGCTGATACACATGAACCTAATGACAGGACAGGGAAAGTGAAACTACATACACTGACATTAGACACAAACTTTCAAAGTAAAACAGGACATGGGGATTAGACGTGACCTGAACTGAACATAACCACACAGACATGACGCATGACAGGTAGGTGCACGAACCAGGGAGACTGAATACAGGAGGAGATGACATAAACACCTAAGAAACAAAGGACTAAACAGCAACCTCGAAATTAACTAGATGAACTAAACTAGGGCACAAATGAATACCAAAATATATAAAAACTCAAACACCGGGTCACAGACCCAGCCCATGATTCAGTAAGGACATCTCCTGGTTTCATCTTCATGTTTCCCTCTCACCACATATCCAAACCGATATCATGGCCAGCAGCTTTTACAGCTGTGGCTCCAGCAAACATCTGCTGATAGTAGAAAGTAATATTAAATACATTCTAACAACAGCTGATCACGCTTAAACGTGCTGCTGTTGTTTATCCGCTGGTCTCCTCTTTCTAGCGCAAAGTGGGCGATAAACAAACAAGAAAGACGGGACTCCAAAAAGGAACAGGAATGTTGGGCACACAGTTACAAGAAAACAGGGACAAGATGCAGGAGACCAAGCACAAACTTTTTCTGAAAGTTTTTTTTTTCAAAGAAATATGTTTCACTTAGTTAAAATCAAATTAGCCATTGTGCACACTAATTCAAAGGCCTTCCCCTTTTCTTCAACTTCACTGATGATACGACTAGTTAACCATAACACGTGTTTCAAAAGACAGCCAAATCCTCTAAACGAGTTTAAACAGGTCTGTTTACTGTTTTTTGTTAGTAAATGGCATGGGTTGTGTAAGGTTAATAACAGTGTGAACAAAACATTGGCATCTTCACAGGTTTTAAACCACCAGAGAATAAAACTGTGGACTTTTGTATTAAAGTACATTGTTTAGGCACTTTTTGTGAACTAGAAAGCTCGCCCTAGTTAAGTGTAGCAAATGCAGATGAGGACTCCACCCAGCTATGTATCATTTCAAAAGTTCTAGAAACTTCCAAGAATTAAAAAAGACAGTAAAACTGCAAAAACAGTCATGAATAATTTTAATTGTCATTTAATAAGACCAGGAAAGTCACAGTTTTCTTCATGTTCAAGCAATACAGTTCAGTATTAAGGACATAAACAATGTGCATCACTGATAAGTTATTCTCTGGGAAAGTTACACACAAAGCCTTCATAAAAGAATCAGCATGTTTTATTTCTCCATTTTGTGGGTTTTTCCACTTCAACTGCAATAGTGGCTGCACCGATGGAGCCAAAATAAAGTTTACAATAGTTTAAAATAAATACAAAAAATAACAAGGACAAAACAGTCCCCTGATCCTTCAATCACCGTTTGGTAAACTAAACTATGTGCACGTGCCAACATCAAGGCATATCTTCACGTGTCATCAGATAGTGACACGTTCTTATAATGTTGGATTTCATAACTACCAGAACTACATTGTAAATAGTGCAGGTGCATCTCTTTGTCAAGTGTAGCTCTGGCAGCTCAACGCGGACGTGGAACATGCCTCAATTGTTCAGACCGTGTTGGCCTCGCAAAATGAAAACTTGTGCATGTCATTGCTTAAAGTAAACTTGAGGTGCAAGCATACAGATGCAAATCTGACAACAGGTTAAAGCTTTGTAGCAGGTAGCCATAATCAAGAATAGCAGAGATAAGTAGCCCTCACCTTAATAAATTATTCTTCGCACTTTTCGTGATTATGTGAAACATAAAGAGCTACATTAGAAATCAGCAAAAGTCAGTTTCAATTAAATAGGGAAAGAACGCATGTGCTGAAGGGAGGCACATTTGTTGACAATGTCCTCTTTCTATTTTAGCTCCAACTCCAGCCCAATGTAAGACTGAGAAGCAGCAGGCCTAGGGAGAAGCAGGTTGTGGAGGCAGAGGCCTTGATGCTCTGAGTCCAGACTTTCTGTGCAGGCTGCAGGCTTCTGTAGACGTTTGTCATGAGTTGTGACGTGCTGTCATTGAAGTGCAGTGTGGTGCTGAAGAGGTCAATCTGGTCATGAGACATATTTTGTTTCCAGTTAACTCCATGAACCACTATCAGGGCATTGGTGCTTGCAGCAATGACAATTAGGAGACACAAGGAAGAAATGAAATAACACCTACCAGATCTTTACTGACTTTAATTGGTTCCTTAAAAACGGTCCAGACCACCGCCTCATTACAGGCTGGGGTTGTCAAGGATCCGAGGTAGCGGTAATACTTAGTGCGATTCACACCAACGAGCAGGTCGTCCAAGGAAAACCCGGCAGCAATGGAAACTTTCTGGCCTGAGGACAGAAACAACATGAAGGAACTATAAATTACAGAGTTTAGAGGCAGAAACAGGAGAGGAGGTTGTTTTGTTTTGTTTTTGGTGGGGTGGGTGGGGGTGGGGTGGGGGGGGGTTGCCAAAAATGTTACCTTTTTGTGTGATGTTGGCCAAGTAAGAGGTCAAATTGCTCCAGCTTTGTGGCTGGCCAGGTGAGTTACCTGGCATTACCTGCAAAAAAAGTTTATTTTACATTGTCATACCCATCTAAGATGTGTAAACAGAATACCAACAACACCCCCCACCACCACCACCACCACCACCCCAAACACACACACACAGGCACACACAACAATGACGATGCAGTGATTCCAAAACAGAATAACACAGCAGGCATTGCATCATCTCATGCGCTGTTTCTCTCACCTCAATGAAGAAACCAAGAGCTGCGAGTCCGGTGGAGTCTTTGACGGCTAGACTTGTATTTCCATTGTAGGATGACTTGCTGTTCACAATATGCAGCTGGGAAAATTCATAAATTCATAAAGATCATACAGATGTTTGTTTGTTTATTTTATTTATTTATTTTTTTACAATTTAACATGTACAAGATGAAAGTACAAAATAAACGTTAAAAAAATCTGTACCTCCATAGGATATCGCTTTCCATCTACTGTATGCTCTGAGCCGGGCACAGAGGAGCCATTACCCCAGTGCAAGTGAAACTGGAGGCTGTCGTATTGCTCGGACAGGTCCCCTCCTGAAATCTTAACTCCGCTCTTAAGGGTCACTTTGACTGGAAGAAGGAGGAAAAACAAAAACATGGTGAAGTTACACCTAACCTGAAAGAAGTAAGAGGAAATGTTCAGGTCCAAGGCAGTTTAACTGTATAGAAGAGGGGGGCGCTGAAATCCAAGTAAGACATGTTGTCTTTTTTTTCTTTTTAAAAGTATTATTACTATTATTATTATCTAAAAAACACGAGATGACACTTTTGTGGCCATACACCCGGTGCTTACCTGTGTCGCCAGTATTTTGCATGTATGTCATTGCAGAGGTGTCGTCATACTTTACAAAAGTGAATTCGCTCAGTTTGTTGTTCGGTGTGGCTGATGCTGAGACGATGTCAATGGGTGACTGTCGGCTGCCGCTGCAATAGTGGGGGGAAATTGTTGGCCAGGTTGTGTCATCTATAAGCAGAAAGGGCACATAAAGTCACCGGAGAGCGGTCACCCAGTGGGCAACGTGGAATAGATAATGGAGATATTGGGTACTTACTGCAGGATGGGAGGTGATAACACCAGACTGGATGAAAAAGAGATGGGGTTAAAACAGGACATTCAGATTCCCTTATGTAGACAAAAAGCTCTTAAGTGAATACACACCTATAGATTCCGATGCGCAGTGAGCGGTGGGTAGGACGCACACAGCAAACGCAACAACTTTAAACCACTCCATCTGAAAACAGCAAAAAGCCACATTGTTTAGAATCGCACATATTTTTTAAAAAATACATTAAATTAAATTAAAATACTTTGAAAAAATGTAAAACACAGACATAAATGAATGAATTTATTAATTAACATGTTGCTGTATGGAATGACAAATTTACCTATATAAAAACTTTCACCATTCAATTCTAAAAATTAACTAATGCTAAAATTTCAAATGCTGCAGTTAATAGAGAAAAGAATGCAACAAATGCAAGTTTCTAACTGTAGCCTAATTCTTGCTTCTGTCCACTTCACCTGAGCAGCACAGTGTCTTACCTTCGATGCACCTGTGCCTCCGTTCAGCCTGTTTTCAGATGCAGCTCACCTCACCCTCCCTCTTTTTATTCCCTCAGTGCATCCTGCAGCTGGCTGGACACCGCCTCCATGTGACATGTGAGTTGGTCTTTATCTCTCCGCAATAATTTCGTGGAAGTACAACGGAGTATTAATGCGACATTAAGAAAAAAAATACATTATCGATCATTTTGAGAATAAAGTCGAAATTTCGAGTTTAAAGTCGTAATTCTATTTTTTTTTTTTTTAAAAAAAGTCGCGACGTATAGATTACACTCGTTATTTCAAGACAAAGTGGAATCGTACTTCAGAATCGGTTTGCGTAACAACAAAAGAAATACTTTTTCTTTTGGCACATTCACAAAGTGTGGGTGTCATTATAAGGAAGTTGAAAATATGAAGAAAACTGCACCTTGGGCAGACGGAAAAAACACACAACTTTGGACAGAAAGGTTACGTAAAGGTTATTACAGCCTCGTGTAATAAATATGATGCATGTTTTATAACAAGACGGCTGGTAAATTTAATCCAAACAAGGCATTTTGTAAAGGGTACAGCAAACTTTTTCTTCAAAATAGTTTCGACTTCAATCTGAAAATGATCAAAATGATAGTTTTTCTTAATGTGGCCTTAATACTGCGTCGTGATGATTAATGATCTCACTTTTTTCATTTATTGTTTTACACAAGCAGGAACTGTGCAGTGAACAAGAATGAAAACCGTTTGACAAAGAGGGAGATTGTTTTATCATCGGGTTTTTTTTTTTTTTAAATCATGTTCTATTTGTGTTTTCGTGTGATTGTGTCGATTCGTGAATAATAAGACGATTTAATGCGACTCACTGCTAAAACAACATATCAGTCTTTGCCTTGGTAGGACTGTTCCTAGACACCCAGTAGATAATTACAGACAGCATGTTTTCCATCATTCAGGAGCATTTATGCTTTCCTATGTTGATCTGCATGATTTTTTTTCTTTTGTTTTTCTTGAAAGGTGATAGGTGTGAATGCATGACAGTTAAGTGCAGGTGACAGCTTAGGTTTTGAGTATCGATCCATCAATAGTGTTTTCAATGCCAACATGTTTGTTTTAATTAAATGACAAACATTGCAACTAACCAGAATGCTATGTGGGTAATTATACTAACAAGTAATCTTAGATCTCTGCTACAGTTTCTTCTTCTTGAAAGATCCTGGGAAGCTGGTTGAACACACAAAGCTTTGCAATACGATAGATGTATTGATAGACAGTTCAAGTGTGTTATCACCCATCCAAATCAGTAACAGGAAGACAGCAGCATCTGATTGAGAGTCGTTGCTGTCATTAAAATGGAATGGTTTTTTTTTTCAAATTTCCCACAACCGGTTTTTAGTGAACACATGTGATGCTGATATTTCCTGCATACATGTAACCAGGAACCACAGCAGCCTGTTTGTCATAGCTTCACTCTTCTGTCAAGACTAATCAAAACCATTCAGTTCACAGTTATGCCTTGTGTTAATAATTATTTCATAATTGGTGGGATGGGGATGTTAGAAAGCAAAACCTGATTCATCAGCTCAAGCCACCTTCTTCCATTGTTCAATTGTCCAGTGCAGACAGGCCCATCAGCAATGTAGGTTATTTTGGTGGTCTTAGACATTTTATGTATCTTGACCAGCTTTTCATGGTGGCATGAAGCCAGCATATATTTTTCTGCTCACAACTCTGATATCATCTATGATGGTTGTTCTAATAAATCCTGAAGCTACTGTTTTTTGTTTTTATTTTTATATATATCCAGTTTCTGGGTGTGTTTTGAGATTATGATATTTTAATGGCTCATTGCCCATTTCAACGTCATAGAATATGATGTGGCTTCTTTCAGCTTTTGTTGGATTAAGCATGTTTCGACCCATGCTGGAAATTATGACTTGTTCTATTCATTGAAGGGAACAATGTAAGGTTGTAGTTTTGATACATCAAAATATCAGATTTAAACTTCAGTGTTTTGTTGCCAGGGTGTTGTGAGATGACGATTCAGTGTTAAATGCATCATTTAAAGCTGCAACACTCAGCTGCCTTAATCACTGCCCGTGTGTTTTTTGTATGTTTGCTCATATATGGAAGCATATATGGATGTTTTTGGAGCAAGTGACCTGCTAACCTTTGCAAATGCTGCCTGCTCAAGTGTTTCACAAACTAATTTATTGCAGTCCATTAAACACTTGGGGATCTGCGTGCATTCTGAACTTTTTGTGCATACCAAATATATCATGTATATCTGTGTTTTCAAGGTCCCTTGAACAACTTGTTCAACTTTGTCTTTGCTAAGAGGTCAAATAACAGTACAGTGCATCACATTCTTAGTGGCTTTATAGATTAAGAATAACCAGCAAAGAATTATTTATAGACACAAGTTATGGTCACAGATTATCTCTTTAATTTATGGGCAAGCACTTGTCAGAGACCCTATATATTTCTGAAACATGCACTGAAGTTAACATGACTGAAGTACCTCTAACACTTGGTGTAGAATATATATATACTGGAAGTGCTGGGTATACAAGTCTGGCCTAAGTCTTCGGTCAGAAAGACTGCAGCAGTCCAGGAGTTTAGTTCACCGTCTTTAATGAAGCTTCACAGAAGAACTGGTTACAGCAGGGCTTGCCAGGATAAATCCAACTATGATACAGCCAGATATGCACTTATAATTGTGGCAGGTGCAGTATCGGTGACTATAAGCATGGTTGTAGTCTCATTAACGCACACGGAATCACACAAACTGCGATACAACTGCCATGCTCTGCTGCTGTTTTTCGTCTCTCACTCTCCCGCTGCGTGATGCGCACATGATCACTGATGCGCTCATTTGGGTGCGCTTGGTTCTTGCCTCTAGACATCCTGAGGCCGAGTCAGCAGGGAATTTGCACACTTGGTTTTGAAAATCCACAGGTGGTTGATGTGTCTTTAAATGTTACATTTTTCATTTATCTTCCTCACAAGAAATCTGGAGGAAGCAAGGCAGAGGGGAATTCTAGAAATTTAGACTGGTGAAAAGTTCAAAGTTAGGTATATTTTTCTAGCATGGTGTTTGAAGAGGCTTCACCAAACAGAATGAAGTAAGTTATATGATACGTTAAAAAAAAAAAAGGGTTAGATAAGGGTTGAATAATTTTCTAAAAACTGTGTCTTAAAGCCAATGCTACCACAAATGTCTATTTACAAAGAAATAAAAGCACTTCTGATCCTTTATTGATGTTACATGTAATACAATTAATTATATTCCAGGAAATGACAGATAAAATACTTCCTTAATTAAGTTTGCAAGTATAATTTTTTGGGCTAAAGTTTGGAATGCTAAGTTGTTCAGTTTTACATTTTGATGAGATCAAAAGAACATCTTATGAAAATTCAGTATTACTCATGCTTAATTTGATCTTGGGTTTTAGCATAAAGGAAGTCCTTTGTTTAAAAAAACAAAAAACAAACTACGGGCTTGATTGAATAAAAAAAGACTATTGTCATTATTCCCCTAAATGAAAAAACAATGCAAAAAGGATACAGTCGGAACATTCATTCCTTGTACTGTTGAGTATTTCCTGTATTAAAAGATTATAAGTAGACAAAACATAAAACCAGGAATCTTTCCATTTAGCCATTTAAGCTTGGCACAGACAAGAGCCAAATCTCAGCATTTTCCACTCCCCCCTTTTGATCATTCATTCATTGCACAAGTTTATCACATCTACAAATATGAAACAACAGAACTGTTTTCAGATGGAATAGGCACTGTCCGTGTGTAGCAATGGTTATGAGAAATAAAAACAGATTTAAAAAATGCATTTTGAACTGAAACATCTGACTCTTGAAATTGGGATTTAGTCAGGTCAGTCAGATACCTGTTCCACCCATTATGTGTTTATGCACCTCTTTGCATATTGGTTATTATCCTGTCTTCATCCACCCAGCCCCACCAGTCATGTCAGATGACTGCCCCTCCCTGAGCCTGGTTCTGTTGGAAGTTTCTTCCTGTAAAAAGAGACGTTTTCCTTCCCACTGTAGTAAAAGCTCTTGCTCATAAGGGATCAATGATTGTTGTGGTTTCTCTTTAACTGAATTGAATTGAATTGAATTGAATTGAATTGAATTGAATTGAATTGAATTGAATTGAATTGAATTGAATTGAATTGAACAAAATAAACACTGGACATAATAAGACTGGTGACATTTATAGTTTATAATGGTGGTTGGATGTGCTAGGTGAAAAACTAAGTACTTCATTCTTAGTTTTTCCGTGGTGCAAAAAGGAAACTAGTAAGAAAACAATAAGGTGCTTGTAGATAGCAAACTTTGATACATCAAAAAAGTTAAAGTGATCTGCTTTTCTCCTGAGCATTTTCCTTAGCCTTTTTTTGTCCCTTCGACACATTTTTTTTTAATGTATTTTCTTTACTTTTATCTCTTTTACTTTCTAGTTTTTCTTATAACTCTGTTAGTAGTCTCGGACTGAAATTTCCTCCTTGTGGGAACACAAAATGTGTTACTCAAACATGCTGTAATTTGATCAACCAACGCCTCTTAAAAGAATGTGTCCGTAGGTTACTATTTCAGCTCAGAGTTCTGGGAGCTATGGAAATTAATCACAGCCACTCTTATTTTCTCATGTTCAGATACACATTGTACTAAGAAACTTTATTAATACAGTCCAAAATACTAATTCAAACTACTTTAATGGAAAATGGACTGGTTTTTATATGGCACCTTTCTACTCTACCTTTGAGTGCTCCTGAAGCACTCAAAGCCACGAACCACCAACCTTCCTATTAGTAGATGAGGCCTCTCTTCCCCCTGTACCTCTACAGCTACTCTTCACAGAAGAGTTGTCAATAGAATATTAGGTTTTGGAAACAAATCCTGATTAAGTTAAAATAGAATTCAAGAAAATGTTTGTTTTTGTTTCCAAAACGGTCAGCTAACAATCATTTCAGAATAATTATCGAACCAGCAACAACACTTAAGTTGTAAAAGAGTGACACATGATTTACTTGTTTTTTGATTGTGGGCGATCGTGGCTCAAGAGTTGGCAGTTCGTCTTGTAATCTGAAGGTTGGTTCGAGCCCCGGCTTCGACAGTCTCAGTCGTTGTGTCCCTGGGCAAGACACTTCACCCGTTGCCTACTGGTGGTGGTCAAAGGGCCCGGTGGCGCCAGTGTCTGGCAGCCTCGCCTCTGTCAGTAGCTACAATGTAGCTTGCCATCACCAGTGTGTGAATGGGTGGATGACTGAATGTAGTGTAAAGTGTTTTGGGGTCCATAGGGACTAAGTAAAGCGCTATACAAATGCAGGCCATTTTTAGACTTTAAAAAAAATGTCTTGTCTTTTTTTCCCCCCTTTTTTTCAGAATCAAAAAAATCTAAAAAGGTTTGTGTGTATGAAATGATAAACTGTTGAAACTGTTGAACCAAGAGTGAAATAAATAAATAAATACATGAAATGAAATCTGTTTCTGTTAAAACTAATCATGTTAAAAGATAATAACTAATAACTAATTCTGCCAAGAGTGGTCAAATATCCAGTCAGAATTATGCCAGAAGTTTGTTGGTGGTTTTTAAAGATGAATGCTGTACATGATTCCACCCTGGAAAAAGAACAGTTCAAAAGAGTCATTAAGAGCCCCAAATTACCATGACACTCCTGCCCATGATGAGTGCAACTTTTGACTACAACAGCACATATTGCATGTCATTAAATGTTGTCTTCTTTCTCCCATAGTTTGTCTTCTTGTCCTGTATTTTTCAAGTTAAAGGTGAATTCTTTTATTTCCATCATTGTTGCATGGTGACAAGTACTTTGATTTGCCACCATGAAAAATATGATTACATAAGCACACATTGTGCACATGCAATGTCTGTGACACTGTTTGTTTTCACTTTGGCATTCACAGGCAACTTTTCTAGTTTTGTTGTTGTTTTTTTGTTTGTTTAATCAACCAGTCAAACCTATTGGAAGAATGTGTTATATCATATGTTACTATTTTCAGTCCATAGCTTGCTTAGAGCTGCTCTGATAATTTTCCTCTGCATGTCCCTGCTAATGTTTTCTCATGACCAGAAGGTTTTTAAACTAGAAAGCTTTGTGAAACACTAACTCAAACTACTTTCTGAGAAGGTTTGTGAGCAGAATACTGGTCCTGGGTTTTGGAAACAAATCCTATGTAGTTGTGAAGTTAAATCAAAATTAAAGAAAATTATTGTTTTGGAAAAGGGGGATTTTTTTCATTCATATTAAACTTCTAGAGGTGTGTTTTGTGCTTATATGGAGATATCTAATTATGATATGATGCCGTTTTTTTTGTATCATCATGATAATGTTGGTCCGGGATGGTCTAAGGAGCATGGAAAGAAAAGCATCTGGACTTCAAGTTTTCTTGAAGATGTTTCACCTCTCATCCGAGAAGCTTCTTCAGTTCTAAGTGCAATTAATGTTCCAAATTTTAAGCCCTATAGGAGTGTCCGCAAGAGGGTCATTGATCCTCTACCTCATCACACGAGCCGAGGTGTGAAAACAGGTTTGGGTCACAATCAGCCAAGGTTTTGATTGGACCCATTGTAAACCTTGCCCAACCCTATCATGTGATTTATTGTTTTATTGGTCCAGGATCAACATTGCAATTGATCGACCAACTGATCAACCACATTGTTGCGGTGTCGTAACTTTGCAATGTGGCGGGAAAGAAAAAAATGCTTTGGTTTGCCTAAAGCCCTAGAACAAAGAGTTAGGTTAACTGTTACCCAAATTTAAGTAATTCGTCTTGGTTTGCTGATGGTTGCTTTTAAAAGCATTAACTAACTTCTTGGCTAATGCTAATTGAACGCTCAGACCACGTCATTTGTCAGTTGTGATGTTGTTCCTGGATCAGCAGTTATGATGACGTAAAAACAACACCAGCACAGAGATATCAGATCAGTTCCTAGTACATACCAGTCATTTCATATAGAAAGAATCAACCACTGTGTAGAGGACCTAAACTTAAAGGATAAAGGGCAGCTATAGGATGACATACTGTGATATTCCAACTGTATTGGTACTTAAAGATGACACATTTCTTTTAACTTTGTGCCATTATGATATCAGTGCAAAATGCATTTTAGGTTACACCACTATACGCTAAAGGTCATGCTCAATGCAATTGAGTAGAGATTACGCAGGTTATCTATGTCTAAGTAACATGGGCCACCTAGACTGGTTCCTGATCAACTGTAGTTTTTGCTGACATAGACAAGTCAAACTGACAAAAGACGGCACTCCCTCGTTACTTTCATTTGGCTGACATACTAATCTTGCTGTTATTAAAAGTAACAGCAACTTCAGAGTAACATAGAGCCATGTATTGTAACGGTTACGAAATAAATAAATGGATCAGATTCACATTTACATGGCACCAATTCAATTCAGTCCAATTCAGTTGTATTTATTGCTAATCATGGCCGCACAGGAACAAGATCTAAGCACAAGATCCATAGAGGCTGGGGTCAACCACAGGTACAGGAAACTCAAGCTCCCAGGCCTCTGGTAGAGGACCTGAGTTTGAAGGAGCTTTAAATTCCCTCCTCACTTTATATATATTATATCAAGCATGTAAGTGAAATGAACCCTAGCAGACATGAAGCTTCAGACCTGTAGCATCATACAAGAATCACAGAAGGTTTCAATTTGAAACAAGTGGGGTTTTTTTTAATTTAAACTGGCTAGAAGAATACATTTTCCACTGCTAAAGAATAGTGTTTGATTTAAAAATATACTGTTATACTTTGCTTTTTGTATAGCAAACATATCACCTTTACTAAAGAAACATATATTTTTTTTAAATAGTGATTTTTTTTTTCCTCATAAGATATTTTTTGATGAAGTAAAAGAAACAGCTATTTTATAGCAACTGCAGAAATGTTTTTGTTTGGTAATCTCAGTTTCAAGGTTTAATATCATGGCAGTATGACATTAATCCCCTCAAAGTTTTATAAGCTGCATTTCTGCTCACCCTAAAATCAACCAATAATAATAATACAATGAAAGTAATGAAAATTACATATTCAAATGTCACCAATGAAAAATCACTTTCCAAGCTAACATATAAAGAACCTAATAAGTGCAGCACTGTATATTCTTCACAGCAGTTCTTGGCTGATCCAAATTATATAAAATAGACACCGGTGCTGCGTACCAGCAGCAGAAACCATAACAGATGTCGAGGAGTACTGGCTACAGATCCACTTCTCCCACGAACGCTGCCAGCTGTAGCTAGGATTGTTCTGGTATGACGGGGCTGTGTGGGTCGATACACATTGAAATATCCTGTTTGATTAGGGAACATCTTAATCTGGTGGATTTAAAGGGGGGAAAAAAACATCTTTTAAGACATATTTAATGTTCACATCATTATTTGATGTCTATGTTCCTACACTGGAATACATGCTCCTGGTTTATTGGTGCAGAAGTGTAACCTGTTATGTAATCTGCTAACTGCTGGCGCCTGTCGTGGAAGCCTCATGAGGGTTGATGAAAAGGTGAACTCACCTGTCGCATATACAGATTGCCAAAGAATGTGTTGAACTGTTGAAGAGAGTCGTGTGTTTTTTCTCTTCCTGCCCAGCACTGATTAGTGATATACTGAGAGCAGCTGATTTCACAGATAAGTGAAAGCTTCATTCACACCAGAGGAAACTGAGCAGGTGAATCACTTTACCTGAACCAACATTATATTGACTCTATTTGAATGTAGTCTATCATAGCTTATTGTGCTGTGGTGCAGTTCTATCATTACTCTAGCATTAATAAACATCATTGCATCCCCTTGTTTCACATTATTGCTATGAAAAAAAGTATTTTCTTACTTTTTTTATGATAGTAGATGCGCTTTGCTTTTCAGTGTGTGTTGTTAAGGTCAACTATCACAATCATACTCGATCTTGGTCACTGATTTCAAGTCTATCAAGTTTCCTAAAAACTGTTCAATACAGTTATCAAGTCAAGGACAACATAAAAAAAATCTATATTTACAGTGAAATGTAGTCAGCATTTATTAATTAAGAATAGTTTCCTACATGATATATGCATGTTGGTATGCGTGAAAGTTATTCCAACTGAAGGCCAAGGATCACGTGTTTCTGATACATTCTGTTTTTAGGTATGTTTCTTTTGTGATATAAAGTTGCCAACATTAATGATATAAAACATACCATAGCTTCTCTCTGCTTTTCTGGGATTAAACATGCTTAAAACTTGGCTAGAGATCATGACCTGCCACTAAAGAAAAGGGAGACATTTTGGATTTTCACAAAACCAGCTGTCCAAAGGACTGAACAGTGAACTTTAAATGTAATGACATAGTTTACCTAGTAAAGTTAAACACAATAAAAGTTTAAAGTTGTTACTACAGGGAGTGCAGAATTATTAGGCAAATGAGTATTTTGTCCACATCATCCTCTTCATGCATGTTGTCTTACTCCAAGCTGTATAGGCTCGAAAGCCTACTACCAATTAAGCATATTAGGTGATGTGCATCGCTGTAATGAGAAGGGGTGTGGTCTAATGACATCAACACCCTATATCAGGTGTGCATAATTATTAGGCAACGTCCTTTCCTTTGGCAAAATGGGTCAAAAGAAGGACTTGACAGGCTCAGAAAAGTCAAAAATAGTGAGATATCTTGCAGAGGGATGCAGCAGTCTCAAAATTGCAAAGCTTCTGAAGCGTGATCATCGAACAATCAAGCGTTTCATTCAAAATAGTCAACAGGGTCGCAAGAAGCATGTGGAAAAACCAAGGCGCAAAATAACTGCCCATGAACTGAGAAAAGTCAAGCGTGCAGCTGCCAAGATGCCACTTGCCACCAGTTTGGCCATATTTCAGAGCTGCAACATCACTGGAGTGCCCAAAAGCACAAGGTGTGCAATACTCAGAGACATGGCCAAGGTAAGAAAGGCTGAAAGACGACCACCACTGAACAAGACACACAAGCTGAAACGTCAAGACTGGGCCAAGAAATATCTCAAGACTGGTTTTTCTAAGGTTTTATGGACTGATGAAATGAGAGTGAGTCTTGATGGGCCAGATGGATGGGCCCGTGGCTGGATTGGTAAAGGGCAGAGAGCTCCAGTCCGACTCAGACGCCAGCAAGGTGGAGGTGGAGTACTGGTTTGGGCTGGTATCATCAAAGATGAGCTTGTGGGGCCTTTTCGGGTTGAGGATGGAGTCAAGCTCAACTCCCAGTCCTACTGCCAGTTTCTGGAAGACACCTTCTTCAAGCAGTGGTACAGGAAGAAGTCTGCATCCTTCAAGAAAAACATGATTTTCATGCAGGACAATGCTCCATCACACGCGTCCAAGTACTCCACAGCGTGGCTGGCAAGAAAGGGTATAAAAGAAGAAAAACTAATGACATGGCCTCCTTGTTCACCTGATCTGAACCCCATTGAGAACCTGTGGTCCATCATCAAATGTGAGATTTACAAGGAGGGAAAACAGTACACCTCTCTGAACAGTGTCTGGGAGGCTGTGGTTGCTGCTGCACGCAATGTTGATGGTGAACAGATCAAAACACTGACAGAATCCATGGATGGCAGGCTTTTGAGTGTCCTTGCAAAGAAAGGTGGCTATATTGGTCGCTGATTTGTTTTTGTTTTGTTTTTGAATGTCAGAAATGTATATTTGTGATTGTGGAGATGTTATATTGGTTTCACTGGTGAAAATAAATAATTGAAATGGGTATATATTTGTTTTTTGTTAAGTTGCCTAATAATTATGCACAGTAATAGTCACCTGCACACACAGATATCCCCCTAAAATAGCTAAAACTAAAAACAAACTAAAAACTACTTCCAAAAACATTCAGCTTTGCTATTAATGAGTTTTGTGGGTTCATTGAGAACATGGTTGTTGTTCAATAATAAAATTATTCCTCAAAAATACAACTTGCCTAATAATTCTGCACTCCCTGTATTCATTCACTAAAGATTCCTACTATTAACTAATAATATTTGCACTGAATAAACCTACATTGTTTTAAATCTATAGTGTGTTGTAGTATCTCTATAGATAATGAGGAACTAGTAAAAAAAAAAAATCACTGTTTCGTCACTGCCCAGGGGAGAGATATTTTAATATTTTATATGATAAATTCTTCTTGATCAGTGGTTTAATCAATTTAATGTCTTAGCAAGGTGATAGCAGACCTGTACCTTTTATTTTTTTGGAAATCCCTCAATCAGAACAGAGTATGTCGCCTTTAGATGGAAACTCATGAGATAACGTCATGCTAACGTCTAAATCCATAAACTCTCAGCTGAAGTGGCTGACCGGAATGTCACGTGGAATACACATTACCGACTCTCTACCATCAGTATTACTGTTTATTTCAAGTTACAGCTTGATTAAAATGTTTAAAAATTGCTTAAGACTGAAAAAATGTGCAATTTTGTAGAAAGTAAAAAGGGCTGGTTTCTATATAGTGCTCAAAGTGCTTTATACAACTTGCCTCATTCATACTCACTCACACAAACACTTTTTTCCATGCTTTTTCTAATTAAGTGCTTTTTGCTGTTCACACACGTTCATACTCGGATAGGTGCATTGGAGAGCAACTTGGTGTTAGTATCTTGCCCAAGGATATGTAGCATGCAGGGTGAAGAAGCCAAGGATCAAACCACCAAGCTTCCGATTATTGGATGACCTACTCTACCTCCTGAGCTACAACAACCCCCAAAAAGCATTTGTTCCCTGTCTAGGTGCCTCTTAATAACAATCAGCCTTCTTATTGTGTAAACACAATTCAGTACAAAGGGAATATAGTAATTTTAACCATTGTACATAGGAATGTCAAACATCTGTATTATTACTCCCATTTTTCTTCATCTGGCATACTATACAAAGGCCTCGAGGCTGAATTACCTTTTTAAAATATCTGACATTACGTATAACTTACCAGGTTTAAGTCCACATTGATTGACTCTTTAAAGATTGTCCAGACAACTGCTTCACTGCATAAAGGTGTGGTTAGGGAGCCACTGTAGCAGTAGTATTCATGGCGGTTCACATCGCCAAGCAAGTCATCAATGGAGATATCGTCTGTGACCTTCACTGTTGTACCTGCAAGGAAGCGAAAATGCACAAGTTGCAGTGATCTGCTTAGGTCCTCATTCAGAATTTTGATTTTATATTCAACAAAGTACATTTGTGCTCACCAACTTTGTGGATCTTTGAGAGATAGCTGGTCAGTTTTTTCCAGGCGTTTGTCTTAGATGTTAGCGCTGATGTGGGATGTGTCTATCGAGACAGTTATATTGGATAATTAGAAAGAAACTCAAACATATGGGTTGTAGTTTAACAAACATAAAAAATTAAAACATTAAAAAACACACCGTTGCTGTTCCTGATACAGTGCTCCCATGAGAGGTTCTCTTGGTAGTATGGGTGGACTAGAAAATGGACATTAACCCTCTTGAGGCAGGCGTTGCCGATTTGCAACAGTTAAAATCTAACAACCTGATTACCCCACATACATATTTGTGGGGTAATCAGTAAAAAACTTATTTTTTACTCAGAAGTACCACTGCAGGACTTGGTTGTGCATTAGCAACAAAAAGTTTAATTTGAGCCTGAGAGGGTTAAGACAAAGTGTTTACAGACAGCTTATGCTTTCTTTTTATAGACCTATCAATCACTTCAGGTTTTTTTGTTCACTTTTCTCAGATTTCTGTGGAACTCTGATGATCTTTTAGGTCAAATGAGCAGAAAATATAATTTTTTTACTTTAACTTTCAGAAGTGGATTTCCGTCCTTGAAATAAAAACTGTCATCAGCCACCAGCATGAACTGCACTGTCAATCAACAACACTGAGTGCCTGGGACAGTGATAACATAACTTTGTGCGTGGAGCAGGTTAAAATGGAAACTGTTTGTCTTTAGATGAAATACTGATATAATGTTGTACGTGATGGCACCTGTCAGTCAGTGGAAACTATTATTTGGAATTATTTCTGCCCTGTTCACATTGCAGATGCCGTCAGAAATTTGAGTGTAGTATAGATTTAGCTTTTTTTGACATGTACATGTTTGGTACATTTATTACAAGCAGTCAAAGGTGTTTGATACCCATACAGCACATATACTATTGTTAACAGTTTCACTTGTCCAAGTTTTACCTCAATAAAAAATCCCAGCACTGCCAAGCCATCAGGTGCCTGTAGTGCCTGATCCAGGGTTAAATCCTTTCTCTTGCTTACAATGTGCATCTGGACAAGAAAAAGAATTAATGGAATGAAGTATAAACAGGTGTGTGTTTGGTTATAAAAAAAAAAGCTTAATCTTTGTCACTACCTCCATTGGGTATCTTATTGAGTTCACAGTATGCTCTGAGCCTTCAGATGTATCTGATGTGTCACCCCAGTGGAAGTGGAACTCTAGGATGGTATAGTCATGCCCCAAACCCCCTCCTGACACCTCCATCAAATTTCTCACCAGTACACACTTCACTGGAAGTTGTTTGAGAACAAAAGAAGAGAATATAACAATCATACTCTTTGATTTCTGTGAAATAGATTGTCATTGTAATGTAACATCTTGTAATGATGTAAATAAGAATGTTTACATCAATCATATCCAAATAATTGTGCATAAAAAAAAACTTTCAAGCCTGAATGGCCTGTGTTGGTGATGTACTTGATGGGGTGCTTGTCATCAAATTTTTTAAAAATGAAGGCAAAATGAAGACTGCTGTCTGGCACAACATTGTTTGTGTTAATGTTGATGGGTGACTGATATGTACCACCACGGTGGGAGCCGGGCAGAAGGTGCCAAGAAGGTGGAGTGACAGCTATTTGCAGAAAACATTTTTAGGACAAGTCAAAATCAAAATGGCGTATAACCTGCATAAAACTCTACAGCTAAATGTGCTGATACATACCACAGTGATGTGGATCATAACACCATTCATCTGAAGAATGGAAAAATGGTCATATATGTAATGTGCCAATTGGAGTTATAAAAATGCATGAATCGTTTATGTGTTTTGCAGCTTACAGGGAGGCAGAGGAGTTCCAGGGGAGGCATGCACGTGACGTTTATGAAGAGGTTGTGTAGGTCGGTAGATATTAACCAGCTTTGTTTCCATGGGAAACCTCTTTATCTGAGAACAGATTACCAAAGTTTCTTCCACTGTAATGTTACAATCAAAAATGCATTTTGAAATTGTTAATATCTCCTGGTGCCCTGGCAGCACAAACACTTCTTTTCTTCTAGAGTATGACTGAGTAGTGCACATTCAGAGAGCCTGTACTTTAGTGTAAGAACAAGGAAACATATTTTTTTTTAATCATAACTGAAAACAGACAACATATCAAACGTTTTACATGGAAAATATACCATTTTAAGAAAAAAAAAAGGTCATTTTGAATTTAATGGCAGCAACACATCTTCAAAAAATGACACAAGACTATGTGACATCCTCCCCTCTTATAGCAACAGTCCAGAAACATGTGGGAACTGAGGAAACCAATGCTGGACTTTTGTAAGGGGTAAGCTTGGGCCATTCTTTTCATTATACTCCAAATGTGTAAAAGATCTAGACTCAAGCCAGACCACAGCACCCAGACTCCTCTATATTATGAAGTCAAGCTGCTGTAATAGATTTAGTATATGGCTCTATATAGTAATTGGAAATATGTCAGAGCTTTCTTGGAAAAGATGCCATCCAGATGGAAGAATATGTCCCTTTTAAACCCATATCAAGATTTTAGTACCTGTGTTGCCCTTCCACATCTGCAAGTCAATTTCATAAGTGCTAATGTAACCCTGTACAACCAGACATGCAAGCTTTTGAACTGGGTGCAAATACCATTCCAGTTGGTCGCTCTTTTCTTTAGTCTAGCAGCTGCAGCATCCATGTTATCTAAGTTGTCCCATTTCAGATTTTGATTTATTTGACCACAGAACAGTGTCCCACTTAGCTTCAGTCCATCTGAAGTTAACTTTGGTCCAGAGAAGACAGCAGCATTTCTGACAGAGTTTTAACTTACATTTGTGTATGGCATGGAGAATCGTGTTCACAAACAGTGATTTCCGTAACAGAATCATGACTGTTTTAAATGCAGATCACTGAAGATCACTGGCATCCAGCAGTGATTTTTGGCTTTTGCTGTTTTGACCCTTCTGCTTTCTTCTACTGCTACTGTGGGGATTTGGTTGTGAACTGTGTCAAACATACAGCACCATCAGACTGCATCTCCATAGCTCAGTCAAATAACTTTCAATTTGAACATTGGTTAATTATGGTTTGGTATTTTAATCCCAAAGTCTAAAATGTAGTGAACATCAGAAGATGGATGTCTTTACTGCTTGTTTTATCTGCACACCTAAATTGAACAAAGACACTTTTTTCATGTAAAGATGAGTTGCAACCAGAGGCATCCTTTAAAAACCTTCAGCTCTTGTGAGGCTTTAGAGCACTTTACTCTACAAAATATGTAAAGAGATTTTGATTTGCAAATTTGTGAAGCCTACTTTCTTATGGGGCATTTTGCTGTTATGTCAGTTTACTGTTTATGTCATTCTGCTGTCCTGCCAGACAAGAACAGCTATGGTAGATTTTCTCACATATGAACACAAAAAAGCACAAAATTAGACCTGATGTCATAAAAAGTAGCTGGTACTTCGAAGAGGCTACTGGGGTTATTATAGATTTGTAAAACCACACTAAAAACGAAGTCTGAAAAGAACATTTTTCTGAAACAACAATACAAACTACACTTCAGAATAAAATTAAATAAATAATAATAATGCACAAAATTGTCTAATATTTTTAAAAAAAAGGAAATGCCCCACCTAATGATGCGTTGGTGCATTTAGTCACTGAGACTGTGAACTAGCTGCCTTATTCATATTGTAATCCAGGTTCTGGACATCCTAAATCTTGCCCTGACAATGATCCTCAATATAATTTTTAGCAAATCTGTTTTGAAATCTTACTGAAAGAAAGCAAATCAAAAAAAGAAAGAAAAGAAAATAGGGGAAAAAAATAGTAAATACAAAACTCTAATAATTGTGGTGTATTTCTTCTGTTTCCACAAAAATAAACTCTCAGATGTCATCCTCCTATCATGCCTGACAAATCCAGGCTAATGAGGTGCTTTATAATCTTACAGACTATGCACACAAAAGTGTTGTAAGAGATTTACATACTCATTGATGCCTTAAGTTAAATTCAACGAGTCATGCATCTGCTGAGTCGCCAGACAAGTATAGGGCCTACGCCTCACTAACTGCAGACAGCTGACCACCATTAGGCAGATAAGGTGAAAAGAAAGACGTCACATGTCATTCTGTTACATTTGCATGACTCAGAATTATCTGTTTATCCCACACAGTCACGTGCAGTTTGCCCAACATTTTTCCTTGTTGGTACAGTCAGTGGAAATAACATAGATAAAAAGGCATGATTATCAAACAGAATAATCAAAGCAGACACCAGCATGTACCAGTGTGTTCCATCGGTATGTCACGTGTGCTTGGCTGCATGTTTCAGTTTTCTTCTGCAAATGTTTGTGATTCCAACACAGACTGGATAACAGAAGAATTCCATTTGCCACGAGTCATTTACAGGTCAAGCTATTCACTATAATTAAGTGATAAATTAACTGATATCTAATACATAAATTAATATAAGAAGCTTTTTCTTCAGCATTTTCTCATACAGCTTGGACCGTTTAGTTAGTTGTGTTTGTGTTAAAAGGTGGAGAGAACATTCATATTTGCAGATCCCCTTACACGATCTTTGCTCCTCTTGTGCTAAAGAGAACTCACCAGTTCAGTGTTGACGTGGATTGGCTCGTGAAAGATTGTCCACACGACTGCTTCATTGCAAGCAGGCGTTGTCAGGGAACCCATGTATCGGTAGAACTTTGTCAAATTTACATTTCCAATTAAGTCATAAATAGAGTTGCTATGGTCTAAACAAACCTTGCTCCCTGTGGAAAGATTAGAATGAAAAAGACTTGAATTTAAAAGGATAAATAAATGTAATCATAAAGTGATTTGCATTTTATATTCACTTCAGTGCATGTTCACAAAAGTCAAAAGCCTCTTCTGCTTCATGACTTTACAAACTTGTATCGTTTGACTTCAAAAATAATTCCACATACAGACAAAGAAGTCAAACACAAATTTCCTTTAACTATTGTTATAACTACAACAACAATGGCAGGCCATTCTTCTAATCTACTGTTTTCAATATTCTTTTTTTTTTTTTTAAACAAAGCCATTGGAACTCTAGTGGAAGAAAAGACCAACCCTTGTCGGTGAGGTTTGCCAGGTATGATGTAAAGTTCACCCATGGCTCTGACTCCTGTGGACTTCAACTCTACATTATGTATGAATGCTAATTATGTTAATATTTAAAAGCCATCAATGTAAACCAGTCTTACAAGTACAGCATATCCATCTGGATGCTCTGGAGGGGCAGTGAGATGATCCTTCTGAGTGACTATGTGCATCTGGAAGAAAGTCCAACAACTTATAAGGCAAAGCAAAATATAGAAAAGGAGTTTAGATGTCAAGCAATGAAGAAACATTGTACCTCCATTGGATATCTGTGCTCATCAATCGTGTGCTCTGAGCCTGGATTTTTTACATCACCCCAGTGAAAGTGAAACTGTCCTGTATATGTTCCACTGAGTCCACCTCCACTCACTTTAACTTCATTTCCTTTCAATGTGCACTCCACTACAAATGGTATAGATTGTTGTAACTTGGAAAACTTTGTATGTTTATGCAGTTTTAGTTAGATTATAAAGAACATAAACATATTTAATTATGACAGAGGTGGCTTTGAAGCCTTTCTTGAGTTCTATAATATACTACATAAATGACATTCGCTATTACTCAGTGTATCAACAACAAAAAAAATTAATCCTTCCACTTTAGATTTGAGATTTTAGGAAGGGGAAGCATCTCAGTATTGTTCTCAGTGGAAATTTAATTTATTCTATAAAGATTAAGATTTAAAATGAGCATCAAAAAGCCCTAAAATGATCACTTGGATGAGATTTGTGATCCTCATTCTTTTACAAAACTCCATGAAGAAGCTGTCAAGATCAGACAACTGTTCATTACTGTACTCAGGGTTAAAAGTTTGACAAATCATCCTACCTTCACTCTTCCAGTCTCAGAGTTCCAAGTCTTATGAAGAGATGTGTTGGTTTCAAGTCTCAGATTAAAAACTTTTGTCCACTTTCAATGAGTCCATCAGTGAGAAAGGGGTAAGAAACTGCCGCAGTATACTTCAAGATACTTATCTATATTTATCAATATATATATAATATGCTAAACAATGGGAGGACACCCCCTGTGTATAAACAAAGAGCAGTATAGGGGAGACACACAACATGGTTGAAGACACTTTTACAGAATGTGGTATTCAAAATAGACGCATGAATAGGAGTGTACCAGTTATCTGGTTAAGTCAGTATGTTTAACTATATTCATTCTACTCCAATGCATCACTTAGGTGCTTATGTGTATATGAAATCATATATTTGATCCCAGAGGATGGAATAATTAAAGAAATGGACAATACAAGACAAAACCCCAAAACAGTGCATACTGCAACAAAATGTATTCATTCCAATGGCAATACATTTTTTCTAAAGCACAGCACAAACAAATCTTGTTATGTACAAGAATTTTCAGATGCTCAGCTTACAAAATGTTTCATAGGAAATAGAGCTGTTTGTCGGGTTTCTTTCTTTTCTTTTCTTTTCTTTTTACAATCCAGAAAAAACACCCTTAGTTTCTATTACTTCTAGATGAGACAAAGGTGAAAATATAAGAAAGTTCCTATTCAAAACACTCTGATTTGGTGCAGTGACAGGTCCCTCACTTTGTTTTTTGTATAGAGTTCATCATTTGTATTATCATTTATGCAAACTTGTGGATTTTTTTTAATCACTTAGTTGGACAACCAAGCCCCCATATACAGTGTTTGGGTCAAACAAAGCTGATGGTATGAGCTTCATATTCAGATGACATTTTTGAAATTGATATCACTCCTGTATTTCCTGTGACACTATTTAAAACATTCCATTGGAAAGTTGTAGGGCCCCCAGGAACAAATTAAAGTCACTGACATGGAGATTTAACCTATCCATTCATGTGACACATCAATCAAAAATAATGATACTGAGATAAAAACAAAAAACAATACCACTAAATCTCTATTATTGAAAAGGGAAATGAAAAACATATTCCAAAGTGCAAACTTTATATTTTAAAGAAAAAAAAACATTGAAAGATTCATCCTACCAACAGGTGCCTATTAGCATTCAATACAACCCCAATCATGTGACCATCCACAAACTATTATCGAGTAAAATAAAACTATTATAGACAAAACATTCACAAATGTTAAGATCAGCAAATAAATTAAGACATGATTCCTACAAACCGCAGTATTTACACTAGTCAGCCAAAAGTGGTGACAAATTTATTAAAATCCAATTGTCAAATTTCATTCATATGTCAATTTATTACAAAATATTGTTAGGTAAAGGTACAGAGATTTACAATTTGTTATCACACGGACGGCATGTCTGTTACCTGGTAATGTTTAATGTCAACCAGTCTTGTGTGTATACACGCATCACTTTGGTAAGTGAATCTACACAAAAAGGTTTTCTGTCCTTCATGTCCTCACACACTCATCCCTCTGCTTTGTTAGGCCCAGTTCTCTTTGTGTTTATGCGGAACAGAAATACAGCAAACACACAACACCTTTTTCCAAAACATTAAAGATGATTGTGAGGTATGGAGTAAAGTGACACAGTGAAAATGATTGTTTATTAAGACAAATGACTGTGTGGATCAGTGAAAGACTTGATCTTGACATGACAATGTTTATGATTTTTACAATTTGTTGGTCGTTATTTTTCTTATTTTCTTTGTCAAATCACTGACAAATGAACAAAGATTTTTTTAAGTAGTTGGGAAGCACAGAAAGATCGCACCTGACCTTACTAATTTACATAAAAATACATTATATTATTTAATCATCTGATGTTTACTTCTGAGTACAGGAAATCAATCTTTCCTGTTTACTTTGGTTCATTTGTCACAATGAGTACTGCCTCTTAGTCTGTGGCAGTATGTCGACAAAACAAGCACAGTTGTTTTGGTTTGATCTTAAAGACAACAAACCGCTAACAAAAAAGACATGGATCACAGGGTCCCTGTTTGATTGACACATTTGTATGTTTACTTGTTGGAAAATATTTTTAAAATGTTGGTATCAAGTATCCTTTGATTTGGACCATTTTTCCTTTTTGGTAATCTGTTTTTTACACCTTTATGTGTGTTATGTAAGACTAAGTGCCTGAATTACCTATTGAGAAATATGAGTCATGACATCTGACATTTGCACCAGTGCCTTACTGGCTTCCGGGTTTTATTGTTTACAAAATCTTTAACTCACAACTTCCGTTTCTGAACCCAATTTATTGTGAACCATTTAGAGACTGTAACAGTTAAATCGCAGAAGCTAAAGGGTACATATGATGCAAAAAGCAACTATGCTAAACACATTTTTATTAAAAGAACTAAATTTTTTTATTGGATAATGGCAAAACATTTTTTTACAGTGTTTTGCATTAAATTGTACTCTAACAGGAAGCAAGTACAAGAACTCAAAAAGGACACAACATGAGAAATTGCAATTTGTCATAATGTTCATGGTCCTTTTTTCCTCTAGTGCAGTCACACATATTCCTATCAAGTATATAAAGCATGATATATGGAATTATGTTGCAAAGAAAAAAATACAACTCTAAATATGCCTTTATTTTAGATTCCTAAAAGTAGCCACCCTTTGCTTTGTTGACAGCGCTGCAAACCATTGGCATTCTCTTAATGAGCTTCATGATGAAGTCACCTGAAATGGTTTGACTTCACAGCTGTGCCTTGTCAGGCTTCATTTAGGGGAAATTCTTGCCTTCTTGATGAGATTGGGACCATCAGTTGTGTTGTGCAGGAGTCAGGTTGGTACAAAGCTGACAGCTCTATTGGACAACTGTTAGAATTGAAATTATGGCAGGAACCAATCAGCTAAGTAAAGACAAATGACAGTCCATCATTACTTTAACAACTGAAGGTCAGTCAGTCAAGAAAACTTTAAATGTATCCCCAAGTGTAATTGTAAAATCAATCAAGTGCTACGACGAAATTGGCTCACATGAGAAACGGCCCATGAAAGGAAGACCAAGAGTCCTCTATGCTGCTGAGTATACATTCATTCGAGTCACCAGCCTCAGAAATTGCAAGTTAACAGCACCTCAGATTAGAGCCAAGATAAATACCACACAGAGTTCCAGTAGCAGACAAATCTCTACATCTACTGTTCAGAGCAGACTGTGCGAATCAAACAGCTGCTGAGAAATCACTTCTAAGGAAAAGCAACAAGCAGAGGAGATTTGTTTGGGCCAAGAAACACAAGGAATGGACATTTGACCATTGGAAATCTGTGCTTTGGTCTGATGAGTCCAAATTTGAGCGCTTTGGTCCCACTCCCATAGAGTGAAGGCAAAAGGGCCAACAAGTGCTCAGCATCTCTGGGAACTCCTTCAAGACTGTTGGAAAACCATTTCAGGTGACGACCTCATGAAGCTCATCGAGAGAATGCCAGGAATATGCAAAGCAGTGATCAAAGCAAATCATGGCTGTTTTGAAGAACCTAAAACATAAAACATGTTTTGAGTTATTTCACATTTCTTGGTTTACTTCACGATTCCATGTGTTCATTTATAGTTTTGATGCCTTCAGTGACAATCTACAGTGTAAATAGTCATGAATATAAAGAAAAACCATTAAATGAGAAGGTGTGTCCAAATGTTTGACTGGTAATGTATATATTATACATCTTTTTTGTCCGCATGATTCATGACAAGCTCCTATATGTCTGTGTGCATGTGTGCGTGTGTGTGTCTGTGTGTGCGTTCCATTAACACCATGCACAAACTGTGTCTCTAGATCCAGCTGGATTTCTGAAGCCAGAACAGTTATTTTTGTTTTTCAATTTGATATGTAATTGTGAAGCTAAATGTCAAATTGTGCCCTTTCTCACAATAAAAAAGAATAATTCCCCAAATTCCTAAACCTACAGTTAGAAAAACTCCAAAACCTTACAATCACATAATGTCTTTGGCATAAGTAAAAAGATTACTTTATCAAATTTTGGGACTTTGGTAGAAATAATAAAAAGAAAAAAAAAAAAAAAAGGGGGGGGGAGTGAAAGAAGAAATCATGTGTGGAAAAATTGTGCACACTGACTTTTTTCTGTTCTTCTTACAACAAAGAATTAAGTATCATTTAAATCATAAATATGTCTTTGCTTTTGTTTGCAAAATTCATAAAAAGCTTGTGTGGGATGTGGTGAAGTCTGGTGAGCAGTTTCACATTAAAGCAAACGGACATAATTCCCAGGGAGCTCAGAGCAGAGAGGCAACAGTCCTGCAGAAACAAAAGGAAAACTATGTGTAAAGGCAACAGTACAACAATAATGAATCGAAAAATATCACTGTTTTTAAATGTGAATAGTCTTACTGAAAGAGGGATCCAGTCAGCTCATCAACAAAACCACCTACAAAATTTAAGTCAAACCAAAGTTAATGAAATCTGTGAACACGCAACAGTACACCCACAGAATCACAACTAGCATTTACCCGGTGTGCAAACTGTGTCACAAAGAATGGGACAAATGTAGCAGGTTGAACAACCCTGGAAAACAAAACAAACAAAAAGGATTAACGCAAAGAGGCACTGGGCAAAATGAAGTGCTGTGTATTATTACAGCAGTTATAATCCTTTTTAAGTCAAGATGCTTACTTGGCAGTGCTCGCAGTGATCTGACTCATCTCCTTCCTCACACGGGCACTTGGCACAGTTATTAGAGCAATGCTACAAGATGGGAAGGAACCACAACGTAGAGTGATTAGTCGTGCATATGGTATATAGTCAGGGCAAATCGACAACACAGGACTTATAATGATGTGTGATTACTGGGTAGATTCACAAAAAAGTCTGTTTTTTCCATTACATGTTTTTGTTTGGTTTTTTTACCTCACAAATGGAGCAAACACTACACAACGATCCAGAGTGGAACTGTGGAGTGTCAGCAGCTCCCTCCTCTTCATCTGAGTCACCTTGGTTGTCCTTTGTGTCTTTACCTTCAGACTCATCTGTAAATGGTTCACAGAATCAGGAACTGTATTCTAATCATTTCAATTCAGTTTTATTTATACGTCCAAATCACAACAACAGTTGCTCAATGGTGCTTTATATTGTAAGGACCAGGGAAAACCCCAATAATCAGATGACGCTCTGTGAGCAAGTGCTTTGGTGACAGTGGACTGGATAAAACTAACAGGAAGAAAATTGAGAGGTGGCTATAGTGATTGGTTGGGAGTGAGCGGAGGAAGACAGGACAAGACACGCTGTGGAATAGAGCCAACTGTATCTTGTAGAACATTAAATTGTCTAAATAAATATATGATTATAACCCTATATGTCTTGAAAATATTTTGCAGGAAATTCTTGCAAATTTATCCAAAATAAAATACAATTATATAAGTTTTACATAAGTATTCACAACCTTTGTTCAATACTAACACCTTTTGCAACAATTACAACTGCCAGTTCCTGCTACCAAAACCACTGTCTGACACTACCACCGCCATGCTTCACTGTGATGGCTGTGTATTGTATTGGCCAGGTGATGAGCAATGCCTAGTTTCCTCCAGACATTCCTCCAGACATGCTGTTTTCTCAGACCAGAAAATGTTGTTTCTCCTGGCCTGCAGGGGCCTTTGAACAAGTGAAAGACTGTGAATGTGTTCCTGATTCACTGTATCAAAACCTAAGTATTCACATGGGTTTCCAAATTGTTGTGTTGGTGCTGATGATTTAAATTCATTTGGGAGTAATTTACAACTTCATTCATCACTTTTTCACCTTTTTTGTAGTTAACCGCTGAGAGTACAGTGACTTTGGGCCTTTTGAGCCTCTGTACTAACACACAATCCAAAAAGACCTTTTCTAGTGAGTACTGATTACTGCCATTTATTTACAAGTTACGTGTCTAATGTTTAATTCTACTTGATGCAATAATATGGCACAGATGGTCTCATTTTTTGTATTATATTTTTGTCATAACATCATGTTGTTAGATTTGTATTGTTGATTGTCAGTTATGCTTAGAAATATCTACTCATATATGCTTAGAGTGTTATAATCAATGTCATGTTGGTAGAGGTTTGATCCTTAATAGTCTGCAAAGGCTTGGTGTGCATTCCAGAGTGTTCTGGCATTCACACCCACATTACAAAATAGTCTAAGTAGATTTATTGTAAACAAAGCTAAAATTCCTACAGGTGCTGTTTTTCCATAATATCATTTGTTGTCATTTTTTTCAAGCATGAAGCAATGACTGAAATTTTAAAAAAAATCCCTTTATAACACCCTCTTTTGGACAAATCTCAAAGTATTCAATGTTTGGTGCTTGTTTGAAGTCTCAAAAGCTACACTGGCCACCAGAAAATAGATGGTTTAGATACTGTTGCGTTCCTGCTGTTGCACAGATAATCCAGTCCATTTTAGGACTGATATGTATGACAGTGTTCCTAAAGTAACCCTAGTAAGCTGAACAATGTCAGAGAGCTACTGTAGAGTACAGAGTCACTCACAGGGTTCCAAAAAATCTCATTATTTGTTGTAACTTTAAATACTGCACCATTTAGTATCTTGCTAACCCATTAATATGTTTCAAAATGTGTGCATGTTTTTTTGTTAAAGTGTGATTCACCATCTTCATCTTCAGAGTCATCCTCATCTACATCCTCTCCTTGAGTTTCTTCATCATCACCCTCTTGCCTTGCTTCCTTCTCATCGTCTTCCTCATTATTAGCCGGGACTTCCTCCTCCTCATCTGCCTCTGCCTCCACCTCTTCCTCTTCATCCTCCTCTGCTGCATATTCTTCTTCAGATTCTTCCTCTTCTGCATCATCCTCATCTGAAGCCTCACCTTCTTCATCCTCCTCTGCTTCATATTCTTCTTCATATTCTTCCTTTTCTGCATCATCCTCATCTGAAGCCTCACCTTCTTCTTCCTTCTCAACATCCCCGTTCTCCTCAGAATTATCTTCTTCCTCATTATCAGCATTGTCATCTTCCTCCTCTGCTGTCTCCTTCTCATCCTCCTGTTCTTCTTCCACCTTTTCATCAGTCTCTACCTCATCATCATCTGAGTCTTCATCTTTTTCTTCATTCCCCTCAACAACCTCAGCCGTTTCACTTTCTTCAGCTTCAGCTTCCTTAGCATTTCTATCATGGAGGCTTTCCTCCAGTTCGTTCAAGTCTTGGGCACTTACAATAGCAGAGAAAGGGAGCCGGGATGAGCACAGCAGCACAAGCAGGAGACCTACCACCCAAAATTTTACAGGTGCCATCTTGGGAGAAATGCAGCTTTGGAATTTGAAGACTGTCTTATTCTTGTTACTCTATTCTTCCACCAAAAACCAAAACAGTTGATGGAAGACAAAAAGCTGCTAAGGCGCAGCAGATTTAGGCTGTTCAGGTCTTTTTCCCAGGCTCCCAAGAGACGGTTTGAAAAGAAGTGTGCTCACAGAGAGCAGTGTGCCAGGCTTGTGCTGGGAACACAGAGGACACAGTGGAAACACGACTGTGTGTGGCTGTGTATACTTGAGTGACAGAGGCACATGGCGAGAAAGAATGCTCCTGATGCCCTTAACACAGAGCATTAGAGAGGTGAGTGTATGCATTTGGTGGATGGGGGAGGGGGCTACTGAACTGCAGGAGGGGGGCAAAAAAAAAATTTCTTATTAGAAATTACAACAATTAAATAATTTGAAGATAAAGTTATGGTTCTATACACAGCTTTTGTTGTCATAGCTCCCAAACTATTCAGGAAAGAAGCAGAACTTTGATAAATATACTATGTGTGGGGTTTTTTTAGATTAATGGTTTGCACATTTTTGGAGTATTCTTCTCAGTATCTGCTATTTAATTTAGTGTACACAGCAAAATTAATTTCTTCTTGCCACTGCTGAAGCAAATGAGAATACGTAAGGATCATGCAGACGTGCATGTACATGCAAGGAAATGGAGAGGAAAGCACTTTGAACATGTGCTCACTTCCCAAAAATAGCATTTTTTTTAGTCTTTTTGTTTGTTTGTTTTTTAACTTTGGAGCCAGCAGGAGGAGAACAGTGTTATAAAGTCCACACTCACAGTGGCACAGTCAGCTACAATACTGCAGAGAGCAGCCAGGCTGAAAGCGATGACAGTGCCTCTCAGTGTGAGTTGCTCCTCCTCCGGTTATTGACAGGTGACGCAGCTATTTACAGTGAAGGCTCCTTCAATGGCTTGTTCCACTATGTGACCTTCAATGGAGCCATGGCAGACTGAAACTCAGCACCAGCATGCTTATTTAACACTATCCACGACACTTATGTGCATAGTAGATCCAACTATTACAATCCCACATTGTGCACACAATTAAAATGTATTTATTAATGACAAATAATAGGTTCTTTCATCAAGTTTACTAAAATGATCACATTCAAAAGTATTTTTATTATTATTCTTTATTCATTCAAGTCTCACTGAGATTTAAATCTGTTTTTAAAGACACACCTGGCAAAGAGCGGAGCAGAAGTTTCAGCAAATACACAAAGAAAAAGCTAATGCAGTCCAGTCCAGACAGGTGAACACAAAAAAGCAAACATTATTACATTATTACAAGAGTGGTAATAAAAGCAGTCAAACTGGCCCAAAGAGCTCACACTTCTCACACTTTTTAAAATGGACTTAAACTCCCCCATCAGGAGTCTGATAATCAGTTGTGCAGTCTGAACTTCTTATGTAGATTATTGCAGCACAAAGGGGACAGGATATTTTAAAATGACCTGGAGACAAACATTTGTATAATATTGTGAAAGCGTAGACTGGTTGTGGTTTTTACTTATACAGACACATGGCTTTTTTCTGGCTTTATTAGATAGGTGCAATGAAGAGTTAGAGGAAAGCAGAGTAAGGGGAAGACATGTGGCAAAGTGCTGCAGGTCAGATTTGATCCCAGGCCAGGTGCTCTCAGCCATATGGCATATGGTCACCTGCTCATCTCAGTGACCTAAACTGGTGCCCTCGACCAGACATTTCTAGATTAAAAAACAATTATATACAGAGATGGGGATATTCAGAAATGGCCACTTAGCAGCAGCATACAGAGAACAGTGATGTACATAATTTTCGCAACTAGTGATAAAACATAAAGCACAATAACAAACCGTATACAGCCTCTTTAGGTGCTGCCTTGGTATGTTTAAAAGGAGCAGGACACAGTAATGCAAAAAGGGAAGGAAAGGGAAAAGAAAATGAAACAAAGTAAGTTTAATGAGACTGAACAACATCTAAGACTGCCTAAAGAAATTCAAGTGTTTGTACTAATCAAGTAGATGAACAATAGATAATTGTGTCATCTGCATAAAACGAGAATTCGAAAGAAACCTAGATTTTACCCTTGGTTTCTTTTCTTACATAACTTGTAGGGCTACCTACAAGTTACCTACTAAGTTATGTAACCAGACAGGCCTGACACTGTCTGGAATGTATTTGCTCACTCTGCACTTTGATTTTGTGCCAAGAATTAGACAAGAGAAGGAACCTTTTTTGTATAGTGCAGCCACGTGAAACAGGCATACATCTTTCACTTCTAAGAATTTCTCTACAAGGACATACAAGGACAAGGATAATGATCTAATAAAAAAAATCTCTGAAATTATTTAAATAATCCAAATATCAATACTTTGGTCTCATTTGTCCAAAAGACATACCACATGAATTGTGGCATGCTTTTTTAACCAAACTCTCAGCAACAAATTCTTTTGTCCTCATATTAAAAATAAATGTATTATACTGCATAAAAACTTGATTAAATAGAAAACAATAATGCAGACATAAAAATACGGCCCATATTTGCAGTGTAACGGAACAAAAAAAGAAGTATTAATGTGCTCTCAATATGACCCCTGATAGACAACATCACAGAAAATCCGACTACAATGTAAAAGATTTAGTAAGCGCTTTTAAAACTAAAGCAATGAAGATGACATGTTATCTGCTTACTTACTGCAATAAAACCCAAGTGAAAGCAGTGTGACTTTTTCAACATGCAGGCTGTTTTGTAAGCAAAACTGATTTCATAAGTTCTGGGAAGGACCTCGTAACACAGATGGGGCACGAGGAGGTTTGACTGTACTTCCTTGTGCTAAAGTATCCATAACCCAGTTGAGGACAGTTGAGTAATGCTCCATCTGAGAAGAAAGAGCAGAATATCAGAATATCATAAGTCCAGAATAGAATAGAGTTATTCTTAAATCTAAATGAAAACCAAGTGAGAAAAGAATGACTTATTTTTTATTGACATCAATAATGAATAATGGCAGAGATATATGTGTTCAAGCTTTCTGTTCATTGCATGTCTTGTCTTTGTGTCTATAACAAAACACAAAACAGATTGAAATAATCTGTTTAATTTCAGTATTTATATCAAATAAATATTATGTAGTCCCATTTGAGCATTAACATAAAGTACTATTTTAATAATTGGAAAGCTCAGAGAGTAAACATATTTTTGTGCTAAAAGGTGTTATGTCTCCTACTGGAGAAAATCATCTTGAATAAGGAAACTGCATCATCAAAGACACACATGAGGGCAGCAAAGCCTAGCTTAGCTTAGTTCAAAGACAGATAAAATAGAGACAGCTTGCCTGGCTCCATCTAGTGACCAAAATCCACCTACCAGCCCTACTAAAACTCACCTTTCATTTCTACAAGACCACAATTTGTCACTTTCTAACACTCTAACTAATGTGCAACCAAAACTATTGGCTGTTTTTTTCTCCAAAATATTACATATGCATTACTTACCATCACTCACATTATCTCTGACCCATTTCTCCATATGTATGAGGAATGAGTCAAAGGGTATTAAATGACAAAGTGAGAGCTTCAGAAAAATGCTTCTGTTTTACCTGAGCCTGTAGTCTGTGTTCAAACTCTTTGCTTTCAGTCAGACGTTTAAGCACATCATCTACCCTATATCAAAAAATAAACATTCTTCAGAATGATGGAGTCACAATTTCATTTTGCTGCTACAGTGGAGCAGGATGCTTTGCTCACTTGGCAGACATCCGTTTGAGCCTTTCTGAGTCGCTGCTTTTCTGGATCTTGTTTCGAGCAGTCAGGAAGTCTTCCTTCTGAATCGTTTCCCACGTTGATAATCTGTTCGCTGCCTTTGCTTCCAAGTCTAACACTGATAGAAAAGACAAAGGTTTGAATTGATTACCTTTCAACTCACTGTTTGTTTACATCGGTGCTAAGCTGAGGTCAGTTTGCAAATAAACAAAGAGCCCATTCTCATTTAGACAGTGCAAATTTTAGTGAGTAACTTGGCAGCAGCTGATCAAAAAACCCCATAAAAACTCATTTGTGAACAACAACAACTGGAAGATATTTAACAAAGTATCCAATTCCAATCAACTGTGGCTTTCTCACCTGTTACACTTATTATTGCAATATAATAAAGCAATAACTTTATTAAATTAATAAATGTATTGTATTATTGTGAACTAAGACTCCTGATCCAATACTGACCAAAGTGGTGGATCTTTACCGAGGGCACTTTGTGGATGATCCTCTTGATAAAGACTTTGATGTGTGAGAGGATAATGAAAGGCGGAGCCAAAGAAGGACGGGAGTGGTACTCGACAATCAGGTTGTAACGCTGGAACTTCCAGTAGGTGTCACTGTCTTCCTGCACTTCAGAGAAAGTGTAGCTGTGTGAATACAAGCAGATCAGAGCCACTGAGTCAAGTCAAACCATTCACAGTTTGTGAATGCAGCCAGAGAAACATAATGACAGACTGGTTCTTTACCTAAACATGGCAATAAGCAGGTTGATGAGCAGGATGTTGGTGACCAGGAGATATACGACTAGCAGAATCACTACCAGCCAGTTACTATCCTGATTTCTACACGGCTCTTCACCGCTCTCAATCAAAGTCACATTGTGTGTACAGTTTAGTTCCCGGCCCACTGTCACAAAATAGAGATAACAGGAGAAAGGTTAAAATAAGGGTTACAATTGTAAAAAAAAAATAACTCAATTTCTAATTGCTGCAGTAGAAAAAAAGCAGCATTTTAAAACTGATTTCAGTGTAATAACAATTTTCTTATTTTCATGCAAATTGCACAAACACTTGTACCATCCATCTCTTCCTCGATGGAAGAGCCGTATCCAAAGATGTGCAAGTATGGCATGTAGAAAACTCTCAGAAAAATGCGATTTGGATTTGGATCGTAGTTGTAGATCAGAGCCTGATTGGCAACTCCGTACGCCAAGACCCACACACCCAGGAAGAAGAGGAAGAAGAAGACATCCTTCATCTAAACAAGAGGAGGAAATTGTCATGTTGTTGCTCACATTGTATTATTAAACACATATTCCTGGTATAATGCCAACTGATGGTAACTTTCTCACCATATTTCCTACAATGATGAGTTTTGGTCCCAGCTGCTTGTGAATGGCAAAAATGTGAATGAGGCGAATGGTGAAGACCATGTAGTCCAAACACAGGACATCTCGGCCAAATTCATGTGACCGGTGAAACATCCTGAAACACAAGCACAGTAAAGCTGAATCAGTGTGGTAGCAGCACCACCTGGTGGCAAACCTGTAAATGAACCAGTGACATTTGGTTGTTAACTGAGGAAATGTTTTAAATTTAAGTGACTAAAAACTAAGTATTAAAAAAATTATTTGAGACACACTTAAGAAGCCAAACAAGTACCACAAAACAAATACTGTGAATTCTTAAATGTTACAATCATGCAATGACAAACTAAACTGTTTGTAGTGTTGTGGAAAGTTTTTGATGAGCAATCTAAGATTAAGATATCATTTTTATATCTTATCCATACCTGCAAATCAGTCCGACAATGAACAGGCTGATGGCAGTGAGGTCACATTTATTCCACACATCCTGAATGTAGAGTCTGAAACTTTGACTCCAGGTCGTCCCCAAAAAAAGCGTCTTGAAGAAGACGAAAAAAAATAAACTTAACAGATTGTCAGAAACAATAATAAAAACTATCAACATACTTTAGTATGATAATAGTGTTTATATACCTGCCTATACATGCACCTTGAAGCTTATTAATTTTGTTTATTTATTTTTGTGTCCATCTTCAATTTAATGCTTGTGTTCCAATGACACACATATTGTCTCTTTCTACTATGTGCAATTAAAAAAAAGATTTCAATTAAGTGCATATTGCTGCATTCAGTTGTTCACTTCACATTTTATACAGTTAAACATTTTGGCGAACAAAGTTCTAAGTAAGATGTCTCTTACTCACTCACCTGTCGGATCTCCTCACAAACGAGGGTGAATACCCAGAAGTACAACACACACTCAGTGGCAGCTGGACCTGAGGGGGGTGGGGGCTTGAAATCCACCAACAACACGTAGGCGAAAAGCAAGAGAAACAGGAAGTACATCAGGACGTTGCCCAGAAATGAGGTGACCGGTGCAAACCAGAACTGACGCCAGCGTGACACTATGAATGGACTTTGTGGCGGTCGTTGGGATACGCCTGTATCAAAGATTATAAACATAGATAAGCAGGTGACTTAAAATGACAGCATATGGAGCAAGAATCAGATGACTCTTTAAACAGGACTCACCTTTAATGGCATCACTCTTTTGACCTTCTGAGTCAACTTCACTGAGATATTAAAAAAAAACATTTTAAAGTAAAAGTAAAAGTAGACTAATGCAAATAAATAACAAACTGATGTTTTACAGATTAATACTGTAGAGTGCAGGTAGAAATATTACTGGTGCTTGATGTCAGAGAAAGAGAAGACAGTGGTCCCATAGAGACTGTCAGTGTCCTGATCCAGCTCATCCTCAAAAAGCATCCTCTCCTCCTCTTGCTGATTGTATTGATTCCTGCGGGGAAAAAAGTGGAAAATGTTTAAAAAAATATTAAAAAATAATTTACAAACTTTAATAAAATTTTACCTGAAAGCGATGAGGTTGGTGTAGCAGAGGATGGGGCAGAAGAAAGTGAGCAGAAGCTTCCAGATCTCTGTGTTCCTCTTCATATCACCCCACCAGATCTGGGACAGCAGAGACTGGAAGAGCACAGAAAAGCAGTCCTTATCCATCAACAGCAGCTCAACGGCTCAATATGAAGTGTTGTGTTATTTTAGAAATATCATGCTATACTTCCTTTGTAAAACTCATCTGCTATTTGAAATCATGACAACAACATGAATTAAAGATACGACACACCTGTACACCATCATTACTGAAGAAACGCCGAGCATCAGCGCTCACACCCATCTGAAGACAGGTGCTGTGACCCCAGACAGGAGACTTTCTAATCAGCAGGCTGAAAGAGCGGTTTTCATCACTGCGATAGCAAGAGCTGAAAATATCTGAGGTAAAGTAGACACAAGACACATGACAAAGAGTTAAGTTTGTTATTATTGTGTTACATAAGCTGTTAAAAAAAAATTCAAAGGGCTCTTTGTGAAATGGTTTTGAAATATCTAATTATTATAACATCAACAGTAGCAGATAGTTGTAGTTATTGTCTCACCATGAGCCAGGTTCTCAAACTTCTGGGCCAGTTCTTTCATGGAGAGTTTGGTTTCAGTCTCATCCTCCCGTTTGGACAGTTCTCTGAGTATCTTACAGCCACCAAGAGCACTCAGGACTGCCTCACCTGCCTGGAAAGCAAGAAATTATATATTTTCTGATTGTTTTTCTTAGAGGAACACTTTGAAAACTCATTAGATTTCAATAGGGACAAAATCATATCTGTATTGATGTGGACTGAGTAATGTGTTAGGAATGAAAGGATGCCGAAATGTTTGATGGAAATTAAAATTATTAACTGAATTTAAAGAAAATGTGTCCAGGGAGACAGGATCCTAGGTTAGCATGGGGACCACTCAGTGGTATCAATTCCTTCATCCTCCAGTAACTGCCAGTTTATAATCACCATATTATCCACTGCACCAGCATAACATCTGATAATGAGTCCAAGGATATCATCCCGATACCTAAAGGTAGTAGGGCTGCCACGATTAGTCAACTAGTCATGATTACGGCAACTATCAAAATCGTTGACGACTTATTAAATAGTCGACGCGTCGTTTGAAGCTTTGCAAGATCCAAGTAGGATTCAAGAGCGTAAGCTGCCGTTACACCCCAAAGAAGAAGAAGAAGCAGTCCCCAAGATCGTAGCTGTGTCCAAATTCAGGGTCCGCATCCTTCGGAGGCCGCATTTGTAGGCCGATTACATTACAGCGTCACGATGAAGGCTGTCCAAATTCAAAGACACTTCCAAATGTGGCCGAAAAATGTGTCCTTCATTTCCCCAGATTGGAAGGTGTCACTACCCGATCCGTAGCGGAAGGGGATCAGGTCAGGTGTATCCTTCATGGCCCAGCATATCCCAGAATTCATAGCGCGGCCCAGTTTCCAACAATGGCGGCAGCTACTTAGTTTAAATATTACCCTAATTATTCTTTCTTGGTCACAAAATAAACTTTTAAGATATTTTCAGTCGAGAATGTAGCTGTGCAAACTTCAAATATCTGCTCAGTTTATCAAGACAACACATATTTGCAAAAGTGCTCCGATGTTTTCGGAGACGTCTGTTACCCACCAGCTTGATAGCTAGCCGGGGTTCAAGGCTCACTAGAGCCGGTGAGAACAGCGAAGTCTTGGCAAATCATTTTCAGACCCCCGCAATCTTTGGCTACTCAGGTTAAACATGATATATAAGTCACTTAGATAATTTAAAAATGTTATTGTTTGGCTTTTTTCAGTGTTTTATTTGTTCCTGAGTAAATCGGTTTGGCTGAGATTAGTTAAGTTATAGTTTTCACACAGGTGAATAAACATCAAACAGAGAACTGATTAAACAGAAGTATGGGATGGTCGCGAATTTACTCCATTGTCCTGTTATATTTTAGGGAGCAAAGAGCAGACAGCTGAGTTTATTAAACGCCACCAAGAGAATCTGCAAATTTCATTAAAATGTAATAAATTATCAACTTGTCTTTATTTTTAGTTAGCACATACCTTAAAAACTTCAAGCTGTAAGCTAATGATAGTTATATAAGAGCAGATGCATGGTGGTGCAATAAGCTGTACGTTTCACGTCCAATGGATGCATGATCTGATTAGTCGACTAATCGCAAAAATAATCGGTGACTAGTCGACTATCAAAATAATCATTTGTGGCAGCCCTAAAAGGTAGTAAGTGCAGTAAGTGAATATATCGACTATTGACGATGGCTCAGATAGTTTTTACAAGGGCGATTTATTTATTTATTTGCCCATGAGTAAGTTTGTTAATAATGATGGAGCTAATGGAAGCAGTCAACAGAAAAATATAATAATAATAGCGCTGTTTTAACAGCCCCCTCTTTCATCTGCAAGCAAATGCACCTTCCTTAGTGTGCGCCCCAATTCAGAGATTCATTTACTCAAACTCATAACCGAAAGAAAGGCAGTAGCCTATGTTCAGAAAAAAACAAACAAACATTTGGATGGTGGACACGTACATGCTCATGCAAGTTAGTTATATTTGAGTCCTTTGCTCGCACCATATTCTCTGTTTGATGCTGCACAAGCGGCACATCGCTTTGGTTACATCCTTAGGTTTACTTCTTTCATCCGGTGTCAAGCCAAAGAAATCCCAAATTGGCGACTTTATATTTTTTTTAGCAATTAGTTCGTCCATGTTTGGACTTCTTCTGTGTTGTAATCACGCAAATCAGTCCGTGCATGATTACATTGCTCCGCCCATCAAAAAATCTGTGGATGCGCGAATATATTGCACACTGTCGATTATTTGATTGACAATTGTAGGTTGGAAATTTTTTACATAACGCCCAACCCTACTGCCTAGCCTGTAGAGGTTTGTGCATCCCTCCATAAATATGACTCCTTAGACCACCTGCTCTCATCTGTGAAAAGCAGGGCACCAGTGGTATTCTATGGCAAAAGCCATGTTGCCAACCAAGAGCGCAGAGGCCACTGGAGTATGTTGGAGCCACCCTCATGACATCTGTGGTCAGCTGGAGGTCATTTAGGGCCCCAAAACAGCCTCAAAGCATAATGTTTCCTCCTCTCTGCTCGACTGTGGTTATTAGTGGTGTATGTGTTTATATATGTGTATATATGGTATATTTCTGCTCACATTCTGCAACTTCTGTCGGTGCTGTGCTACTGGAAACTGAATATCCCGGAGGAACCCACCCGAGGGATAAATAAAGTTTCATCTAATCTAATGTAATCTATAGGGCAGTACAGGGCTTTGTATCTACCACTCCGTTGTGATATAACAAGCGTCACGGTCACGTGGCTTTCCGTTGCCCTGGAGGTCCACCCATTTGTAGTTAGGGCAACAGCCTGGGACAGTTCAGCCATAACTTTAAACTTTTCCTGCTCATACATGCTTGGAATGATCTTGTCACACTGAAGTGGACGCGCAACGGGATATCATAGCGTGGCTCAAGCATGTTCATCACAGTTTAAACCCCTTGTTTTGCACAACGGAATACGGCCTCCCGTCTGCAGCTAAACACCCCAGTAGCTTTTGTTATAGCTTTAGCCCGGTCGGATTGGGCAGCAAAGGGCTGCTTAAATGCCGCAAACTCCTCTGCTCCTCCACTTGGACCGCTAGCGCTGGCCATAACTACTGATTGACAGACCCACCATGCCACCATACACATACTTTTTTTTTCTTTTTCGAATCTTCGGATCACGTGCGTACCGAACCGTGGAGTGGGATCGGTTCGAATTTCGGATCAATCCGTTGCACCACTAGTAGTTATGGTGTTCTTTGGGCAATGAACAGCATTTTTCTTCCTCGAAACAAAGCTCAAATCAGATGGCTTTTGGTTTTAACTGACCGCAGCACTTTCTTCCAAGCCTTCTCTGAATCATTTAGATGTTCCCTGGTAAATTAATATAGGTCTATACAGCACCTTATTGAGCTGGAACCTTCCAGGTGCTGCAAGAGTTCAATCCATAATAGCCTAGCATCTTTTCAATAGTGTTATTGGTGATTGTAATCCCAACTGGCTTCACATTATTAACAAGCTCCTCCTGTGTAGTTTTAGGCTTTTCATGATCATCTTCAACCCATAGAGTAGATTTTGCATGGAGCCATACCAAGGAAAGATTACAGTCATTTTGTTTCTTTCTTTTAAAAAAAAAAAATACTGGCACCAACAGCTGTTACTATCCAGTCTTTAAGTCTGACGTCATTAGCCGTGCCTGGTCCCAAACTCTGTTGCAGGTCCCTAAGGTCACTGCGGCATCACTGAGAGTTAAAAACTGTCTAAATCCTTTCATCTTTAATAGGATGATCAGTGTTGCTGCTTTACCAGGTGTAACAATTAAGTTTAACATCGAGGCATCCACAAAAACCTAATTTATGAAATTTAATGGAGTTAGAAGTTAGCTCGCTAGTTTCCATCTAAATATAATATACCAGGTTCTGACTGAGGGATTTCTGAAACAAATTAAGGCGTACAGCTCTGTTATCATTTCCGACATAAATGAAGACAGGAAAGTAAACAGCGATTTGTGACATTTGTAGGGTTACTGAAGTTTGGCTAGCTATATGTAATGATGTGCTACGTGAACGCTAGCGACACAGCTATGTTAGTATAATATAAACAGTGAAGTTGGAGAATGAACGCTAACTTTGTTCCACTCAATAAAAGTTAACGTTAGGGTTCCTGAAGGTTTCGGGACAAATTTTATTTTATTACCGCTAATAATTTTAAAGCTCAGTTTTTAAAACCTTAAGATGTAATTACAGCCCAGCCCATGCAGCAGTATATTGATAACTAACTTGTGGATGGATTAGCTCAGTTGTTCTCCTGCCTGAAGTTTGGTCCATTTACAGCATCCTGCCATGTGATTGCATTTGTCCCTAGCCATCGTGAACCCTCACGTTAACTTTTATCGAGTGGAAAAAAGTTAGCGTTCTTCCTCCAGCTTCGCTGGGTTTATGTTATGCTAACATAGCTGTGTCTAAGTCAGAACATGGTATATCATGTTTAGGTGGAAACTAGCGAGCTAACCTCCTGCTAATTGCTAACTCCGTTAAATTTAATAATTTCTGCTTTCATGGATGTCTGAATGTTAAACTTAATTGTTAAAGCAGCAACACTGATCATTTTAATAAACATGAAAGAATTTAGACAGTTTTTAACTCTCAGTGATGCTGCAGTGTTCGTTTGACTTTGGGACCTGAAGTGGAGTTTGAACCCAGATTATTCCACAAGGCTCCTGACTACGGTAGCCGTAATGTTCCGACAATCCATTAAGCGGTGCAGCTTCATAGCACCAAAGTCGCACTAAAACATTTTTGACAGATTTTTGAGCACCGTGTGCCACATAAAATTGGTTCGAGGTCAGTAAGTACAACCAGAATTCATACATAAGGCGCAGTGGATTACAGGGCACACTATCGATTTTTGAGAAAATTAAGGGATTGTAAGTGCGCCTTTTAGCCCAAAAATGCGGTACCCTAAAAAGTAAAGACTATTAATTTTTTTGGGAAGTGAGCAAATTTACAACTTCAGCAGGGGGCTCAAAAATTATCCCCCCCCCCCCCCCCCCCCCAAGTAAAATACTTCTTGAAGTTTGTCTCAGAGCCTATACCATCTCCCAGAAGAAAAGGGCCATCTCACTGCGGTTCTGCAGTACAGCCCAGAGGAAGAGTGAAGCCCAGGGATGGGGGCAGCGCTGCTGGTGATATTTGGAACCTCCATGCAGAACCTTAGTGGCACGCTGGGATGAATTAAAAAAAGAATAAAAATACCTATTATCAGGTCAAATGTAAAAGAGAGATACTGTCACCACAAGTACACTGCCTGCTTCTTCTAAAAAGTTCAGAATACCTTCATGGCTGTCCTTTTGAATGAAGATGACTGTAAGCCTAAAGCTTTATAGTAGAAAGGCTGGCAGGCATCACCCATTAAGTGTTTCAGGACCCCTGACACCTGAGGAAACAGGTGGATGGAACAGTAAGCACAAGGATATGTTTTTGGAATTGTTTCACATTCTTTCTGGATCTGCTTGAGCATAACCTCGTATTAGATTAGAAAACTCACCTCAAACAGGGTAAACTCCCTCCTTGGTCTGCTCTGATTGTTATCTGCCGCCACTTTTGAGGATGAACTCTGTTGTTCTGATGATGGTTGTGCAGATGCCATATTTCCCAGCCGTTCCTCTAGGCAGTGCTGTAGTAGCTGATAGAGCAAGGTCCCATCTGGCACAGAGCGATAGAGGCTTTCCAGCTTGCCATAGGTTAAGTAGTCCACAATGTTCAAACCATTTTCAGTGAAAAGCCGAACAAACTGGGGCTTGTCATTGATCAGCGCATCTGTCATTGAGTCTTCCAAATCTTCGTACTGTTTAATTGGAGGAAGGAGATCATGTTTTAAGGCAGGTCAATATTTATAATGCCAAATAATCACATTTAAACTGACTTATCTGTCAAACTTGATATTACACATCTGTTCCCCTCCTCACCTTCCACTGGATGTCGCCATTGAAGAGTTCACTCTTGGCAATGTCAACCCTGTTCCACGTTACTGCTAACTTCAGCTCATCACTATAAGGGTTTGCCTCAACTAATGCGCGCTGCTTACTTGCTAAAAAAGACAAATACAAAAAAATTTAATTAAGGATAAAAAGGGGTTGCAGCTGTTATGATGAATAATTATGGTCTACTTATACATACCTCCGACAAGTGTTTTAAGCAGGACAGTGTCAAAGTCATTTGGACTCTCATGCTCTCCGTGGTACACCGTAATCAAACCTCTATTCTGGTAAATGCTAAAAGCCTGGAAATAGAAGACGGGGAAAAGGAAACAGGAATGTTGGACAACAGTTGCAAGATGACAGGGACAAGATGTAGGAGATGAAGTACATTCCACAGATGTTATAGCACCTGCATCTCTCATATCAGTCAGTTTTATGCACTCTCTGTAACTTTTCTGGCTAATGTTTTCAAAGCAGAGCAGAGCAAAACAAACAAACAAACAAAAAAATCTAACCATAAATAACTAACACACATGCCAAAATGGGTTACCTCCAGAGTTCAGCATCTGGAGAGTGAAACGGTAGAGATTTCTTCATGTGTGATAATGCTGCCTGCCCATTGCAACTTTTAACCAGACTTTAGGACTAGGATTTATTATACTTTTTATGCTATTTTGGCAAGCTGTGAGCTTGTGGAGATTTTGCTTCTTCAGTTGGCAAACAGCTCTGGATTTTTTAAATACAGGTTTTGATATTTATTCTATTTTTGTATTCTTCCCTGGTCATACTGGGGTATGAATTTATTGTTTTTATTCATGTTTGATTGAAAGCAAACAATTTTTAGAACTTTTATAAAAACACACTTTTCTTGATGCTCTAAACCCATTCAGAAGAGTTTTTTGCTCCACTTTGACCACAGTTCCTTTATTTTCACCTATGATGTCACTTTTTTGATTCACATTCAACAATAATAGATTTATCTATTTTCAGCACAACTATACTTACACTATTGCAATTTAGATTAAGGTTATACAATTATTGACATCATTATATAGGAGCTGCTTGGTAAGTGGCTCAGTTCTGTTATTACCTCTGGTAGTGGATCAGGAAACAGAGCTGCAAAATGCAAAACTGCCTGTTTCTGTTTAATAACATATAAATAACCTATTAAAACTAACTTCAAGACATGTGGTCATTACCTGGCAATATATCTGGTAGTTTCTGAATAATAAGCAGAAAACAGAGCTGCAAAATGCAAAGCTGTCTGTTTTTATTTAATAACACATTAATAACATAATAAAGCTAACGTAAAGAAGTGTAATAATTACCTGTCAATATTGCTGGTAGCTGCCTGTTTCTATTTAATAACATATTAATAGCAGGATTCATACGTCTTTTTTTCCAGTGTCAAATTCAAGATCTTTTTAAGCACTTTCAAAGTCCATTTTCAAGTTTTTCCAGCACATTACCAAAAACATGTTTCACTTCGCATCACCTCAGTAAGACCATGTGAAAATAAAAACAAATCACCCTAGGTTGACTTAAACACCTTTGTTCCTCCTTTGTTAAAACAGGTTGACTAATATGAATGCAGTGTATAAACTCAAAACACACATTTCACTTAAAAATTAAGATGTGCAAATGTAAACAAATCAACTTGTTAGAGATATTCACCTACTGTTGAAAAAAACACAAAACAAGAACACCACAAAAATAATACACAGCAAGCCCAAATTATTAAGTCTTCTCATCAGATATTGATGCTTCTTTCTTATGTGAAACATTTATATACAAAAACACATAAATGTGTTTCATGTCTCAGTGGCTGATAGTCCCCTACAGGCCTCAGCGTGAGCTTGAAGCCATTTACAATGTTTAAGGTGTTTATTGTGTAGGTGCTCACAATAAACAGATTTTGAATGAAAGCCGGGGAACTTCGGTAGCACAAAAAATGTGTCTATTCTTTGTGCCCAAATGGATGATATTACCATTATTTCCCCCTAGGTGTTGCCAAAGGCACCGAGTTAATACCTGAAAAAGCTGCACCAATACACAGAGATATAAACAATATTCTATTTACTTGGTGATAACTTCGCTTTTAAGCCTTAAGTTGGCTAGTTATGTATCGGGCTAATGTTTAAAGCTTTGTCTTGAGGGAAGTAACTCCATGCTAAGTAATGTTAGCTAAGTTCACACTATATTCCATAAATCACCATGTCATAACTAAATGCTATATTAGCGCTGCAGTATTGCATCACACTCAGTGCATTTCAATCATTTCACCAGCGAGTTTGATAGCTAGCAAAATAATAAAAATTATTTTAAAAATTAACATGTGTAACGTACACGTACTCGAAAATTGCTTACGAGGACTCAGCTATCATGTGACTCGAGAATGCAAACTCAACCATTGTCGTTTTCCATCAAATACTCGTTAAAACGACAACCTCCAGGCATGTTAATTTTACTCATTCTATTTCTCTATCTGATAAGAAAACTATTCAGATACAGCAAAATACAGTTACACTTTCAAGCAATTTTAAGCACCACATCTGAAATTCAAGCACTTTCAAACCCTGAAAAGACAATATTAAAATTCAAGCATTGTAAAGATTTCAAGCACCCGAATGAACCCTGTAATAGCCAGTTAATAACCTTTTAAAACAACCTTAAGAATAGTAATGACTACCAGGAAACACCTGTGGCAGTTTCTATGTAATAAGCGGCATTTTAATACAATGGTCATGATAGCTGAATAAAATAAGCATCAGGAAGTCCTAAAGGAACTGGAAACACATGTGCAAAATGTCAATAATTAAGTTTAAAAGAGTAATACATATGAATACATTAGATTTGCAGAAGAGTTTAGAAGACCCTCTTTCACGGCACAGTTATTTATTATGTTCATTATGCTTTCATATAAATTTCAGGGAACTATTACTCAACTGTAACCACAGTTACTACCATGATATTACTTGGATATTAAGTGGTTATTACTTATAATATATGTAATAGTTATTAACGAGGTGTAATAAAAAGTGCTACCGAAAATCTTTCCTCCAACTCTTGCAAAGTAAAAGCCTCAGCACTCACCTGTTCAACTAGTTTGTCGGTTTGTACTTCCGAAGGAAAATGCTTCTTAAACCGTTCTGCCACTCTGTCTTTAAGATCCACGCTAGGACCCGCCTCACTGTTGCCTTCACCAGAGGACGGCACAGCTGGAGCTGAAGACAGGTTCTCCAAGACATCACTCAGGAAATCAGCCAAGCCTCCTGAGCCAGCCAGAACCAGCCAGGGGATGGAGTTTTTCAGAGAGAGATCCATTCTCTGACAGGCGTTACAAAAACCACGAACGAAATATTTACACAATTTGAATATCAAGTCGCAACATTTTTTGTGATTATCAGTCAACATATAAAGCAGAGACTGTACCTTTAGCATGTCTGCATCCCCTGATATCAGCATACAAACAACAGGGATGTCAATGCTGCCACTTCCTTTAAAAAGATACAACAATTTTTAATACGTTCCAATCTTGGTAAAATGTTTTTACTAACTTAATGAGAGTGGCACAGCAACTAACAAAGATACAGATGGTGCACCCTGTGATTTTTTTTTTTTTTACTTGATTAAACATTGGCAACACAGTGGTTAGCAATGTTGCGTTAAAGTAAGAAGGTCCTGTGTTTGAATCCATCTGACTGGGACCTTCTTATGTGGCATTTGTATGTTTGCATGGGGTCTCTCTAGGTGCTCCAGTTTCCTTTCACAGTCCAAAGACATGCAGTTAGTGGGGTTAGGACTAACTGGTGATTCGAAATTGCCCAAAAGTGTGAATGTGAATCCAAATTGTTCTCTTTGTGGTAGCCCTGCCCTTGTGACAGACTGGTGACCTGTACAGGGTGTACCTGTTACGCCCTGTACAGTAACTAGGATAGGCTCATAAATGGTCAACCACTGTCAAAATAAGTATTATAATTCTTAAAATAATATTTTATTTTATAGTGCCATCTCTCACCTAATATGCCTGTGCGCTGGTGGGAAATGTATTCCTCCAGTCTGGCTCTGAAACCCATCTCTCCTCCTCTGCGGCCCACACTCCCATCATCCACCAGCAGGAAGGCCTGGTAGTTGTTGTCCAGTGAGCAGGAGTCCCGTGATATGTTTTGGACATAGTACCTTGCAGGAAAGCTTCCCTGCAAAGGAAGGAAACCAGTTATTCCAGTGTTTCTTCCTGGCCTTGATCAGTTTCCACGGTGTCTTAAAGGCCTGAAACTTGCACATCCTTTTGGTGTGTTTTTATTGGAGATGCAAAGTTTGGTCCCAAGATTATCCAGATGAATCACAATTAGCATACATTTACCTGACCTTGAGCACTCAAAGATTAGGTCCACATAGTCTTATTAATTTGAAATTAGTGCCCATGAAATATAAGCATTATATGATTATGGACAGCTAATATTAAAACATTCAAAAAGATAAATATAATCAAATCTTTAAGCAAGATTTACAGTAAAAGATTGTATAGTAAAAGTTAACAAGATATTCTTAATGCTTTGAGAAATGTGTAAACTGTACTACCTGAGGGTTGACCAGCTGCTCTCGTTTTTCCACTACACCCCACGGAGCAATCCCCAACGCTACCACCTTATTGAGAGAGACTGAAGATGCCGCAGCTGCATGATCTCTCACTGCCTGTCCAACACACCGACCAAGCCTTTCGCGCAGACCTGTAGTTAATATCCATGCACCTGGGTGGAACAGATTAAAAATCGGTGTGAGAAAGCATTAGTCACTGCTTGGATTTGGGGTCAAAGATATAATAAAGAGAAGTTATTCTGATAGTGGTAAGTCCTTTCATCATTTCCTCCTTCAGCTGGTTACTCTAGTTTAAGTAACAAATGGGGGACAGAATGAAAAGCACTGGCTAGGTCCAGGAAGAAGACATGGAGGTCTTTTCCTTCCCTTTTAGCAGACTGGGTTTGATGCTATACGATCAGACCTGGTCTATGTGTGTTCTAATCATCCCCCAAACCCTGGTATACCGGCCTTCTGCACTGACACGTCAGTCAGACTGTTGAGAATGTTTGAGGCATCTTTTCCCTTGGATATCATCACACCCCCTACACGTTGCAATGTTTTTGGGAGGATTCACTTTGTCCAGACCAGTTTCATTTGTTTTCAGAGAAATTTTTTTACATAGCAACCATGGACGTCCATTGGAGGTGACCGATGTTTTCTTTTTTCTTGGCCGCTTTGTCCTAAACTTTGTGCTCGATAAGAGTAAATCAGATCAGATCACCCTATCTAGTTTCTTCTCCACTGTTATTCGGAGTTTTCCCACAATTTTGGTCAGGTCTGCGCTGACTGATGCCCGTTCTTTCTTATTACAGGATTTTGGCCACTCCACTTGGTGTTGGTAATCTTGGATGCTCTTTTCCAAAGTTAAATTCTGCTGCTGAGTTTCATTTGTATTATTTGACCATGTCAGGTAAAGATCAGGACCTGGCCTTGTTTATTTCAAAAACTTCAACCACCTTTTACGTATTTTGAGGCTTGATGTTGATATATCCTTATTCCGTAAACATAAGCATGTCTGAACTACAGCTGAAGTTGTTAGCATGGCGACTGATCTTCTAAGACTACATTTTTTCACGCTCAAACCACCATGAGTATGTTCAAGAAAGACCTGGCAGCATCATTTGTTAGATAGATATGTCTACTGTTTTGAGAGAGGGACTGACAGCATTAATTTTTATTAAACCTGCCACTGTGCTAGTATTCATGGCCCTGCATCTGAAGTCTCTGGTTGTGTTGTTCTGAACTCTTTTGTAAATGTTTAAAACATAGAACAACAAGAGGCAAAATAAAAACATGAACCATCATTCAAAAAAACAAAAAAAACAAGCTCATAATTCTCCTTTATTGGCTTCTCTTCATTGGCTTCCTATTAAATCCAGTTGTTGTGATGTGGCACCATCTAAATGAAATTGAATTAAACTGAATAGTTGGTACTTCAATATATGACTATATCAAGACAGCCTATATAGTTTTATAGTCTTAAAAATAAAGGAAGTCCACTTAAGACACATTTTCAGATTGTTTTTTTTTTTTTTTTAAATGTCATTGAGAAAATTATGACAGCTTCTGCTAAGCAAACAGCACACATATATTCTAGACACACGGTGAACATCACACACGAGTTTGTCAGGAAGACTGTCATAGCAGCATTTGATGTGATGATTTTCATCTATCCTTGCCTAAAGTTTTTACCTGTGCTTTGTGATGCTTTCACCAGTCCCTGTCTGAGGACCTCCCGTACCCAGGTCTTTATCTGTGTCCTGCTATTTCCACCCACAACAGAAACAACCAGGTTGGGTGGAGGAAGAGCCCAATGGGTTGTCAATATGTTGTACACAAAAAAAGGCTCAGTGCTCCATGACAGACGCAGAAACTAAGTTTAGAGATTTGACAGATTAAGAGGAACAAGCACATGTCAGCAATGCACAGGATTTAAGAAGTAATGAAAGTAATAAAAGTAATGAACAAAGGATGCTCAAATAAATATGACATCTGATCAGTACAGATTTTGTTTGGTCATTTGCACACCACAACTCAGGGTTTGTCTGGATATTTATTTCAATCACCTTTACAGGCATTGCTTTTTAGAACATGCAAACATATTCAAATACTTTAAGGCTCTAGAGCAAGGGTGGCCAACTCCAGGCATCGAGAGCCGGTGACCTGCAGGTTTTAGATGTGACCTTGATCCAACACAGCTGATTTAAATGACTAAATTATCTCCTCAACACTTCTTGAAGTTCTTATCTTGCTATCTAAAACAGGACACCGGCTCTCGGGGCCTGGAGTTGCCCACCCCTGCTCTAGAGATAAAGAATTGTGGAAAAAAAAGAAAAAGAAATCCACCCACATGGCTGTGCCTCTTGCTGGCTCCTGCAAATTGCACCTCTCCAAATGCATCAGTTGGTTGTTCAGAGGAGTGCTGCACGCTTTCCCAGTGGTTCACAATTGCAGTGCTGAAATAGTCTCCAAGAGCCACAGAGGCATGGTCATTTCTCGCAGCCCCACACTGACACAATGCACCATTACTGAGAGATGTGGAGGGATAAAAACATCACTGTGAGAGCTGACTCAAAATACAGACATGTCACTATCAAAAGACAGAGGTCACAGTACCTGACAGAATCTTCTACAAAGGTGCTGCACACTCTTTTTTTGATGGTTTTGGGGATCCAACTCTGAAAGCAGTTTTTTTAACAGTGATCAATAATGGTTAGGGAATTAGGGATCATTGACCCTTGATGCTCATTGATCAATAAAAACAAATATCTATCTACATCTATATCTACCTGTGTTACGACAGAGATTAAGAAAAACTGTAAAGCTGGGTTTAACTCCCACCAGTTGCACGCTTGCACAGATGTTGCATGACAGGTTTTTCCAAGAAGTTTGGCAGTGGGTCACTGCCGTTACTTGGAACTTTAAGCGGAGAAACTTCCATGTATAGTTTTAACTTCTACTCAATAAAAAAGAAAAAACAACCTTAACCCTTTAACCCATGTATCATACAGGGCTCCTGGACTTATTTGGTAATTTTGTCTGTAAAATGGTCAGAAATCATACTATAAGTGAATGCTTTTCGGTTCAGAATAACCTCAGCTTTCAATATATATTATAATATAATATATACAGAAATATATATATACATATATATAAAATAAAATGATCAGTGTAGTTGCTGTACCAGGTGTAACAATTAGGTCTAACATCCAGGCATCCTTGATAACAGAATTTATGAAATTTAACGTTCAACGTTAGCTCGCTAGTTTCCATCTAAAGATGATATACCACGTTCTGACTGAGGGATTTCTGAAAAATTAAAACGTTCAGCTCTGCTATAGCTTTCGACATAAATAAAGACAGAAAACTAAACAGTAGCGCCGTTTGTAGAGTTATTGAAGTTGGGCTACCGATGCACGCTATTTTTTCCAAGTACCGTGTCTTGGCGTCTGGGCGCAATCGGTCGCGATACAGCCCTTTGTCTTTTGCGTTGATTTTAAGCATGGTTCTGACAGTCCTGCTTCCAACACAGTGTGTTTATTTTGATTTGTGGCCTTCTGTCATGGCGCCGCGATCCCACAATGCACTGCGGCGTGACGTCAACTCCAAAGCCCTATATAATAATGTGCTACGCGGTAGCTAGCTACAGAGATATGGTTAGCATGATATAAACACATTAGCACAGCAAAGCTGGAAGATGAACGCTAACTTTTTTCCACTCGACAAAAGTTAACCCGACGGTTACCAATGGCAAGGGACAAATGCAATTGCATGGCAGGATCCTGTAAACGGATCAAACTTAAGTCTGGAGAACAACTAAGATAACCCATCCACAATACGAGGTTACACATTCATTTACTGCTGAATGGGCTGGGCTGTAGGTAGATCGTAAGGTTTTAAAAACTGAGCTGAAAATGTAAAATGGGTTGGCAGCCGTGGTAAATGGGTTAAGGCATAGGTGTCAAACTCTGGCCCGCAGGCCATATTTGGCCCTAAGCCTAATTACATTTGGCCCGCGAAGCCAATACTAAATTATTATTAGAGCTGGCCTACTGGTATTATACAGCTAATATATATATTGTTTAGTATTAAGCTTTGCTTGTTCCATATTCAGTTTTTCAGCAAAACTTGTTTGAGTCCATAAGAAGAGATTCATTCTTAAATCTGGAGGAAGATTCTTTTTTTTCAGTAAATATTAATGTTAGCCCGCGACCTTGTTCCAGTTTTGAATTTTGGCCCACTGTGTATTTGAGTTTGACACCCCTGGGTTAAGGTAACTGTGAGTTTTTTGTTGGTCTATTTTGAGGTTTTGAGGTCATTTTTTTTTTTTGCCAACATGCCACCATGATATCACAACAACAGCTGGAATGATTTTAAGGAAAGCTGACCCACCTGGCTCTTCTTGTTTTCACAGGTATTGTCTGTGTTGTCGCCTCCTCCCCCTTCTCTACCTCCTTCTTCTGGTCCTGTGTTTTTCATGTTTCCTGTTCTGTCATTCTCAGTGAGAAATTTGTGCAGAAGAACTAAAACATTTTCTTTCTGACCATTGCCCCACTATTGAAACCCTATCCCCTGCCTCTGCCGTCTCTCAGTGCGCACAAAGAAAACTAGGTGCAGCCAGCACACAGGTAAGGGTGTGGCTTCACAGATATATTCCCTCCTAACTATAAAAACAGGAAGAGCCAGTCAGTAGAACAAACTCCACAGCCTTGGAGTCTGTGCTGGGTTAATATTTTTTGCAATACTTCCTCATCCCCTTATCACTCAGTGGTATGTGATGGGGTGAAAGGGAATACCTTCAGTAACACATTTAAAAACCACTGAAGCTTATGTTCTCTGAATGTTACTGGAGCTCAAAAATACAATGCATTCTGTAGAGAGCCTATGTGTCTGCGCTGTGCTCACTGAAAAAGCCAGATGATTTTTATCCTTCACTGTGTTGTCTTTGTAGCGCTTGTTAAAAATAACAGAGCATCCACTTATCTCTTGCGAGCTACCGCCCCAAACATTTTAATAACACCATTCATCCAGTCACACCACAGACCATTCTTCTTATATGTGCTCCCCTGGAGGCATTCATGAGCTTTCTTAAATACAATGCCCCCTGCTGGTAAACCTTATCATTACATTAACATCTACATATCAACACATTCACCAATGCCTTTTCTGTATTGTGACGAATTTTGAAACCCAAGTTAAACTTCATATTTATAATTGCCCGGCAAATGATTACTTGCTGTAGCTGTTTTACCACTATTTCAAGAATGCTTCAGATAAGAAGGAGATTGGACATTGGTCTATAACTAAGCAAGACATCAAATCATTGCATAGTTTATTTACATTTTATACACTTTTTTGAAATTGGGGATGTGTCATGTGCTGATAGGTAAAAAGAGTGTGCATTGTCCCTTTCACATAACTGTAAATGTATAGCAGGACCCAGTAGCTAACTAGGTTAGTACTAGGCTACAAATAGAAGTATACAGCAACCCCGTCTGTGTCCAAAAGAAACAAACCCTGCCTTTTAGCAACTGCTACTGACATCCAATGATACGCCTGCAGCCAGGCTAGTTATTATTACTAATTAAATGCTTAAAAATTGTTGAAATAGGGTTATTATTTTGTATTTCTAGTAAACATTTATTTATTATTAGGTATGAAAACGTTATATTTAAAGAACAAGAATGCAGACATACCAATACAACTCATATATTTAAAGTGTAACTGAACTGAATAAAAGTATTGTGATGCTCATAATGTAACTCTACAGATTACATCAGAATACTTTTTAAAATTCCAGGAGTGTCTTTCAAACTAAAGCAATGAAGATGTCATGTCATTTCCTATACATATATATATATATATATATATATATATATATATATATATATATATATATATATATATATATGGCATAGGCTAAATACTTTTTTTTTTTTTTTTTTTGCTTTTATAAGCATTGGTAACAGTTCAGTGAGGCTCATGGTGGCAGACTGCAACAGAAGTTGTCAAAAGGGAACGTGCTCCTTTTGTGTTTTTTCTTGAACTTGGGTGAAGTGAAGGTGTTCTCCTTGATTTAAAGCGTCATTTAATCAAGTTGAGCTGGAAGGGGAGGGTACCACGTCTGTGTAGAAGAACAGATAGAATAATAAAAGTGAGAGGGACCAATTTTAGCACAAAAAAATGTAATGTAAATATTTTTAAAATAAGATTAGGCTAGCTGAGTTTGTATTGAAAGCAATATTGGAATATTGCAGGTTGTTTTGTAATCGTAAGTACCTCGTGATGCAGGTGGGGGGCGAGGAGGTTTGAATGTGCTTCCTTGTGCTAAAGTATCCACAACCCAGCTGAGGGCACTGGAGCAATAATCCATCTGGAAATAAAGAGCAGAATAACATAAAGCTGTATCTGAGAGAATAGCCATTTTTAAACCTCAAGAAAAACCACTTGAAAAAAAGCTATTTTTTTCCTATCTCTGACAACTCATCCCATCCTTTCCTTTCAACCTGTTATGTGGCAGGTCTCATCTGTAGGCATTGGAGAAGCTATTGTGGCCTGTTTCCAAGCAGTGACAGTGGCAAAGCCTGGCCCCTGTTTGCCAGTGCTACATAAAAGCCCTCAGTTCAGTTCTTGAATGGCTCTCTTCTCTCAGACACATTTAGAAATTGGTTTTCTTTTCTGTGCTAGATAGTATTGCCTACACAATTTCTATGCACATGCACTCATTTATACCACTGATTGCACTAAGTTGGTTAGTTTAAGTTCTGCATCTGTGTCTTTCATGTGACATTCTCCAAACCATGAAAGTGCTTACTAAAGAATTACTTACCATCACACAAAATAACTCTTACATCAGCCAGGAAACAACTTCACATTATCCAACCTGAAACTGTCTTTTTGCTGTACAGTAGGTATTTTCCCTATGTTTCAACTTCCTCTTAATGTAATTTGCCAACTGCCACCTGCTATGAAGTGCTTTAACCTTTATATGGAATAGTTTAATTCTGCAGACATGCTCTTTCACAGCAGCTCCACATATGTATCATGAATGAATCAAAGGGTACAAAATGATAAGTTGGAGCTTCAATTTTACCTGATTCTCCAGAGACCGTAGTCTGTGTTCAAAGTCTCTGCTTTCACTCAGATGTTTAAGCACACCATCTACCCTATATAAACAAAGATACATTTACTTCAGAATGATGGAGTCACAAAGTAATAAATAATGCTGCTACAGTGGAGCATGAAGGTGTGCTCACTTGGCAGACATCCGTTTGAGCCTTTCTGAGTCGCTGCTTTTCTGGATCTTGTTTTGAGCAGTCAGGAAATCTTCCTTCTGAATCGTTTCCCACGTTGATAATCTGTTCGCTGCCTTTTGTTCCAAGTCTAACACTGATAGAAAAGACCAAGAGTTGAAATGATTACTTTTCAACTCAGTTTTCATGCTTTCATCACTGCTAAACTGAGGTCAGTGAGCAAGTAAACAAAAAGCCTAGTCTTTTAACTTGGCACTGACATTTTCAGTTAGTAACTGAGTGATAACAGGGCTGGCACTGTTTAACCAAAACCCACAATTACCAAATAAAATTTAGAAGACATTTAAGAAATTACCTAATTCTAATCATGTGTGGATTCCTCACTCAGCATTTGATTTTTTAGAGTTAAGTAACAATAACTTATTAGAGTAACACCCCTGATCCAATACTGACCAAAGTGGTGAATCTTTACAGAGGGCACTTTGTGGATGATCCTCTTGATGAAGAGGTTGATGTGTGAGAGGATAATGAAAGGCGGAGCCAAAGAAGGACGGGAGTGGTACTCAACAATCAGGTTGTAACGCTGGAACTTCCAGTAGGTGTCACTGTGTTCCTGCACTTTAGAGAAAGTGTAGCTGTGTGGATACAAGCAGATCAGAGCCACTGAGTCAAACCATTCAGTATGTGAATGTATCCTCAGATATAATAAAAGACTGGTTCTTTACCTAAACATGGCAATAAGCAGGTTGATGAGCAGGATGTTGGTGACCAGGAGATATACGACTAGCAGAATCACTACCAGCCAGTTACTCTCATGAGTTCTACACGGCTCTTCACCGCTCTCAATCAGAGTCACATTGTGTGTACAAGTGATATCCCAGTCCTTGCCCACTGCAATAAATTGGAAAGGTAAGAAATGTAAGAAATGGTTAAAATTATAATAACACTCAATTTCAAATTTCTGTGATGAAAGTAGGTTCCAGGAAACTGCAGCATTTTAAAAGAAATTTCAGCTTTAACACAGATTTTCTTATTTTTATGCCACTTGCACAAACACTTGTACCATCCATCTCTTCCACAGGGATCTGTCCAAAGATGTGCAAGTATGGCCTGTAGAAAACTCTCCGAAAAATGCGATTCGGGTTTGGATCGTAGGAATAGATCAGAGCCTGATTGGCAACTCCATACGCCATGAGCCACACACCCAGGAAGAAGAGGAAGAAGAAGATATCCTTTATCTAAAAAAGAGGAAATTGTGATCTTGTTGTAGGCATTATATATGTAAACATAATGAGTGTACCGCAGTTGTAATGCCAACTAATATGGGGCGCCGTTTGTAAAGTGAAACATGCAAAAATTAACGGTAACATTTTTTCACATTTAGCTCAAGACCTTACAAAAACATGTTTTTTGAGTAATTTTTCACAACATTTCGTAAAATATTTGTAACTTTACATGTTTAAAACACAATTTTAAATATTAAATCTAAATGTTAAATCTAAATATTATATTTAAATCTAAATGTTAAATGTTAAATCTAAATGTTACAGGAAACTAAATATTTAGCTAACATGCAAATTTATTGTACGGATCAACGGAAATACCAAAATAAAAGCTTTACGAAAACCCTCTGGTGCAAAAGTGTGCCGGTAGTGGTCAGATTGTGTTTGATCTCCCCTGATGGTCACTTCTAAACGCCGTGAGCTGCTTCACTTCTTGCCTACCAGCACGTCCAGCGCTTTAGCTGAAAACATTGGAAGATCCGTTTTGTCGGCCATCCAAAGGTTCAGCAGTAGTGCACTCTCAGCAGCTGCAGTCTCCACTTCACAATCACTGAGGCACAAGTCCAGCTAAATCGCTGGACATGCTCGTAGGTAAGAAGTGAAGCAGCTCATGGCATTTAGAAGTGACCATCAGGAGAGAGCAGACACAGGCTGTATCCCAATTTAGGGTCTGCAGCCTTAAAGGCCGCATTTTAAGGCCGATTACATCACAGTGACGTGACGAAGGCTGTCCCAATTCAAAGGCTGCTCGAAATGCAGCCCTCAAATGCATCCTTCATTTCCCTGAATTTAAGGGATGTGGCGGTGTAGACTTCGTGGCCCAACATATCCTTCATAGCGCAATGGTGGGTGTGCATTATTTTGCCGAAAAAAACGGTGGAAGCGGGGCGGCCGAAGAGTAAACTTTTAAAAGTAAGTACTGAACAATATGTCACGTATTTATGTGCAAATGTTGAATAATGAAGAACATTAAAACATTACCGTTGGCCACATGTCGGCAGAGTTATGTGACATTAGCGATGTTTGTACTTTCAGCGTTTACTTAAAGCCTTTACTTTAAAATATACACTGTTCAATAGTCGACCTTAATCTCACAGAGAATGTGATGATTTTATGGATAATTAAAGTCAGTCATATATCCACAAACACAACAAGCTGAAAGTCAGTGATGCTGCTCGGTTTGCGGTCCTGAATATCACGGCACAAGCAGGAAGTAGGAAGAGGAGGAAGAGCCAGCAGCAGCTGACACATGGAGAGAATAGACAGACTGTTCCCTGTTTGTGAAGGACTGCTAGAAAAGTTTAAAATAACTAATTGTCTGTCCTGAATCAGTCTTATTAGGTAATGTTCAAATAATTTTATCATTTGTCAGTGTGGGAGAAAGTACTCAGGGCCTTCAGGTTAGACAGTATAAAAGGCAGAAACAAGTTTAATATTCAGAAGCCTAAAGTATGTATCAGCAGCAGAATGGACCTTGTGGGATTATAATATTATCTTATGCCATGTTATACCCCTAATTAAAGATTGTGAAATTATTATGTAGTTTTAGTTTGCAGTATTCTCCTGAATTAGAAGAAGGTGATAACTATTACATTTGTTAAATTGATTTCCATTACATTAGACTGCTGATTCAGTGTGAATAAATGATATTGTTTATGATGCATTATACTGCTGAGTTATAAGAAATACTGTTTTCAGAGAGTCAGGACCTTGCTTTTTCTGATAGTAGAGGAGACAGAGAGCACATTCCACGGGAGCTTCACCCCCACCGTTGTTGAAGGTAGACAAAATAGGGAGCCAAGGCCATAAGTCAGGCTCGCTAGGAGTTAGAAAGAATGTGAATGTTTAGGTTTTTACGACTAGGTGGGGGCCACTAGAGGCTATAAGAGCTTGAGTAACCCTCCACCAGTTTGAGATTTGCTGTGACCCTCTTCATGCATGTCTCCCCATCCAGATGGTTTGTGCTCTTAAAGTGTTGAATTGTATGGAATAAAGGATTGTTGATTGAGCATCTATACACCGAGTATTGTCCTTTCTTCAGCCCAAAGATCGAAAGAATTGGGAGGATTTAACGACCTAAAATAAATGTTTGTTTCAGTTCTATGAAGCTTTGAGTATTTTGTATTAGTAGTACTGCTGTGTTTGTTGTATCATATTGCTGTAATTGTTTATATGCTTTATATATTTTGAGGTAAGTTGATCTATAGTGTTACATCATATTCTATAAGGATGTTATGTGTTTGTATACTTTCTGCCCAGTTTGACCCATTTAGCAGAAGTCAGCCTGTTTAAGGCTCTGATATCTATTCTGTATGACTTAAAGCAGTTATGACATGGTCTGATTTTCTCACCCAATAAAGGAACATTTAATATATCAGTCTACTCTTCATTTTATCAGAAACAGTTATCACAGCTCGTACATTTTCTTTTTATACATATATATGAGCATTGAGCCAAATTTAGTAATGCCAACATATTAAACGAACAATATTTGTCTCTTATATATAATACATCTATATATACACTGTCAAAGATACTTGTCTTTGAGTGAAGATGTAAGGTGACAGGAAATATAAATAACTGCAACTTAAATCTTTACTGAAGCTCAGTATTTGACACAGAGTTCACTGCTGTAATAACGAATAATGATTAATATAATAACTATAATATTGGCCATATTATAATTATATTACCAAAGTGAGATGACTTTAGTCTCATGAACAACATTAGTTAGTAAATAACAATTAGCTAATCTTGAAATGACTGTTTAGTACAGAAATGAACCCCAACAATCATGTTTTACAGTCCTGTGGTCTCAGCCTCAGATACTTATCAAATCTCACAAAGCTCATGTAGAAATAAACAAACAAATGAACCAAAGATTTTTCAAACAAAACAGTATGACACGTGTCCAGCGGTCAGTATCATGGTTGCTAGGCAACCTGGGAAGCGCGACGGAGGCTAGACCGTCCCATTTCACAAGCCTCTCACTTCCGGTGAGTACGCGGCCCTTGAGGACCGTTAAGGCTGCGTACTTTAAGGCTGCAGACCCTAAATTGGGATATGCCACAATTTGACCACTACCGGCACACTTTTGCACCGGAGGATTTCGTAAAGCTTTTATTTTGGTATTCCCATTGATCCTTACAATAAATTAGCATTTTAGCTAAATATTTAGTTTCCTGTAACATTTAGATTTAAAATTTAACATTTAGATTTAAATATAATATTTAGATTTAATATTTAGATTTAGATTTAAATATAATATTTAGATTTAATATTTAACATTTAAATTTAATATTTAAAATGGTGTTTTAAATATGAAAAGTTACAAATATTTTAGGAAATGTTGAAAAAAATTACTCGAAAAAACATGTTTTTGTAAGGTTCTGAGCTAAATGTGGAAAAATGTTGCCGTTAATTTCAGCATGTTTCACTTTACAAACGGCGCCCCATAAACTGATGGTAACTTTCTCACCATCTTTCCTACAATGATGATTTTTGGCCCCAACTGCTTGTGAATGGCAAAAATGTGAATGAGGCGAAGGGTGAAGACCATGTAGTCCAAACAAAGCATATCCCGTCCAAATTCATGTGACAAGTGGAACATCCTGTAACACAAGCACAGTTAAGCTGAATCAGTAAGGTAGCAGCACCACCTGGTGGCAAACCTGTAAAATTTGTTTTTTAAAGGAGAAAATATTTTAAATTTAAGTGACGAAAAGTTCAGGGGGAAGATGAAAGGAAGGAGGACAGCAGTTATACAAATGTTACAATTTGCAATGACAAAGCTTCATTCAAAAATAACATTGTGGAAAGCTTTTTTTTTTTTTTTTTTCAATAATCCAGTATTAACATTTATTATTTTTTATTTCTTGTCCATACCTGCAGATTAGTCCTATAATGAACAGGCTGATGGCAGTGAGGTCACATTTATTCCACACATCCTTAATGTAGAGTCTGAACCTTTGACGCCAAGTCATCGTCCCCAAAAAAATTGTCTTGAAGAAGAAGATAAAAGTTAAAACATGTAGAAAAAAGCTATACCAAACTATAAACAGGTGACATGTATCCAAATACAGAAAACCACTCTCTATGTGCTGTTATCATTTTAAAGACCAAGTAAAAATCCAACAGGAATAAGATTTGAATTTATGTGATTTCTTTTAATCTTCAGTGCATTTGTTAAGTTATATGAAATCAGTATCAGTTTTCTGTGACACAGGAGCATGTTAACCACAGTATTGCAATAGCACTTTGGCAATAGTTCAGTTATTGTTTTCAATTCTTCCCTTTACATTTTCTATAGCTACCAAAATTGTCTGGATATAAAGTTCTAAGTAAGATGTGTCTCTTCACTCACCTGTCGTATCTCCTCACAAACGAGGGTGAATACCCAGAAGTACAACACACACTCAGCAGCACCTGGACCTGAGGGTGGTGGGGGCTTGAAATCAGCCAACAGCACGTAGGCGAAAAACAAGAGAAACAGGAAGTACATCAGGACGTTGCCCAGAAAAGAGGTGACCGGTGCAAACCAGAACTGACACCAGCGTGACACTATGAACGGACGCTGTGGTGGTCGGTAAGGTACACCTGTATCAAGGATTATAAATACAGATTGGAAGGTGAGTAAAATGACAGCATGTGGTGACAAGAATCATTTCTTTAGTCAGACTTTCTTCTTGTAGTGAGTGACAACACTTATTCAAAGATGACTCTTTAAACAGGACTCACCTTTAATAGTACCACTCCTGTGAACTTCTGAGTCAACGTCACTGCTGTAAGAAAAATAAAATTCATTTAATTATTAGACTTTAGCTAATGGAAATCAATAACATAAAGACAACAAACTGATGTTCTACAGATTAATACTGAAGAGTGCAAGTAGAAATATTACTGGTGTTTGATGTCAGCGAAAGAGAAGACAGTGGTCCCATAGAGACTGTTAGTGTCCTGGTCTGGCCCATCCTCATTAGGAATTCTATCCTCCTCTTCCAACTGATTATCTTGTTTTCTATGAGGTAAAATATGAAGTAAAGGTTTAAAAAATACCAAATAAAATTCCAAGCCTTTCATCTGAAAAAACAAAGAGAATTTTACCTGAAAGAGATGAGATTGGTGTAGCAGAGGATGGGGCAGAAGAAAGTGAGCAGGAGCTTCCAGACCTCTGTTTTCCTCTTCATATCACCCCACCAGATCTGGGAGAGCAGAGACTGGAAGAAGACAGAAAAGCAGTCCTTATCCATCAACAGCAGCTCACTGGCACAACATGAAGTTAAGATGTGTTATTTTTTGAAGCATCATGCCATTTTTACTTTGTACTGAATTCATTTATAATTCAAATGATTGTACTGTTGTGTATTACATGGTCTCATTCAATGATAGTGTATATTTATAGACTTGATTGTATACAATCAAATCTATGGTCATTGTATACAATGACCTAAATAAGTAAGCGTTAATAAACAGAAAATGTTCAATATTTTTTCATGCAAATATGACAGCTTTTTTGGATAGCGTTTTTATGTTTATTAACATTTGTTATTTATATGTTTAAAATAAAGATTTGATACAACTTCAGATTGAATGACCATGTACTATTGGAAATTACATTAACGGGGCTGGGATGAGAGAGGAAAATCCTGTAGATGACGTCAGTCTTGGCGGCAAAAAAAACAGCATATTAGGTTAAAAACGTTACAGAGGACCAGGGATAGAGGAGGACTGCTGTGATTGCGGCCATTCCCCAACTCTCTGTGGGTGAACTCTGTACTCATGGCCATTAATCAGGGGTCTTTTGATCAGTGGTTGTTGGTAAACGGTCATGACAATTTGCATATCAATGATCATGAAAGTGATGATGACCTGATGATACACTGTCAGTCAGTGGTGCCAGTTTCGGAAGAAGTCAATTAGATGAGTGACAAAATATTTCTCCCACTGAAAACGCTACAACTAAATGAATAAAATCAACTTTTGGGATTTCCTTACCTGGATGATTCAAAATGCGTTAAGACACTTATGAACACAAGCGCATTCATACACACAGGTGTGATCACAGGTGCTCACGGACACACACTATCTTGGGCTGCTGCCTCTAAATATATTTTATATCATTAGTACTGTAAGCTGCTCTGTAACTTTGTCATTTTTATTCATGCACATGTTGGTTGTTGCTATGGTTTTCTGCTGTTTTTTATTCCAACAGGTGCAAAAGCAGAGGGTTTTTTTTCTTTCTCTTTCTTTCCCTCTGTATCCCTCTTCTTCTCATCTATTTTTCTCTCCCTCTCTTTCTGTTAACCCTCTTCCAATCTTCACTTTCTTTCTCTTTTCTTTCCGGTCACCCATAGCAAATGCCAACATGTTTGACTTCTGAAAATTGTCTGCCATTTTTTGGCCTTCAGACAACAGTTCTGATCGCTAAACTGCCGTACAGGACAGGGGGAGAAAGATCACACGAATGAAAGAGGTTAAAAATCGAACACACCTGTACGCCATCATTACTGAAGAAAAGCCGAGCGTCAGCACTCACGCCCATCTGAAGACAGGTGCTGTGACCCCAGACAGGAGACTTCCTAATTAGCAGGGTGAAGGAACGGTGTTCATTACTCCGATAGCAAGAGCTGAAGATATCTGAGGTAAAGTGGACAAAAGACATGACATTCAAGTTTATTTCTATAGTGTCAGTTTACAAGTCACCTAAAGGTGCTTTGTGTTGTATGGCAAACCTCAATTTGCAACTCCCTGTGAGCAAGCACTCTGAGATCTTTGACAAGGCCTATTTTTTCAAGCTCAAGCACGTGAGGAGAGGGATTTAACTCTGGATTTAACAGGCAGCCAATGAAGAACCTAATATGAGAGGCATGGCCTCTCTTTCTCTAGTCCCTGGTTAGTACTCATCTGAAAGGTTTTTAGGACAACTTAATAATAATGAATTACAATAGCCCAACATAGAGGTAATAAATGCATGAACTAGTTTTTCAGTATCTGTTTTTCAGAAAAGATTTTTCTAATTTTAGAGATACTATGCAAATGCAAGAAATTAGTTCTGCATATTTGTCTAATATGCTGGTAAAAAAGACTGTCACATGTCACTGGAGGCCCCAGCAATGCCATTCAGACTAAGGAGCTGGTTAGACACCAAGATTTTTAGGGCCGAGAACAATAACCTCTCTTTTCTCTTTTCCTCTTGTCTGAATTTAGTTGCAGGAAATTAGGCATCATCCAAGTCTTTTTGTTTCTAAGCCATTCCTGAAACTAATTACTGTGTCATCTGGCTTCATGGATTGATAAAGCTGGGTATCATCTGGATATCAGTGAAAATCAGTCAGAAACATTTGAATTCTCAAGAACAAGACATGGATGATTGCAAACGACACATGAAAAAATATTTCTGCTCGTTTTCTCCTGATCTAGTTAAGCTACTCTGTGAGTGAAATGTGTCATTGGCAAAGGCCAGGAGAACTAACCTGCATACTAATTAGCTGCTTTTCAGGCAGCTGTGCAATACAGGCTCAGTCGCCATTAGAAAAGCCAAAGCTGAGCACGTTCTTGTGGAGCCTTGAAATGATCTCCAAACCCCTTTCATTTTTTGAGACAATAAAATCCTTGTCTGGTAATACTACTGACATAGAGCTTCCCCCATTCACTGTTAAACACTCACATCATATTTATGAGAAGGCTTACACACCTATGTGAATGAGTTAGTATCACAGTACAAGTAGACGACTCAGTTTCTGGCATATACAGTCACGTTTACTAAGGTATTCATATTGATACCAAAGTGTATACTATTTGTCTATTTCTGTGTTTAGTTTTGTTTCTTACTCTTGGCCTGCTATTAACTGGTGTGTGGATTTATATGTGGATGGGGACATGAATATCCTCTTGCGTCTCTCCAAATCAAATATAAAGACAAAAGCATAGTGTGAAGACTGCAGCTAGCCCAGGCATGACATCAATAGTGTGTCAACAACCCTCTTAGGGACACTCCCAGTAGGGCTGGGCCTCAACCAATTGTTCTTAAAACTGAAGAAGCTTCTTGGACGAGAGGTGAAACGCCTTCGAGAAACTTTAAAAAGTCCAGATGCTTTTCTTTCCAAGCTCCTAGGCAAAGCATGTGTGGTCGGTGGCCGCGGTCCCGAGACAACGGGGCTCTGCACCAGCAGATGGATAGAACAGCTTATCTTTAAACACAGTATTACTTTGCAGATGAGTGTTTTACAATTACCCTTTCGAGAATTTTTGAGATAATAGGAAGGTTGGTGTTGTCCAACAATTAGCTGGGTCAAGTAATGACTATTAGAACAATCATTTAATTACTGTCACCTTAAAGGCCTGTGGTACATAGACAATTAATAGAAATGGGATAATCCTATTTAACATCAAAGAATGAATTAATGCAGATGCTGCTCTTTGGACAATCCCACTCTCAGGAATCCTGCCCATGTTGGTCACTTTAAGCCACTTCAAGGTCACTTTGAATCATTCAACTGTAAATTGCAAACTTAGACTGTTATTGATCATTTTTACCCTAATTTTAAAGTGTATATTTATTTTATATATTTATTTCTTATTCTTCTTGTATTTATTGTTGTTTTTTGCACTGAATGGAACTGCACTGCATATAGCAGAGATGACAATAAAGTTTACTTTGATTTTGACTAATGGTAGAACTTCTTTGAACACTCTTGTAAGAATGGGGTCTAATGAATACATAATAAAGGAATAACTGAAGATAAAACGTCTACATAAATATCTGTAGTATTCAACACAGATATTGATGTCTGTGAGATGTTTATGAACCTTTATTTTTTTTTCTCTAATGCTTAAAATGAGAGAATTTTAATTTTTACGTATTCCTTGAAAGCTTAAGGAATACTTTGCTAACAGAGCTGTGACTCTTTGTCAGTCTGGCTACAGTGCTGAAAAGAAATCAGGAGTTGGTCTTATTTTCTTCAATAACTCATGAATAGTAAGAGCTTTATGGAGGGATTTTACAGAGCATCAAACTAAACAAAGTGCTTAAAGAGTTTTGAGATGCCATTTCCTAGGAATGTAAAACCATTGACAAGATAATTAACCTCTGTGGGAGTCACTCTGGGTTAAAGAAGACAACAGTGGAGGAATTTTATCCTTAATCTTAGTTACAGCTCATTCGGGAAGACTGCAATTAAATTATTAGTTACTGCTGTGTAAAGAGTTAGATAGGTTTTGCTACAATTGTGTTACAACAGATGTTAAAAGAAAAATTCAAAGGACATGTAATAAAACTATTACAAAACTAGATAATAAATAATCACACCATGAGCCAGGTTCTCAAACTTCTGGGCCAGTTCTTTCATGGAGAGTTTGGTTTCAGTTTCTTCGTCAAGTTTGGACAGTTCTCTGAGTATTTTACAGCCACCAAGAGCACTCAGGACTGCCTCACCTGCCTGGAAAGGAAAGCAGGAAATTATGTACTTTCTGCAAAGAAACAGGTGCAAAAAGTTAATTCATTGTATCTAATATTGTTGCTTTCATTATCTCAGTTCTTTCTTTTGAAGTAGTTTGAGTGGTAATGCAGACACAGACAGCCATTAACATATTTACTTGTTGCATGAAGTCTAAGCTGGTGATACTTGCAATTCACTTAAAGGTACTATATAAAAGTATTTTATATTTTTAGTTCAGTTGCTGCTTTTTATTTACTGCAAGCTGGATAGAAACTTTAAGTAGAAGCCCACTTAAATCCCACTTAAAGCCCTGGGCTTGCTGTAATTAAACGTAAATGCTTAAATGTAGCATGTTGAAATGCACAATCACAATTGAATTTGATTGTTATATAGTAATAATTTACTTATAGATTAAGATTTAAAAGTATGATATACATTTAACATAATCAACGCTTACATCATAAAATAATCATTGAAAATATATTGTAATTAACTGACTCCAACAACTTTCACATGTTACCATGAGCACCTAGCTGCGCCTCATCCTCACAAATGTCCAGTGTCACTTCATTTCACCTGAAAATTGATGATTTTATTCAAATAAAATCTGTTCATCCATTCATACACCGAGGACTCTGTAGTATATAAATCAGTATAAGTTAATTAATTTAATTAATTTAATTAATTTAAATTTAATTTAATTTAATTTAATTTAATTTAATTTAATTTAATTTAATTTAATTTAATTTTTAATTTTTTTCTTCTGGAAAAGCACCACTCCTTGACTAATAACAATGCAGAAACAAGCTGTAGTTTGATTATTGGGGATTTCAAACCAGCTGAACACAAGTAAAATACTTTTTGCAGTTTGTCTCAGAGCTTTTACCATCTCCCAGAAATAAAGGGCCATCTCACTGCGGTTTTGCAGTACAGCCCAGAGGAAGAGTGAAGCCCAGGGATGAGGGCAGCGCAGGTCCTGATACATGCAACGTCCACGAAGAACTTTACTGGCACGCTTTGATGAATGAAGAAAAGAATGCTTATTATCACGTCAACAATTTTTAAAAAAAAGAAATCCTATAACCACAAGTACACTCTGTGTGCATATTCTGAAAGGTTCAGAGTACCCTCAGAGACGTCCTTTTGGATGAAGTGAACTGTAAGCCCAAAGCTTTGTAGTAGAAAGGCTGGCAGACATCACCCATTAACAGCTCCAGGACCTCTGACACCTGAGGAAACACGTGGGTGGGACAATAAGTACAACAGTGTCAGGTTTTCTTCACATTTGTAATGAATCAATTTAAGCCTAATTAATGAAAAAGGACAGAATATCTTTGATTACAAAATTCACCTCAAAAAGGGTGACCTCCTTCACTGGTCTGCTCTGATTGTTATCTGTCGCCACTTTTGAGGATGAATTCTGTTTTTCTGATGGGGAGTGACGCTCCACCATTGCCAGCCGCTCTGCTAGGCAGCGCTGTAGCAGCTGATATAGTAAGCTCCCATCTGGCACAGAGCGATAGAGGGTTTCCAGCCTGCCATAAGTTAGGTACTCCAGGATGTTCAAACCATTCTCAATGAAAAGCCGAACAAACTGGGGCTTGTCGTTGATCAGCGCATCTGTCATTGAGTCCTCCAAATCTTCGTACTGTTTAATTGGAGGAAGGAGATCATGTTTTAGGACAGGTCAATATTTTTTATGCCAAATATTTCTCTAAAAATCAGAATTAAACAGTTTTTCAGTCAAAGGTGTTTAAATAGACTGTATAATGTAATGTTATGTATGAATTCTTCTTTCAGTGCACCATCTGCGTGATGTCTTTTTCCCTCCTCACCTTCCACTGGATGTCTCCATTGAAGAGTTCAGTCTTGGCAATGTCAACCCTGTTCCACGTTACTGCTAGTTTCAGCTCATCAGTATAAGGATTGTCCTCAGCTGATGATTGTTGCTTACTTGCTGGAAAACACAAACATAACATAAAAATTAAAATATGGATTAAAAGTTAATGTTATGACTCTTTTGCAAAATTACAGCCTACTTACATACCTCCCACGAGTGTTTTAAGCAGGACTGTGTCAAAGTCATTTGGACTCTCGTGCTCTCCGTGGTAGACTGTAATCAAATGTCTGTTCTGGTAAATGCTCAAAGCCTGGAGACAGAAGATAGAAAAGGGAACAGGAATGACAGAGACATGATCACAAAATGTTTTAGAAAAAGATTAAAGAAAAGACTTGTTCTTTTTTTTTTTTATTAAACTGCAAGAAACAGGTCAAACACAGTTTACTATGGACATGTGATAGTTAAAGCAAAAGATTCTGGAGTTAATCTTCCCAAATTCAACTTTTTATTAAATAAAAAACTGTTAAGTACAGTTTATGACCCGACCAGATCCACTTCGGCTTTGTTCAGTTCCCACCTTATTACATCTAGACCTGGACTGGACTTCTTTAACTTGCTTGAAGACCTTTCACCTCTCATCCAAGAAGCTTCTTGAGTTCTAGGGTCAAATGGTGGAGAGTCCCAGATTTAAACTCTGTGGGACTGCCCCTTCCAAGACGCCTTAATGCTCACTTACATCCTGGGCCATCCTACCTCAGAAAATCACATGATAGGGTGGGGCTAGGTTTCACAATGAGCTCACCAGAAACCCTGGCTGATTGTGACTAGAGATGGCACGATACCACTTTTTTATGTCCGATACCGATATCATAAATTTGGATATCTGCCGATACCGATATGAATTTGATATAGTGTGTTTTTTAATCAATAAAACTGTTTTTTTTAATATCTTGCTACATTTTGTATAAGTTCATACTCAAGTTTAAATAAACAACAACACTAAAGCTATTCTGTTATACCTGTATGTAAAAAAATACACTGCACCCAAAATATTTCATAGTTCAGCAATACTGATCAATCTAATAAACTTAAACCTACTCAATCCTCCCTATTCTGGTATTTTAAAGAGTACTTAGCAGAAATATTAAGCAACCTAACTAATAGGGTTGCAAACTCCCAGCAAAAAAAATTAGGGAACCACCCCCCGCCCTCCACCTCATGATGCTTAATCGACGTAATCAACTTTAATTTGATGCAGTGTGGAAAAAAAATTTAAAATTATTTTTCAAGAATAATTAAATAGATTCAACATCTTTCTTCAACAGAATTGCAGACTGCACAGATGGTATCTTCCCAAAGGAAAAAGTAGTATAGCTTACTAGGGTATATTAGACTTAACAGTTACTATATACAGTAATGGACTTCTATATATTTTACATAAGATTAAAACTTTGGGTGTAAGATTCAGATAATTATTTATTAAAAGCTAGACATTTTAAATGAGAATAAGAAAGAAAAGTATGTCTTTGTGCCCCCTTTTCCCTATCGGCCCCCCTGGCGAAACTTTGCTAGATCCGCCCCTGCACAGTTACCAGCCGTCAGCTGCGTAGAAAAGGATCCTGGTCTAGAAAGTAATATTAAATAAATTCTAACAACAGCTTATCAAGGTTAAACATGCTGCTGTTGTTCAGCCGCTGGTTTCCTCTTTCTGGTGCAAAGTGGGACAAAAACAAACAAGAGAGACGGACTCGTGACAGAAAAGCCGATCAGCTGATCATTAATCAGTTTCACGATTGAAGTAGCAGCAAGAAGAGGCAGTCGCTCCATATATCGGTGGTTAAGCTTAACGTGGGAATGCTTTACAAACATTCAGAGATGAACTTTAGATTAGATTAGATTAGATGAAACTTTATTAATCCCTCGGGTGGGTTCCTCCGGGAAATTCAGTTTCCAGTAGCAAAGCACCGAAAGAAGTTGCACTTACACACTTGCTTTACTTCTCTCTGGGATCACTTCCTCGGAGATGAAATGCCGGTTTGGTAGCGAGGCTACAAATACACACAGCCGCTCTATCACGTGAGCACACTGCTCCAACGTGCTACGGTTATGAGCCGAGTTACACCTTGTCGCAAGTTTTGTGAGGTGCTTTTTTGATATTTAATGGATCGGATTACATTTTTTATTTCTCTCCAATATCCGATCCAGTAATTTACGTCAGTATCGGACCGATACCGATACTTAATATCGGATCGGTCCATCTCTAATTGTGACCCACACCCGTTTTCACACCTCGGCTCATGTGATTAGGTAGAGGATCATTAGGGGGTCCTTTGTCCCTCTTTGGGGGGAAACTACCACTGGGTTTAAATCTGGGACTCTCCACCATTTGACCCTAGAACTGAAGAAGCTTCTCGAATGAGAAGTGAAAGGTCTTCAAGCAACTCAAAGAAGTCCAGACGCTTTTCTTTCCAAGCTCCTTAAACTACGATGACCTGGACGACTGAGAACCTTCACAGACGGATCTGTTTATAGTGGCTTATTGTGTCCCTACATGATCTGTATACCTATTCCTTATTTAAAATGTTTCATTCTGATACATTTATATTGTGTTTCCGTTTTATTATAAAACTTCATTAAAGACTTGGAAAGCTGCCCTGCATTTTTCTTTTCTTTGGTCTTTTTTTAGTTAAATGTGAAAGGTGAATGTCATGAAGTCACAATCTATCAGTGAAGGCTAACATAAGATCAGAATATAAATGCTTATATTTGCAACATTAACGAGGAGGGAAGGAGGCCCCGGGGCAGACCCAGGATACGCTGGAGAGATTATATCTATCGGCTGGCCTGGGAACGCCTTGGTGTTCCCCCGGATAAGCTGGAGGAGGTGGCTGGGGAGAGGGAGGTCTGGGCTTCTCTACTTGGGCTGCTGCCCCCGCGACCCAGCCCCGGATGGATGGATGGATGGATGGTCTTTAAGCAGTTCAGTCTTGAATAACCGAATTCTTTATCACTATTATTATTGCCTTTGTTGTTTCTGTTGCCGTTGCTGTTGTTGTTGTTAGTATTATTATTGCCTGATCATAAACTGTAGCAAACAGTTTTTTGTTTACTAAGAAACAAACTTGAGGGCAGATCTACTCCACAGTATGTTGATGACTGAATAACAAATATCACAGTCCATCAGTAATTTCTGTGTAATCTCATGCATGCACTTAACTTAGTTCAATAAACTCTGAGTATGTTCAGTCTGGTCAGCTGTTCTTGTACGTGAAAGTCTGAGTTTTCAGCCTCAAAGCTTATTGCTAAAATCAGCGATTCTTGAACACACATCCTGGAACAGGGTGCCAACACCTGATAAGTAAAGAACGGTCCACACAGAACCGCTCATCTTAGTTAAGGCGAATATTAATAGCAGTATTTCACATTTTTCTCTCAGAGTGTAAAGAAATGGATAGAAGCACAAATATTATAATATTAACATTAATATATAAATATTAATATAATAATATAATAATATTAACATAAATATTAATATTATTTAGAAAGCTAATTGAAAATAATCAATGTCAGGTTCAATGGTCAAACCTGTCCAGTTTCCTGAAAATTTACAGGGGTACACTGCACACCGTGCAAAGAAGTGACTGTGACTCAGAGCTCACCATGTTTTACAGATGGCTGCAGACATTCACTATTGTACCTCTCTCCTGACCTCCACCATACATCTTTTAATTCAATTGATACGTCAATCAAAATTTTCATATTAGGACACATCATGCCATCAGACCTGTTGTCATTAATTTTCAGTCCAGTTTTTATATTATTTAGTATACTTCAGCCTTTTCTTGACCATCTTTCTACTAATACCATTTATTCTGAGGCTCCCATAAAAAGCAGATGAATCAACCAAACTTTTATTTCTTAAGGACGTGACTATCAGATCCTCCCGATCTTCTGTGGATAAATTTTAGGCATCTCACTTTTTTGTCCTCCACTTTTCCAGTTTCCCTAGATATTTTAAAAACACGCTGCATGCCATGCAAAATTGATCCAAGTTTTCAGCTAATTTTCAGCTGAGCACTGCTATATAATTTTTGTAATTGAATACCCAGTTTAATGTTTCAAAAAATAATCACATTTTCATTCACACTCAACACTAATACAATAATTTATTGTAAAACTACTTTTTGGGGGTATTAGGTTTTGATTTTGATCCAGTGCTATTGAACAATTGCATTATACATATATATGCTACATGTATATGGTGTTATTTTTGTGCCACTATTCTGAGCGCATGTAAAAAAAAAAATTGAGCGCACGTAAAAAAAATTTGCAGTTGCAAGTGTTGCATTTTGAGGAGAAATTTATTTTGAGCGAAGAAAAGCTAAATTTGAGTGAACAAACTTCATTGCTGCATGCAAAAAATGTATTTCAGTGTTTGCTATTATCCATACACACACACAATAGCAGCCCCTCTCGCTCAGTTTTTGCATTTGCGCTGGCTCGCAATGTGTTGCTTGCGCTCTCAACATTTCTGCCTGTGCGCGCTCAACTCTTTCTATACACCGTTATATTGCCACAAAACCAGCCAATCACAGACTTGGATGCAAAAAAATCTGATTGGCTGTTCTGGTCTCCAATCAGCTCGAAGTGACGAAATGCAATATCCCAGAATCCATTTGTCCAAAACTCAAACCAGGCAGTGACGGAGGAACACAGAGTGGTGGAGTTTGAAATATTACTCTTTCTGGGTCACAAAATAAACTTTTAAGATATTTTCATGCGAGAATGGTGCTGTGTGAACTTCAAATATCTGCTCGATTTATCAAGACATCACATATTTGCATAAGTGCTCTAAACGTTTTCAGAGATGCCTGTTACCCACCAGCTGACCGGGTGGTCACTTGGGTTAAACATAATATATAAGGCTGAACTGACAAAAGATCACAGACTACACCACCAGGTATTATAGGAAAAACCATAAAGCCTTTGAACTAAAACAAACGCTGTTGTGACAGTGATGTACACTGTCTTGTTGGTATATGTATGATTTGTATCACCTTCATGTTTCCCTCTCACCTCATATCCAAACCGACATCATGAGCAGCAGCTTTTACAGCTGTGGCTCCAGCAAACATCAGCTGATACTAGAAAGTAATATTAAATAAATTATAACAACAGCTGATCAAGCTTGAACGTGCTGCTGTTGTTTAGCGCAACATCCGCTGGTTTCCTCTTTCTGGCCCAAAGTGGGCGATAAACAAACAAGAGAGACATCAGCTGATCATTGATCAGATTCATGATTGAAGTAGCAACAGGAGAGAGAGGAGAGAGAATGAGAGAAGAGGCAGCTGTGCAGCAAAGACAGAATAACTCCAGCTTTGTGTTTACTTTTAATTCTAGCTGAAGTCCGGGACGAATCGCGTTCATTTTCCCCTCAATACAGATGTATTGTAATTGGTCCAGCCCAGAGTTGATCATGACCAATTGGCTAATCCACCATCTTTCATTGTTTATGCCGTTACAAAAACAAACAAACAAACATAAAAATGAAAAATCACCATCGGCCCACCGGGCAAATGCCCGGTATGCCCAATGGCCAGTCCAGGTATGCGGTCAGCTGGTGGGTAACAGGCATCTCCGAAAACGTTTAGCGCACTTGTGCAAATATGTGATGTCTTGATGAATTGAGCAGGTATTTGAAGTTTACACAGCAACATTCTCGCATTTATTTATTTATTTATTTTGTGACCCAGAAAGAGTAATATTTCAAACTCTGTCACTCTGTGTTCCCCCGCCACTGCTTCGATTGAGTTTTGGACGAAATGGATTCTGGGATATTGTATTTCGTCACTTCGAGCTGATTGGAGACCAGAACAGCCAATCAGATTTTTTTGCATCCAAGTCTGTGATTGGCTGGTTTTGTGGCACAAATATAACGGTGTATAGAAAGAGTTGAGCGTGCACAGGCAGAAATGTTGAGAGCGCGAGCAACACATTGCAAGCGAGCGCAAATGCAAAAACTGAGCGAGAGGGGCTGCTATTGTGTGTGTGTATGGATAATAGCAAACACTGAAATACATTTTTTGCACGCAGCAATGAAGTTTGTTCACTCAAATTTAGCTTTTCTTCGCTCAAAATAAATTTCTCCTCAAAATGCAACACTTGCACCTGCAATTTTTTTTACGTGCGCTCAGAATAGTGGCACAAAAATAACGCCATACCATGTATGCTTTGGTTCTATAAAAACACCCATAATCACAGCTTGTGAGTGAGTTAGCTTTTTCTTTTCACTATGCTGAACCAAATAACAGCCTGAAGTTTCAAGAAAGTCTTTCCCCCAACTCTTCTGCAGACGAAGAGCCAATGCAATGTTTCTGTTGTCAGCACTCACCTGTTCAACTAGTTTGTCAGTCTCTGTTTCTGAAGGAAAATGCTTCTTAAACCGTTCTGCCACTCTGTCTTTGAGATCCACCTTGGGAGCTTTAAGAGCCTCATTGTTGCCTTCACCAGAGGACGGCACAGCTGGAGCTGAAGACAGGTTCTCCAAGACATCACTCAGGAAATCAGCCAAGCCTCCTGAGCCAGCCACAATCAGCCAGGGGATAAAGTTTTTCAGAGAGAGATCCATTCTCTGACAGACATTACAAAAACAATCAAAAAGAAACATTTCCACAATTTAAATGCTAAGTCACAAGATTTTTGTGATAATCAAAACATAAAGCAGAGACTGTACCTTCAGCGTGTCTGCTTCCCCTGATATCAGCATACAAAGGACAGGGATGTCAATGCTGCCACTTCCTTTAAAGAGATACAACAATTTTTAACACGTTTCAATCTTGATAAAATGTTTTTACTAACATAAGCACAACTAAATTTCACTTAACTTCAGCTCAATAAAAGTCTTATAAATCTTAATAAAATATTGTACTCATAGTATGGTACCATCTCTCACCCCATATCCCTGTGCGCTGCTGGGAAATGTATTCCTCCAATCTGGCTCTGAAATCTGTTTCCCCTCCTCTGCGGCCCACACTCCCATCATCCACCAGCAGGAAGGCCTGGTAGTTGTTGTCCAGGTAGCAGGAGTCCCGGGAAATGTTTTGGACATAGTACTTTGCTGGAAAGCTTCCCTACAAAAGAAGAAAAAACTGTTATTACAGTGTTTCTTTGATTAAGATAATTGTCTACAGTGTAATGGAAGTGTAACCACGGTAACCTCTGACCCCATTTCCGCCAGTCCCTTTATTGTGGCGGGAATGAACCCTGTATAAGTTCCAGGTCAATCAGCTGCATGTCCCTGCTCCTCTGGCTGCTGTTGTCCCTGTGGTTGGCGTACTGGTCAGATATCGACAAATTTTACACTACAGACCAGTTGACAGCGTGCAATAACCCGGCCGATTCATTCGTCTTTACACTACCTCACAATCGACTCAACGGTCAGGTTTTTTTCTCCCGCGATCAGCCCTGATCAGCGCGAGATGGCGAGCCACCCGACCACCGCTACGTTGCGGTAGGAGTTGTGAACCTATGGACTGAATCAAATTGTTGCCACATGACCTATCACAGGTCCATGGAACTAAACTAAATCACATACTGGACTACACCTCACCCCACCTCCTTTTGGAACCTAATAAGCTGTTTTGTATTGTCAACATTATTTTTGTTTGTGATATATATGCATATTTTTTTTTTATTTTTTGTACATCCGTCTATACATTTCTCATAACAAACATAATATATATATTTTGAGCTCTACTTTGGTTTCCTGTGTTTTATTCACACCCTCAGGCTCCATAGTCGAAACCAGTTCTGATAGCTCATTGTGTATGAGGCTGCAGTCAGGCGCCCTGGTCCTTTAACCGCGTTACAAGTGGCGAGCCAGCCAGGAGTCTTTGTGTGTGAATATTTTGAGGTGATAAATACAATTTTTCTTTACTTATTTACTTTGTTTTTGCTGAAAATCAAAAATGGATTCAGTTGCACTTTCCGGCATAAATATATCACAGTCTGTGATGATCTCCGGTGTGTCTAACACAAAAGCTGATAACGAAATTCTTGACTACTTGCGTACTTATGGTAATCTTAACCGTCATTTTTACGTGAATGATCCCGCGAGTACTTTCTTCAAAAACCTGATCGCTGAATTTGTAGATACCACTGCTTTTACAACTCTAGAGCCGTTTCTGCCATACACCCACTGTTCTAAAATTGTTGCCGACCTTGTGTTCCGCGTCACAGCTTTGGCCTGTGAGTACGCCGCCGCAGAGGACAGCAGCAGTCCCCCTCCCAACTACCTCAAGGAGCTCAAGCATATTGCTGATCGCAGCGGGCACCGGTTTGAAGATGTCTTGAAGACAGTAATGAGGCAGATTGGTCAGCATTTGCATGAAGCAGGAGCAGGTGATGATGGAAAAAGTGAATATGATGAGGAAAATGGAGTAGATGAGGACATTGGAGTAGAGGAAGAAGAAAGGGAACTGGAGCAGCAGCAATTGTCTTCACCTCCTGCCAGACAGGTTTCCACTGACCAGCAGGGGGCACGACCTCGTCAAAGCCAGACTGGACCAACTCCAAGAGTATCACTCACAGCCCATGATCTCAACCCACCACAAATACAAAGGGTTGTTGTTGAGCATGTGGTCCGAAACCCAGACATAAGCGCCACAACTTCACTACGTCTCCGTGCTTTTTCAGGAAGGATTCCTAAGCCAAGTAGTGAAGCAGATTTTGAATCATGGCATTCCCAAATTGATCTACTGCTTGCCGACCCCAGTTTGTCAGCTCTATACGTCGCCAGACGTATTATAGAGAGCCTGTTGTCACCTGCTGCTGATTTGGTTAAAGGTCTAAGTCCCAACACATTGCCTTCAGTCATACTAAGTGTACTTGACTCCGCTTTTGGAACAGTTCAAGATGGTGAAGAATTGTATGCTCAATACTTAAATATTCTTCAAAATTCAGGTGAACGACCATCCGCTTACCTCCAAAGATTGCAGCTAACCCTCAGCACTGTTGTAAAGCAAGGAGGACTTGCAGCTGCTGACATGAATAAACATCTGCTGAAGCAGTTTTATCGTGGGTGTTGGGATAACACTATACTAACCAAATTACAATTAGAACAGCAAAAGGACAACCCACCACCTTTCTCTGACTTATTGTTGTCGTTACGGACAGAAGAAGACAGACAAATTGCTAAGGAGTCACTTATGAAAAAATACATCGGTTCATCAAAACAAAAAGCCAACATCCAATCCCAAAGCACTTGTTCTTGTGGGCACTCTACAGCCAATGAAGAGCTAAAAGAAATGAAAAAACAACTCCAAACCCTCCAACAGCAAATGTCCCAACTTTTGTCCCGAAAAAGCCCAACCGAGTCAAAGTTTGAGTCACGACAAAACAAGTCCAGTCATTCTTCACCTCAGTCAAATGCCAAACCCAAGCCATGGTACTGTTTTAACTGTGGAGAAGATGGCCATGTTTCTTCCACCTGCAACAACAGAGCAAACCCCAGTCTTGTTGAACAGAAAAAGAAACAATTAAGGAAAAAACAGCAAGAATGGGATGCTAGAAATACTCCATCTTTAAACTAGAAGGAGCTTCTGTGGTGGGACACATAGGAGCTGCGTGCACTAACAGTCCCAGAAACCACAACAAATTTCCATTGCTGCCAAAAGGGCTTGTGGGGACCAAAAGCACAGGACAAATTCAAATCAAGGGCAACCATTTCAACTGTCTTCTTGATTCTGGCTCTCAGGTTACTACCATTCCTTATTCCTTCTATAACACTTATCTTTCAGACCATCCAATCAAACCACTAAATGATCTGTTGGAAGTAGAAGGAGCAAATGGACAAGCCATACCTTACCTGGGATACATTGAGATTAACATGACGTTCCCAGCTGATTTTTTTGGTTCATCCATTAATGTTGATACACTTGCTCTTGTCGTGCCTGACGTCCAGCAGTCACACCCAATGATACTTGTTGGTACCAACACTCTTGACGTTGCGTACAGCAAACACTGTGATACCCACTCTGAGCAGTCATTCCTGCCAACTGGTTCCGGTTACATTGCAGTTTATAAAATCCTCCAGTGTCGCCACGTCCAGAATTCGAATGACCAATATGCTCCTGTAATCTTGAAGTCAGACCAACCACATACCATTACTGCCGGCCAAACCACTGTCCTTGAGGGATGCCTAGTCACAAGGCTATTCCAAGGTGAGAAAGCAGTTATTCTGGAACACCCCACCTCCAGTTCTCTGCCTGGTGGACTCCTAGTAAAAACCTGCCTTGTGGACTTACCTAAACATCGGCCATGTTCTCTGCCTGTTGTAGTGAGTAATGAGTCTGACCATGAAATCCACATTCCAGCTCGAGCTATTATTGCGGAAATCAGCGCCATCCAGGAAGTCATTTCCAAAGAGCAACACATCCAGTATTCAGACCAGTCTATAGAGTCGTTACCTCCATCTCAACCACAATACAACTTTGGAGATTCCCCTTTAACTCCAGACTGGAAAGAACGCATTGTTCAAAAACTCAGCAGTATTCCTGAAGTATTTGCCAAACACGATCTGGATTTCGGCAGGACCGACAAAGTTAAACACCAAATCAAATTGTCCGATCCAACCCCTTTCAAGCAAAGACCACGACCAATTCACCCTCAAGATCTTGATGCTGTAAGGAAACACCTGCAAGAACTTCTTGACTCTGGCGTTATCAGAGAATCCGACTCACCATTTGCCTCTCCAATTGTGGTTGCACGTAAAAAGAACGGCAGTGTACGTCTTTGTATTGACTACCGCAAACTCAATATGCAAACAATCAAAGATGCTTATGCTCTGCCTAAATTGGAAGACACCTTCTCCGCACTTGCAGGATCAAAGTGGTTCACGGTGCTGGACCTCAAGTCGGGTTACTACCAAATTGAAATGGAGGAGAAGGATAAGGCAAAGACTGCCTTTGTCTGCCCAGTAGGATTTTGGGAATTTAATCGGATGCCACAGGGGATTACCAATGCACCAAGCACATTCCAACGGCTGATGGAAAAGTGCATGGGAGAGTTAAATCTAAAAGAAGTCCTGGTTTTCATTGACGATCTCATTGTTTTTGCACCAACTCTTGAGGAACATGAAGCTCGCCTGATGAAAGTTCTCACCAGACTCAAAGATTTTGGCTTGAAGCTTTCACTTGAGAAATGCATGTTCTTCCAGACATCTGTGAAGTATCTGGGCCATGTAGTGTCCCAGGCTGGTGTTGAAACTGATCCAGACAAGATTTCCACACTCACTTCTTGGCCAGTGCCAAATAACTTGAAGGAATTAAGATCTTTCCTTGGGTTTGCTGGGTTCTACAGACGTAGTTTTTCTCCCGCGATCAGCCCTGATCAGCGCGAGATGGCGAGCCACCCGACCACCGCTACGTTGCGGTAGGAGTTGTGAACCTATGGACTGAATCAAATTGTTGCCACATGACCTATCACAGGTCCATGGAACTAAACTAAATCTGGACTACACCTCACCCCACCTCCTTTTGGAACCTAATAAGCTGTTTTGTATTGTCAACATTATTTTTGTTTGTGATATATATGCATATTTTTTTTTTATTTTTTGTACATCCGTCTATACATTTCTCATAACAAACATAATATATATATTTTGAGCTCTACTTTGGTTTCCTGTGTTTTATTCACACCCTCAGGCTCCATAGTCGAAACTAGTTCTGATAGCTCATTGTGTATGAGGCTGCAGTCAGGCGCCCTGGTCCTTTAACCGCGTTACAGAAGCCTGAAACCTTTGGATCTTTTTTGTGTGTTTTAATAGGAGATACAAATACAGCTTGGTCCCAAGACTACCAGTATAGTATAGATTTGCCTTACTTTGAGCACTCAATGATAAAATTCACATAATCTTACTAACCCAAAACGTTGATTCTGTTCATCTGGACGTAGCATTTTCAGCGGGAGAAACACTTCGTTGCAAATCCAGCTGACTTCTTCAGTCTCAGCTGACTGCAGGTTTTCCCAACATCATGAACAGTAAATTTGCATAATGGCTGATACTAACACCACTGAATAAACATTGGGTCAGTTTCTTGATCATTAATATGCATATTGTCATTAGCACTGATCAATGACCATTAATCAATGGCCATGAGTACCATCTAGAGAGAGTTGGGGAATGGCTGCAATCACAGCATTGGCCTGTATGTTTAAATAGACTGCAGAGTCTTGGCCTGGCGAGGTAGCTCTTCTGTGTTGTGCCATTCACTTTAGCCAGAGGCTGTTTGGTTTCCCTGATGTATAAATCATGGCAATCCTGCTGACACTTAACAGCATCCACTTTATTACTCTGTTTGTGTCAGGACCCGACTCTTGGGGTGGATCAGTTTTTGGCGCATCATTTTTTGGGGTATTAAAGCTACAGAGACACAGTGTTGGGAGAAAATGTGTTTCAACTCTTCCGATACTCCTGACACATACAGAATCACTAAGGGTTTTTGCTTAGGCGGCAGTTGTCCTTCTTCTCACCTGGATTGGCTGGAGCTTTCTTTAGGTCCCTTCCTAGTTTTGGGTAGGCTGACAGGGAATCACAAGAAAATCATATCAAGAAGGCCCTGAGTAAATGTGTTTATCCCAGCTGGACATTTGTCAAAGCTGGAAAGGCACCTAAAGAAAGTTCCAGCTGGTCCAGCAGAGACGAAGGACAACTGCTGTCTAAGTGAAAACCCTTAGTGAGACAGTTGAAATGCATTTTCTCTAAACACCAGGTCTCCATGGCTTTTATACACGAAACACACTGCCAAAAATTGGTCCACCGCAACGATCGGGTCCCCCAACACAAACAGAGTAATATAGTGTACTGGAATTGTAGTTATGGGCATTGATCAATGGTCATTGATGAGTGGTTGTATTCAAGGAACTGACCTTGTAGACTATTGCTCTTCAGTGGTGCTAGTTTCAGTCATTATGCACGTGTACTGTTTATAAGGTTGGGAAAACCTGCAGTCATCTAAGACTGAAGAAGACAGTTGGATGAGTGACGTAATGTTTCTCCCACTGAAAGCCTTACTTCCAGATGAACAGAATCAACTTTTTGGGATTTACTTGCCTGGATAACTGAGCATGCATCAAGACAATGTCTTACTTATCTTAAATTTGGGACATATATTTATACTAATTATAAGCAATTAAAAAATCAATTAAAATGAGAAATGTAAATCAAATCTTTAAGTGAGCTTTTTGCAAAATAAAGGTGAACACATGTTTAAACGTGTAAATGTCTGTACTACCTGAGGGTTGACCAGCTGCTCTCGTTTTTTCACAAGGCCCCACGGAGCAATGCCCAACGCTACCACCTTGTTGAGGGAGACTGAAGATGCTGCAGCTGCATGATCTCTCACTGCCTGTCCAACACACCTGCCAACACCTTCACGCAAACCTGTAGTTAAGATCCATGCACCTGGGGGAAACAGGTAGATGGTAAATTTCCTGGTTCAACCTGTATACTAAGTAGCTTACTGTGCCGTGCCACTAAATAATTCCGAAATGTTAAAAAGCTGTGTAAAATAACACCTGAATAATAATTAACAATAATTTGCAAATCTCATATCTCTATATGTGATACCATTAGCTAATATGTTGTCCATAACTGGAGTTATTTACATTTTGCACCACTTCATACCTATTATTTATTATTTATTATTTATTTATTATTATCTGTTACATTTCTTTGAATAGGCTTAAAAATCAAACAAAAATAATGTATTAAGCTGTGAAACTGTATCATATTATTTTTTTATCATTTTCACTAAAACACTGTCAGGGTCATGAGTCTGGTGACCCAGTGTTTACGTATTGTGCATTTAATTTTTTAATTAAATTCTTAGGTTTTGTTCCTTTGCCTTTAGTTTAACTTGTCTCCACATGTCATGTCATTCTTGTCGCCATGTTCCCGATGTCTCCCCAGTCACTGTGTTAAGTTTGGCTGGAGTCTGAGTTTCGGTCTGTGTGTTTATCTGTCAAAGAATTAAGAGCACTAGAAATACTAGAAAAACCAAAAAGATGCATAAAAAATGTTTTTATATGCAGCGTGTTTTAATGGCGAGTGTAAGTACAAAAGCAACGTGTTTGCTTTCTCACTGCTACACCCTGCCCTGGACCTTATCCAATAATCATGTTTACTTAGTGTGAGCCATGTAGCAACTTGCATATTTGTGTGAACGATTTTTTCATTGCTTCTTGTACTTGTTTTGAAAGAAGAGCAAGTGACAGGAGATCAGTATCACCATGTGCTACCTGCACTTGGTACAGTAGTCAAAGAGAAAATTGCCATTTCAGTACAAACATTAGGACCAGACTAGTAGTACAGTATGCTTTTTTTAGAGCTTATAGTATAATCCATTGAGTAAACAATACTACTTCCATCCTGGTGTCTTGAGTGGGAAACTGCTTTATTTACGATCACAGCATCTCCAGAGTCCTTAACAGCGATACCTGACATCCCAGGTGTGCTGCAGGATGTATAATATCTTCTACAAAGATGACTGCAAGATGGGGTTTGGCCATCATTGATATGTGATTGCATTAAGATGACTTACATATCTCGATGCATGCTCAGTTATCCAGGTAAGGAAATGTTTCAGCTATATTTTCATAGCTGAAAAACGTATTTCCAGGTGAACAGAATCTGCTTTTTTTTCCTTTTACAGCTTTATAAATCTAGAAACTAAACAAAGTTAAGGTAAGGCATTCTTTTAGACATTTTTTATATGGTAAAGGGAACCATCTGGAAATGACGATAGCATCTGCTAACCAACAATCAAATATTTCAGCAAACATCTCACAGAAATTCCAAGCACACTGTAATCATTATAGATGAGGCACTGACAGAGTGACAGATGCATAAAGTTTTTACCTGTGCTTTGTGACGCTTTCACCAGTCCCTGTCTGAGGACCTCCCGTACCCAGGTCTTCACCTGTGTCCTGCTCTCTCCACCCACAACAGAAACAAGGAGGTTGGGTCTAGGAAGACCCCATATTGACTGGGCTGTCAGTATGTTGTACACCACTGAAGGCTCAGTGCTCCATGACAGGCGCAGGAACTAAGATTAGACATTTGATGGATTAAAAGAAACAATTACATGTCAACAACACAAAAAGGCTTGGAAATTAATGAATTGTGATCTAGTATTAAAGCTAAAATGATGCTTTGGTTGTTTCAACCTTTAAATTGTGATTAAAACTTTGAAAATGAAAATGACCCTTAACCCATTAGAGCCCAGACCAATTTTTACTGTCAGGAAAACTATGGGAGAGTCAGTGTTAAAGGTTTTACAGGAACTTTCCTCAATATGTTAAGGAGTGGCTTGTTCTTTACTCTGGTACTGACTTTGTTTGTTTAGTAGCAGGTTGAAGGTCAGGGAAACTCAAAGTACTGACTACCAGAGCTCCGGGTTTATCTGGATCTTTATTTAACCCACCTTTACACCTTTACATGAATTTTCCTTTAAAAACATTTTCACATTTTCCAAAACTCTAAGGCTGTGGAGATGAAGCGTTATGGGACAGAAAGAAAAGCACCCACATGGCTGTGCCTCTTGCTGGCTCCTGCAAACTGCACCTCTCCAAAGGCATCAGTTGGTTGTTCAGAGGAGTGCTCCGCACTTTCCCAGTGCTTCAAAATTGCTGTGCTGAAATAATCTCCAACAGCCACAGAGGCATGGTCATCTCTCGCAGCCCCACACTGACAAAATTCACTACTACTGAGAGAGGTGGAGGGATACAAACATCACTATGAGAGTCAACTCAAATTACAAACATGTCACTATCAAAAGGCAGAGGTCACAGTACCTGAAGGAATCTTCTACAAAGGTGCTGCACACTCGTTTCTTGATGATTTTGGGGATCCAACTCTGAAAGCAGTTTTTAAAAAGTTGTTAAATAGTGATTGACTTATACGGATTTCTGAGCCTGGTTTAACAGTGAGCCTGTGTATGCACATATCCTGTAGTAGAATAATACAACCCACAAGTCAAACATTTTATTTTTTTAATTAAACTTTTAAATTGGCCTAGGTACTCATTGGTATTCATTTATAATCTGCTATTATGCAAGTGGAATGAAAGCTCGGTATGTGACCCTCAGTACTGACATTTTTACAGTGTGTTGAGTGTCTGAAGCTCAGGTTTTTCGAAACACTGCAGTTCAAAACAACCACGTCATGTTTGAGGTTCTGGTTGTATTTCACCCCAGTGTTGACAGGTTGCTTACCTGCTGCTTCTAGGAATGTAAGCAAGTAAGCCAAGGTGCCAGGATTTCCATTTGTATGAATCAGTGTCATTTGAGCTGAGTCTTGTTATTACTAAATGATTGTTTTTAATACTACAGCTTCTATTTATAACAAGGGGCACAAGAGCCACTTGTATATAACAAAACAATACCTTCTTTCTCATTATTATTTTTGTGGATTATGAAGGTTAAGGAGAAAACCGGCAGAAATTGTCAGCTCTTACTCCCATCTTTTTGGGAGAAAAAAAAGGCATGCAAGTTCATTATCATTACACTTAGGGACTTAGAAATTAAACATCTTCTCCCTCTCCTTTATCTTTCCTGCTTGGCTTCTCATGTCTTGTCTAGTCTTTTCTATCTCAAACCCTCAAAGAGTCTCTCAGTCTCAGTGTTCTCTTAAACCTAAAGAAGAATTATGGATTTGATCAACTGGTCCTTTAATGCAATTGAGGAGAACCCGGGCTTCTCATCGAGAACCTGTGCTTTGTGACGCACCAAAGTCTTGAAAAGTTTGGTGGCATTTGAAATGAAGAACTCGATTTATACTGCAGAAGCTTGTCAGGGTCAACGAAAGGTTCGTAAGGATATCAAGATGCGAGTCTGGCTGTTTTTAGAAACTGAGGCAGAACTGGATTTAACCAAGACATCTGCAGACTGAGTTGCACTTCTCATCGAGAAGCCTGGGTTCGAGAGAGCCCGACTGTCCTGGATGGACGTTCCCTGCCGGTTACACAATCTATGTCTGGCGGAACTGTCGCGTCGTGTGCCTGACGGGACTGTCAATCAAGGACATCGAACACATCTACCTATTCAGAAATATGATAACAGGGTTCTTGCTCATTGGAGCTGTCTCGGCCCTGGCTTATCGAAGATTAAAGAAAGCAGTTACGGCTGTTCAAATCCCCACAAGGCTGGCCGCTATAATCGAAGCGACGGGGAGGGCCTTGAATACTCAGACTGTGGTCTTAGAGAAGCTCGCGGCTCTTCAACGGGAAATTGAGAGACCTGGTGACAAGTGTCAACTAATTCAAACAACCACCATCTTCATTTCATGCGGTTACCCCCACTGGTGCCAGCTGGAAAGCCCCAAGGCCGAGGTTAATGGAAATAACAAAATTCTCCTTGATAACGGGACTGTGTGTTTTTGGACTCTTTACCCTTATTCTTCAAGGCCACCTGTATCGACTGAAGGAATGCTGGCTTTCACTTAACCGGGTGAAGGGATACCTTCTCTCAAGGGACGCACACAAATGCACACATATGCATGTACACTGACACAGACATACCGCCCCTCACCTCCAAACACCTCCGATCCATGTCTTCTATGTTGTGAGATGTGATGATTCAGCACATAGCACATGAATCATCACATGGGCTTAGCATTTTCTGTTCTTTAACTTATCTCCCTTTAGGAGCTCAGTCTGGGTGGAGTTCTCTTTTCTCCTCATCTTTCCTCATGTTGTGTATTTCCATTGTGCTACCTCTCTGACCTGTCTTCCCCATGTGATGTCTATGTAATGTATATACAGTCGAAAGGGTAAGATGGCGCTGGTTGCCAGCAGCTTCAACCCAATTTGCTTTGGGATCAATAATGTATTATCAATCAATCAATCAATCAATCAATCAATCAACTTAGGTTTTTGTACAAAGGAAAATACATTTAGTGGGGTTTTTTTCATCAAATATGAATTTCTTTTTTTTTAAAAAAAAAAAAAAAAAAAAAAAAAGAACATCAAACGCTGTCGATGTTAACTCTCAGGAAGCTTATAATTCAACAACAGTTAAATTCACTTCCAAACTTTGAATGGGGATGTAGTTTGTTTGTTTGTTAAGGAAAAAACAGCCTTAAATCTGGGTAGTTATAACAATAAATATAAACAATATTTTCTCGCTATATAATGAATTTGAAATTGGTTTGTTGTGCATTACACTGAATTACTAAGCAACTAAAACAGTCTTAACTGAGGGAGAAAATGGTCTTTGCTGAAACACATCGTTCTTTACAGCTACTGATTGCTGTCTGTAACAATTTCTGCATTTTTCTTCCTTTATTTGTACAATTATTTCTCTAAAACATATGTCGATCAAAATTGTTGCTATACATGCTTCTGTGACAAGTGGCCATGTGGAGAATAGTGCAACCTGTGAGATTAGCAGGTGTGCGTGCAGAGATGAGTATGAGATTGTTTTGAAACCTTATGCTTTAAAAGTTTCAGTGTTTCACAAACCTTTCCTTTGCCTATTACTAATGTGATCCCCACAGGCCTCTTTACTGAAAAAGCTGCAAAACACCTCGGCAGCTAAATTGAATGAATGGAATGCAGCCATCTTTAATGTTATCAGTAAACAAGATTACATGCTTAATTGCATACATGTAGTTATGATGCTATGGGTATACTAGTAGACATAAGTTGGGCTCTTATATTGTGCTTTCCATTTTTCTTTTGAGTAAACGTTATTGAATTGCTATAGAAACCTTTCACTGAACCGGTTTATACTTAGTAAAGCTTCCTTTAAGGTCCACCAGTTAGACAAGTTTCTGAGACGTTTGTGGGTGGCTCACCATCGCCATTACTTGAAAATTCCAAGTATAACTTTTTTAAACATTCAGCTTTTTTTTCTTTTGGTTAGTTGCTTTCTCTTTTGTTTTGTTTTTGCAAACATGCCATGACATCACAACAGCAGTTGAAGGGTTTTAGTGAAAGCGGACCTACCTGGCTCTTTTCTGTTTGGCAGATATTGTCTGTGTTGTCGCCTCTATCTCCTTCCTCTATTCTTACTCCTTCTTCTTTTGCTCCCGTGTCATTCATGTTTCTCCTTCAGTCGTTCTCAGTAAGAAATGTGTGCGGAAGGACTAAAACTGTTGATTTCTGACGAGTTTCCACCTTGTCTCCTACTGCTGAACTCCATTCCCTGCCACTGTCGTCACTCTGCATGCACACAAAATAGGTGCAGCCAGCCATGTAAAGGTGTGGTTTCACAGAGGAAGACAGTTCCTCCAAACTTTGAAAACAAGAAATTCCAGTCAAAACCACTCAGACACGGAGTCTGAGCTGGTCTAGCGTTCATTGCAATACTTCCCCATCCTCTTACCTGGTCACTCCCATCTGATGTGGAAAAACTGAATACCTTTAATAACACATTTAGACACCACTGTAGCAGACAGACAGCTAAGCAGCTTTGAGCTAAGCTAAAAATACCACACATTTGCAACTCAGCCTGTTAGGTATGAGTCTCTGTGGTGTTAAATATTTATGCAGGCAAATATATTTGTTTGAAATGCAAATTTCAGTCAAAAAAATATTATTAGAATTAGAATTTTTATTCAGCTGAAATTTAGTGCAATGTGTGCATGGGTTCCATTTGCTTAATCGTAACTTTTAAAAGAAAATTTGCAGCTGCTTCATGGCCCTGGTTAAACGATTTCAAAGGTTCATTATGAAAGTAGAACATGTATCAGGTTTTAAACCTGCAAGATTCCATTATTTATTTTCCTTATAGACTATACATGAAAAACACACACTTGATTCGCTTACATATTTATTGTATATCACATTTAAATATTGACACATAAAATAAAAGGTTGGACTGATGTGGCTAAACATTTCATACAACTGCTTTCATCAACAATGTCGATATATTTAGTTGTCAGTAGCTGGAAACTATGTTGGGAACTCAGGAATACGGCAGATAGTAAACAGTGTCTTTAACACTATGACTATATTGCCAAATCAACTCAAACACACACACACGCAGTTTCATTGCCTAATGTTGGACTTAAAGTAACCTTTTGTGGCGTTTTGATTCTTATGTTTGCTTGTTGCTCCAAACACACCCCGTCCATATTCCTACTACCACTCCTTTTTTTTTTCTAATTGCAGTTTGGGTTTTCTGTGACGACACACTCCATCCTGCCTTCCTTTTGGCCTGTTGTGTGGCCGGTCTCATCTGTAGCTATTGCTTAGGTGTGCTTACTTTGGATTCATCAGTTTGAGCCTTTCTGAGTCTTTTAAGAAATTACCCAATCGTAATGGACTGTGCCTTCTTCACACAGCATTTGATGTGCAATGACCAATGCCTTTTTTAGAATAATATTCCTGATCCAATACCGAGACATGTGGGAGGATGATCCTCTTGATAAAGACTTCATGCTTGAGAAGATAATGAAAGGAGCAGACAAAGAAGGATGGGAGTGGTACTCAACAATCAGGTTGTAAATGGTAAAAGAATTGATTTCTTACATAACAGTTTTCTGCTGTCCCATAGCACCCAAAGCGCTTTATAGCACATGTCACATTCACCCATTAATTTACATTCATATTCCGATGGATAAATTGAAGAGTAATTCGGGATTAGTATCTTGCCCAAGGATATCTACCATGCAGACTGGGGGAGCTAAGGATCAAACCACCAACCTTCCAATCTACCTCCTGAGTTACAGCCACTAACGTTAGAACTTCTAGTAGATGTCACTATATTCCTACCCTTTAGAGAAAGTGTAGCTGTGTGGACCTGCGAGGACCCCATGCACCCCTCACACACACTCTCCACAATGCTGTTTTCTGGCAAGAGGTACTGCAGCATTCGGGCCCTCACTGCCAAACTGTGAAACAGTCTCTTCCCCCAAACCTTCAGACTCCTGAACACTCAGTGACTGGACTGACACATACAATGATTCGTTCACACACGTCACTACCTCAAGCACTTATCTGCACAGTCTCATACACACACACATGCACACCTTCATACACCAAGTTATTTTTTGCACAACCCACTGTTATTGTTGTACTTTTCTGTTGCACTGTGTCTGGACTTTCTTGTGTCTGTATCGTTCCATTCTGTCTTGGCGTTGCACTGTTTTTTTTGTTGTTGCTTTTTTTGAAATTCTTGCACACTTACACTTTATGTAGTTCTGTGTTGTTTGTTTGTTATAAACTATATATGTAGAAACATGGTCTTGGAAGAATTTTGTCTGAGTTTCTCTGTGTACTGTACCACTGGTTGAAATGATAATAAAGCTACTTGACTTGACTTGACTCAAGCTTAGTCAAGTGAAAATAATCAGTATGTGAATACTGATAGACTGGTTCTTTAGCTACATGCCTAAACACGCCTAAACATGGCAATGAGTAGGTTGACAGTGTTGGCAAGGTTACTTTTAAAATGTATTCCACTACAGATTACAGAATACATGCCTCAAAATGTATTTTGTAGCGTATCCTGTTACGTTACTCAATGAGAGTAACGTATTCTGAATACTTTGGATTACTTAATACATTATCATGCTTTTTTACAACTACATGAATGTACTATTGCTGTGTGATTTATTTTACTATTACTGAAGATTACTCACCATACCAATACCAACTAGATTTTTAAATCTTAATATAAAATGAGTAACAGTAGGTGGACATTAGGTAAGGCTGCACTTTTTGCAGCGATCTCGTATAGAAAACTATTCGACGCATATATAAAACAGAGCCGCGGCTCCAAACCGTAGTAAAGGGACCTCTGGCTGCGGTGGTTATTATTATATTTACATGCTTTCATCTCCCGTTTCTGCTCGGTGACAATTTGTACTTTTCGACTCTCCTTTTTTCTCCCTCCCCCACGCTCACACACACATAACGGGAGGAGCAGTCCCACACATTCTCCCTGCAGCACGGACTACACTGCCCATGAGGCTACATTCTTTAGGCTACGCCTGTAACACTCTGCCTATTGCCTTCATATTAAATAATTTTTTGAATAATAATTGTTTAAAATATTTCTTCACGTCACGGATGCAAGGAGGGGTGATAGGGGATTGAGAGATTGAGAGACACAGAAATTATACATACACAGTGTTCTGTATAGTGTTCAATGTTCATTTTAGATGTCAAAAAGTATTTGCGGCTCCCAGTGTTTTCTTTTGCGTGGAAGTCGCGTCCAAATGGCTCTTTGGGTGTTAAAGGTTGCTGACCCCTGCCTTAGCTGGTCACTGGTATCTGATGTGGTAAAAGTGAATACCTTCAATGACACATTTAGACACCGCTATAGCAGACAGACAGCTAAACATGCTTAAGCTTGTGTTCTCTAAATGCTAATCAAGCTGAAAATAAAACACATTTAAAATGTGGGAAGGGAAGATTGGAAATTGGTCTATAACTAGTCAGCAAATCATTGCATACTGGTTTTATTTACATTTTACACACTTTATTGGAATTTGGGTTGTGTCATGTGCTGATAAGCCAAACCTGATAAAGTTTTCTTCTTCACATTAATATAAATATATACCAGGAGCTAATAGCTAATTTGTTTAGTACTAGGCTAGAAACAGAGGTAAACAGCTAGCCCGGCTGTGTCCAAAAGAACAAACCCTGTCCTGCAACTACTGTCATCAAATGATACGCCTGCAGCCAGGGTAGTTAATATTACTAACTAAATATTTAAAAATACTTGAACTAGAGGCTATTTTTTGTATTTCTAATAAGAATTCAATTATTAAGTATGAAAGCTTTATTTAAAAAAAACAATGATGCAGACACAAAAGGTATTATCATGCTGACATTGCACAGAGAAATTATTTCCTTTGTACATATGACAATAAATGCTTTGAATTTTAAATCATAATGTGATTCTTAATAGACATTATTACAGATTATGTAAGAATATGTTGATTTTAAATTCCAGAAGTGTTTTTAAAACAAAAGTAATGATGGTCATGTCATTTCCCAACTCAAATTACACACACACACACACACACACACACACACACACACACACACACACACACACGATAAATTTCTTTTTCATTTCAGTGTTTATCAGTGAGGATCATGGTGGCGGACTGAACAGAAGTTGTCAAAAGGGAGCGTACGCGATTCTTGTTTCTTTTCCTGATCTTGAATGAAGGCGTTATCCTTGATATAAAGTGTCATTGAATCAAGCTGAGCTGGAAGAGGAGGGTAGCACATCTGTATAAAACAACAGGTAGAATAAAAGAAGTGAGAGGGACAAATTTTAGTAAAAAATATACATTTTAAAATAAGGTCGAAGTAACTGAGTTTGTACGAGAAAGCAATATTTGCCTTTCAGTATGCAGGTTGTTTTGTAAGCATACTAATTTCACGAGTTCTGTGAAGTACCACGTAATGCAGGTGGAGGTCGAGGAGGTTTGAATGTGCTTCCTTGTGCTAAAGTATCCACAACCCAGCTGATGGCACTGGAGCAGTACTCGATCTGAAAAGAAGAACAAGAAGGTGTATCTGAGAAAAGAGTCAATGAGTCAAGACAACTTGAGAAAACCTATGAGAATATGTAATGCTTGTTTTTTGGGAAGTTTGTAAAACATTTTAGCTGACACACATGGAAAACTATTGCCTTTGTTCTTTGAAAACAATTGTACTTTTTCCTTTTCTCTGTAAAAACTCACTCCACCATGCCTTCCTTTCGGCCTGTTATTTGGCAGATCTCACCTGTAGGCATTGGAGAAGCTGTTGTGACCTGTTTCCAAGCATGAAAGTGGCAAAACCTGGTCCCTGTGTGCCAGTGAAGCAGTCAGCAGTAGCGGTTTTTGATACGGGCGACACGGGCGGTTGCCCGGGGCGGCATCAAGGGCATCGGCAAAAAATATAAATAAAAAAAATGCTCGTACTCATGCTGCCCCAATGTCATGCTAGCGCATACTGGGGATGGCACGGGCACCGATCGGTTTTCTATCGCCCATTTGCTGGGAGTAAGGGCACCCTCCGTTTGCGAGGTGCGCCTATTGCTTGCGGCACAGGGAGGAGAGGGCGGGGCGGCGGATTCTGTGGCTGGCTGGAGCGGCATCTAATAACCAACTCACAAAATAAACAAAATAAAATCAAACCAACAAACGTGAAAAGCGAGCACGACAGCCCTCAGTGCGCCCGCTTGCTGCTGAAGTAAAAGTAAACTTTATTGTCATCTCCGCTACATACAGTCCAGTATATAGAGAGACGAGACAACAAAGCTCCAGTTACAGCAGTAACAGGCGCCAGAGGGAGTGTTCGCCCAGGGCGCCAAACAGGCTAGGACCGCCACTGGCAGTCAGTGTCCAGTTCCTAAATGGCTCTCCTCTCAAACATCTTTTTGGAATTTGTTTTTGTTTTCTGCACTAAATAATATAATACACCATTTCTTTGTGTGTGCATTTATTTTTACAACTGATTGCACTAGCTGGATTAGCTTAAGTTCTGCCTCTGCTTCTTTAATGTGACATTCTTCAATCCATAAAAGTACTTAGTACAGAATTACTTACAGTCACCCAAAATAACAACTTCACATAATCCAACCTAAAACTGACTTTTGGCTGTACAGTAGGTATTTTCCTACTTTCCTATTTTATTTTTAAACACCTCTTAATGTATTATGCCAACTGCCACCTGCTATGAAGTGCTTTAACCTTTATATAGAATAGTTTAACTCTGCAGACATGCTCTTTCACAGCAGCTCCACATATGTATCACGAATGACTCAAATGGTACAAAATGATAAGTTGGAGCTTCGGTTTTACCTGATTCTCCAGAGACCGTAGTCTGTGTTCAAAGTCTCTGCTTTCACTCAGATGTTTAAGCACACCATCTACCCTATATAAACAAAGATACATTTACTTCAGAATGATGGAGTCACAAAGTAATAAATAATGCTGCTACAGTGGAGGATGAAGGTGTGCTCACTTGGCAGACATCCGTTTGAGCCTTTCTGAGTCGCTGCTTTTCTGGATCTTGATTCGAGCAGTCAGGAAGTCTTCCTTCTGAATCGTTTCCCACATTGTTAATCTGTTCGCTGCCTTTGCTTCCAAGTCTAACACTGATAGAAAAGACCAAGGGTTGAAATGATTACCTTTCAACTCAGTTTTCATGCTTTCATCACTGCTAAACTGAGGTCAGTGAGCAAGTAATCAAAGAATCTATTATTGTAACCTGGCACTGCCATTTTTAGTGAGCAACTGAGTGATAACAAGGCAGGCACTGTTTAACCAAAACTCACACGTAGCAAAATGTGCTGAATAAAATTTAGAAGATATCAAATATCAAATTCAATCAATCTGTGGCTTTTTGACTCATTACTCATAAAACCTTTTACTTTAAAGTAATTAAGCAATAACTGTATTAAATGAATAACTTGATTTAATAGGAACCAAGTCTCCTGACTCCAATACTGACCAAAGTGGTGGATCTTTACAGAGGGCACTTTGCGAATAACTCTCCTAATAAAGATGTTGATGTGTGACAGGATAATGAAAGGAGGAGCCAAAGAAGGACGGGAGTGGTACTCAGCAATTAGGTTGTAACGCTGGAACTTCCAGTAGGTGTCACTGTGTTCCTGCACTTTAGAGAAAGTGAAGCTGTGTGGATACAAGCAGATCAGAGCCACTGAGTCAAACCATTCAGCATGTGAACGCACCTTCAGATATATAATAAAAGACTTGTTCTTTACCTAAACATGGCAATAAGCAGGTTGATGAGCAGGATGTTGGTGACCAGGAGATATACGACTAGCAGAATCACTACCAGCCAGTTACTCTCATGATTTCTACACGGCTCTTCACCGCTCTCAATCAAAGTCACATTGTGTGTACAAGTGATATCCCAGCCCTTGCCCACTGTCATAAATTGGAAAAATAAGAAATGGTTAAAATTACAATAACACTCAATTTCAAATTGCTGTGATAAAAGTAGGTTCCAGGAAAGTGCAGCATTTTAAAACAGATTTCAGCTTATAACACAGATTTTCTTATTTTTATGCCACTTGCACAAACACTTGTACCATCCATCTCTTCCACAGGGATCTGTCCAAAGATGTGCAAGTATGGCCTGTAGAAAACTCTCCGAAAAATGCGATTCAGGTTTGGATCATAGTTGTAGATCAGAGCCTGATTGGCAACTCCATACGCCATGACCCACACACCCAGGAAGAAGAGGAAGAAGAAGACATCCTTCATCTAAACAAGAGGAAATTGTCATCTTGTTTGCTTCATTATTTATTTATTCATGTATGTATACTTAAATATATATATATATATATATATATATATATATATATATATACACATATATACATATATACACATATATACATACACATGTATACATATATATATATACATACATACATATATATACATACATATATATATATATATATATATACACATATATATATACACACACACACACACATACATATATAAACATAATAAGTTTACAATTGGTATATTGCCAACTGATGGTAACTTTCTCACCATCTTTCCTACAATGATGATTTTTGGTCCCAGCTGCTTGTGAATGGCAAAAATGTGAATGAGGCGAAGTGTGAAGACCATGTAGTCCAAACACAGGACATCCCGTCCAAATTCATGTGACCAGTGGAACATCCTGAAACACAAGCACAGTAAAGCTGAATCAATGAGGTAGCAGCACCGCCAGGCCACAAACCTGTATATTAACCTGTAAAATTTGGTTTTTAAAGAAGAAACATTTTTAAATTAAAGGGACTAAATGACCAGGGGTTAAGGAAATTATTTATGCCACACTACATCCATAAACACAAACCAAGCACAAGTCTTTTAAACCTCTTACAATTTTGCAATGAAAACACCTCATTCAAAAACATTATTGTTGAAAATGTTTTTCAATAATCTGTCTTTTTTTGTATTTCTTGTCCATACCTGCAGATTAGTCCTATAATGAACAGGCTGATGGCGGTGAGGTCACATTTATTCCACAGATCCTTAATGTAGAGTCTGAACCTTTGACGCCAAGTCATCGTCCCCACAAAAATTGACTAGAAGAAGAACACAAAAATTACAAAAAACGAAACTATAAGCTGGTGGCATATATCCAAATACTGAAAACTACTCTCCGTGTGCTGTTCAAAGAAAGGTGTATTTAATGTGGTAAGCAAAGAAGGAACATAATAAGGAAGGAAGAGATTCAACCAAAATGATTGACTACATATGTATCATTATAAAGACTGGGTAAAAATTCAACAAGAATAAGATTTTAATTTATGTAATTATATTTAATCTTCACTATATTTCTTAAGTTATTTGAATTCAGTAACAAATATTAAAATGTATTAATCTATTTTAATGTCCATTCTGAATTTAATGCTTGTGACACAGGAGCATATTAACCACTGTATTGCAATACAAATCTTCAGTTATATCGTCCTTCTTCTATATGCAATTTAATAAAAAATTCAGTTACTGGGTTCACTTTTTCCCTTTATATTTCTACAGCTACCAAACCTTTCTGGGAAATAAAGTTCTAGTAAGATGTGTCTCTTCACTCACCTGTCTGATCTCCTCACAAACGATGGTGAATACCCAGAAGTACAACACACACTCAGCAACACCTGGACCTGAGGGTGGTGGGGGATCAAAATCCACCAACAGCACGTAGGCGAAAAGCAAAAGAAACAGGAAGTACATCAGGACGTTGCCCAGAAAAGAGGTGACCGGTGCAAACCAGAACTGACGCCAGCGTGACACTATGAATGGACGCTGTGGTGGTCGGTAAGGTACACCTGTATCAAAGATTATAAATGCAGATAGCAGGTGACTTAAATGACAGCATGTGGTAACAAGAATAATTTCTGATGTCAGACTTTCTTCTTGTAGTGAGTGACAACACTTATTCAAAGATGACTCTTTAAACAGGACTCACCTTTAATGGTACCACTCCTGTGACCTTTTGAGTCAAGGTCACTGGTGTAAGAACGAAAACAAAATTGATTTAATTGTTAGACTTTAGCTAATGCAAATCAATAAAATAAAAATAACAAACTGATGTTCTACAGATTAACACTGAAGAGTTCAAGTAGAAATATTACAGGTGCTTGATGTCATCCAAAGAGAAGACGGTGGTCCCATAGAGACTGTTAGTGTCATGGTCTGGCCCATCATCATTAGGAATTCCTTCCTCCTCTTCCAACTGATTATCTTGTTTTCTATGAGGTAAAATATGTAGCAAATGTTTAAAAAAAATATCAAAATACATTTACAAACCTTTAATCTGAAAAGAATAAGCCTTTAACCTGAAGGAGATCAGATTGGTGTAGCAGAGGATGGGGCAGAAGAAAGTGAGCAGGAGCCTCCAAACCTCTGTGTTCCTCTTCATATCACCCCACCAGATATGGGAGAGCAGAGACTGGAAGAAGACAGAAAATGAGTCCTTATCAATCAACAGCAGCTCACTGGCACAACATGAAGGTAGGATGTGTTATTTCTGAAGAATGTGAATAATGACTGAAACCAGCCCACTGAAGGAACAATGGGCTGGGAGGTCAGTTCCTTGATCATTAATATGCAAATTCTCATGACCATTGATCAACAACCACTGACCAAAACCCACTGATCAAAGCTCATTGATCAAAGGCCACTGATCAATGGCCATGAGTAGCATTCACAGAAAGTGGGGGAATGGCTGCAATCACAGCATTGTAAGATGGCGAAAGATGTACCCTTGCCCCCCCTCGATTCAGAGATGGTCTTTCCGTTTTCACGTAAATGTCATCCTTGACTCCACGCTCAAACCAGCATTCTTCCCTGTCCAGGATGTGTACATCCTCATCATTGAAAGAGTGTCCACTGGCCTGTAGGTGTAAATAGACTGCAGAGTCCTGGCCTGACAAGGTAGCTCTTCTGTGTTGTGCCATCCGCTTCACCACTACTGATACATACGGGATCACTACAGGTTTTCGCTTAGTCAGAGGTTGTCCTTCTCTCCTGAATCGGCTGAAGCTTTCTTTAGGTGCTTTCCCAGCTCTGACAAAAGTCCAGCTGGGATAACCACATTTGCTCAGGGCCTTCTTGATGTGATGTTCTTCTGCCTCCCTGGCCGCTGTGTCTGTGAGGATAATGTTCGCTCTGTGTTGTAGCGTCCTAATGACACCCAGTTTATGCTCCAGTGGATGATGAGAGTCAAAGCTTAAATACTGATCTGTATGTGCAGGTTTATGTTACACATCAGCTTTTAGATGTCCCCCATTACTGATGGAAATCTCACATTCTAAGAAGGCTAACTTGCTACTTTTCATATCCTCCCTGGCGAATTTGATGTGTTGGTCCACCGAGTTAATGTGATCTGTGAATTGTGGTACATCCTGAGATCTGCTTTTTTCACAGGTGTCATCCACATATCTGAACAAATGACTTGGTTAAGACACAGTTCCAAAAGCAAACACAGTTGGTCGATGCTGAGAGTGGTCCTGTTGCTCAAGTTGGGGTCATCCTGCAATCTCTTACGAACTACCTCTAACACTTAAGTGACTGGAACACAAGTGAAAAGAGACGTAAAATCGTACGAGACCATTGTTTCATCTGCCTCCATAATGACATCTTTCACCTTCTCAACAAAATCCAAGGTGTTCTGGATGTGGTGTTCAGAGCTGCCTACCAGCGGGTTGAGGATCGAAGCCAGAAACTTAGAGATGTTATAGGTGGCCAAGATGATCATACAGACAATCGGCCTTAAAGGTACACCGTGTTTATGTATTTTTGGTAAACCATACAGACTTGGTGTAGATTCCCCTGGGTACAGCCTGTGGTATGAGGTCCGGTCAATTGTCTTGTTCTAACAGCTTCAGGCAATCTATCCCCCTCTTCCTGTAACCACTTCCTGGGTCTCATTTCAGGGGCTCATAAGTATTTTCATCACTGAGCAGTGACAAACTTCTCTCATGATAGTCTTTCTGGTTTAGCAATACTGTGCACCTACCCTTGTCTGCTGGAAGGATGAGACTGTTGTTGTCTTTACTAAGTGATGCGAATGCCTTCCTCGCCTCCATGCTGATGTTGGATGCTGGGGGCTTTGCCTTGCTGAGACAGGCTGAAAACTTTCGTCCATAGTTGCTCTGCTTCCACGTCTGCAATGTTGTTATTCCAGATTGCTTTTTTCTGTGGCTGTGATAATTTCAGTTATTGTTCAAATGTGTTGTTTATAAGGTTTGAGAAACCTGCAGTCAGCTGAGACTGAGGAAGTCACTTGGATGAGCAACAAAACGTTCCTCCCACTGAAAACGCAATGTCCAGATGAACAGAATCAGGTGTTCACGATTTCCTTACCTGGATGTGCACACGGGTACTTACAGACACACACCATTTGGGCTGCTGCTGCCTCTAAAAATATCTTACATTATCAATACTGTGTGCTGTTCAGTAACTTTGTCATTGTTATTTATGCATATGTTGGTTGTTGCTGTGGTTTCTCTGCTGTTTGGTTTTTTGTTGGTGCTTTTGTTGGTGCTTCCACAGGTGTTGAAGCACCTTCTCCCCAAGTTCAATTTCTTTCTTTCTTTTCTTTTCCATTCCCCGGTCTTGTCCGTTATGTTTGTAGTAATCCAAAATAAAGAATATCCTAATTAAGCTCTAATAAAATATTACTATTAAGTGGGCAATTACAGCAAATGCTGGAATACTGTACTTGTGAAGTTTTATTTGGCACTTTTTGGCCTTCAGTGAACAATTCTGATTCTGCAATTCAGCTAAACTGCCATACAGGACAGGGAAAAAAAAACATGAAAGAAAGAGGTTAAAAATCGAACACACCTGTACGCCATCATTACTGAAGAAAAGCCGAGCGTCAGCACTCACACCCATCTGAAGACAAGTGCTGCCACCCCAGACAGGAGACTTCCTAATTAGCAGGGTGAAGGATCGGCGTTCATCACTCCGATAGCAAGAGCTGAAAATATCTGAGGTAAAGTGGACACAAGACATGACATTCAATTTTATTTATATAGTGCCAGTTTACAAGAATAGTCATGTAAAGGTGCTTTATGTCTTATAGTAAAGACCCTATATTAACACAAAGAAAACCCCAACTTGTAACTCCCTATGAGCAAGTACTCTGAAATCTTTAAGAAATGATGGGGCCAATTTTTTAAAGCTCTTGTATGTAAGGAGAAGGATTTAATTCTGGGTTTAACAGGGAGCCAATGAAGAGAACCTATGAGAGACATATGCACTCTTTTAGTATTCCTTTTCAGTACTCTCATTGCAGCATTGTGAATAAACTGAAGGGTTTTTATGGAGCTTTTAGGACAACCTGATAATAATTACAATAAACCGCAAAGGCCCAGTCTCCTCTGTGTTTTAGCCTGCTTCTGGGAACAAGCAGAAGCAGGCTATCAGCTGACTTTAGATTTCTGTTTGGAGTATTTTTAGTTAAAAGATCAGAGAGGTGCAAGGGAGCTAATCCATTTAGAGACTTAAAAAAATAAAATAAAATCTTAAAATCAATTCATGAACGTACTGGAAGCCAGTGTAAATGAGCCAAGACTAGAAGAAATATGGTCACCTTTACATGTGCCTGTCAAGAGCATATTTTTTCAATACAAACATGCAATTAAAAGCATATGCTGGTAAAAAAAAAAAAAAAAAGTGCAATACATGCACAGTTGCCATTAGAAAAGCCAAAGCTGATCACTTTGTTATAGAGACTTCAAACAATCTCAAAAACCTCTTTACATTTATGAAAACAATAAAGTCCTTGTCTGGTGATAATACTGGCACAGCGCTTCCCCCATGCTCTTATAAACACTTGCATCATATTTATGAGAAGGCTGACATGCTTGGTTGTTTTAATGAACATTTTGTAATATCTGGCACACTGCTGAAGAAAGTAAATATTTCTTATGAGCATTCCTCAGCTGCATTCTCTGATAATTCTGTGGCCGGCCACTCCTTTAGTTTAAGCCTGGTGACAGCGCCAGATGTGCTCAAAGACATTGAACTTTTGGATACTAGAAAATCAGCAGGTCCAAACAATTTGGAGCCTTAATTTTTGAAGTTAGCTGTTGATTTTATCGCCCCATTAGTTACTTTTCTTGTTAATCTTTTTTGGATACAACTGAAATTCTAAAGGAATTTCTCTTGAGTTCTTGAGTTCTAGCAACCACAGAGACGAGTCCATTGTCAGAGAATATAAGAATATCATTTATAACCTGCAATAATCCTGTTTCTGTTCAAAGATGATTAATAGAGATGGGATAATCATATTTAACATCAAAGAATGAATTAATGGTGGGAAATATTTGAACACTCTTGTAGGAATGGGGTCTAATAAATGCTCAGCTGAAGTACAAATATATATCTGTAGTATTCAACACAGATGTACATAATTACATATGTGAAATGGTTATGAACCTTTATATTTTCTCAAATGGTTAAAATTAAATAATTTCAAATTTTATGTATTCATTAAAAATGTAAGAAATATTCAGCTCAACAAACATGTGACTCTTTCAATCTGGTTACACTGCGGAAAAGAAACCAGGAGTTGTTCTTATTTTCTTATGTTCATCAGTGATGAACAGTAAGAACTTTATGGAGGGATTTTACAGAACATAAAACACTTTTTCCAGGCTAAATGAAGATCTTCAAAGTGTTTGAGATGTCATTTCCTCTCCAGCTCTCCAAGTTATCTGCTTTAAGCTACATATTTGAGACTTATATTAAAGAGTCAAACACTTCTCTCCCACACCTCTGTGAGAGTCAGGTTTAAGTAGCTGCTCTGTACTCTAGCATTGAAAAAGATGACATTGGAGGAACTATATCCTTAAACTTAGTTACAGCACATTCAGAAAGATATTTACTGTAATGAAATGTTTAGTTACTATTGTGTAAAGTGTTAGATAGGTTTTGCTACAATCGTGTTACATCAGCTGTTAAAAGGAAAATTCAAAGGACACTTCATGAAACTATTATGAAAGTAGATAACAAATATTGTCTCTTCTAATGTCTCACCATGTGACAGGCTCTCAAACCTCTGGGCCAGCTCTTTCATGGAGAGTTTGGTTTCATTCTCTACCTCAAGTTTGGACAGTTCTCTGAGTATTTTACAGCCACCAAGAGCACTCAGGACTGCCTCACCTGCCTGGAAAGTAAAGCAAAGACACGGGTGCAAAAAGTAAATTCATTGTATCTAATACTGTCTGCATTATTATCTCAGTTCGTTCTGTAGAAGTAGTCTAACTGGTACAGCACACACAGACAATCATTAACAAATTTGCCTGCTGCATGAAGTCTAAGTTGGTGATATTAGCAATTTACTTAAAGGCACTATATATATATGCATTTTAGATTTATAGTTCGACTGCTATTTTTCACAAGATCTACTGCAAGCTGGAGTAGAACCTGCAGCATCTTGTGTACTAGTTCATGCCCAACTATGTAACATTTACAGAGGCTGCAGGCTTAAAAAAAGGATTATCATCACTAGCTGCTGACTCTGATCACAAAGTTGCAGTGTGTAAGAAAACATCTGCTCAACAGTTGCTGCCATATTAATTTAAAAACTAAATGCTTAAATCTAGCGAGTTCAGAATTGAATTTGATTATTTTATAGTAATTATTTGCTTTTAGATTAAGATTTAACATTGTGATATGTCATATGTTATCATATGATTTACATTTAATATAATCAATGCTTAGATCATAAAATAATCATTAACAACACATTGTAATTAACGACACACATGTAAAAAATAGCACTAGCTGCATCTCATTCTCACAAATGTCCAATATCGCTTAACTTCACCTAAAAACTATGGTTTCACTCAAATAACAAATTCAAATAATCTATTTATCCATTCATACACCAAGGACTCTGTCATACATACTGTAAATCTGTATAAGATGATTTTTCAATTCCTTTTTTTCTTCTGTTAACTATGAAGTAATCGCCTCATAACCCTTTGGAAAAGCACAACTCCAGAACTATTAACACTGGAGAAACCAGTTGTATCTTGACTGTGGCTTTTAAACCAGCTGAACACAAGTAGAACATTTTTTAAATTTGTCGCAGAGCTTTTACCATCTCCCAGAAGAAAATGGCCATCTCACTGCGGTTTTGCAATACCGCCCAGAGGAAAAGCGAAGCCCAGGGATGGGGGCAGGGCAGGTCCTGATACTTGCAATGTCCACGCAGAACCTTACTGGCACGCTTTGATGAATGAAGAAATAATACTTATTATCAGGTCAACCATGAAAAAGAGATCCTATAACCACAAGAACAGTGTGTGCATATTCTGAAAGGTTCAGAGTACCCTCAGAGCTGTCCCTTTGGATGAAGTGAACTCTAATCTCAAAGTGTGATAGTAGAAAGGCTGGCAGACATCACCCATTAACTGCTCCAGGACCCTTGACACCTGAGGAAACATGTGGGTGGGACAATAAGCACAACAGTATCAGATGTTCTTCACATTCTTTATTAATCTATTTAAGCATAATTAATGAAAAAGGAAAGAATCTCTTTGATTCCCAAACTTACCTCAAAAAGGGTGACCTCCTTTACTGGTCCATCCTGATTGTTATCTTTCAACAATCTTGTGGATAAATTCTGTTTTTCTGATGGGCAGTGACGCTCCACCATTGCCAGCCGCTCTGCTAGGCAGTGCTGTAGCAGCTGATATAGTAAGCTCCCATCTGGCACAGAGCGATAGAGGGTTTCCAGCCTGCCATAAGTTAGGTACTCCAGGATGTTCAAGCCATTCTCAATGAAAAGCCGAACAAACTGGGGCTTGTCGTTGATCAGCGCATCTGTCATTGAGTCCTCCAAATCTTCATACTGTTTAGTTGGAGGAAGGAGATCATGTTTTAAGACAGGTCAACATTTTTTATGCCAAATATTCCTCCATAAATCAGATTTGACAAATAAATCAGTGATTTATTTGTCAAAAGTGTTACAATAGACTGTATAGTGTGATGTTTTGTATGAATTCTTCTTTCAATGTGATGTCTTTTTCCCTCCTCACCTTCCACTGGATGTCTCCATTGAAGAGTTCACTCTTGGCAATGTCAACCCTGTTCCACGTTACTGCTAGTTTGAGCTCATCACTATAAGGGTTGGCATCAGCTGATAAATGTTGCTTACTTGCTGAAAAACACAAAGACAACACAAAAATAAAAATAAGATAAAAAGTGTATGTTACAGCTCTTTTGCAAAATTACAGCCTACTTATACATACCTCCCACGAGTGTTTTAAGCAGGACTGTGTCAAAGTCATTTGGACTCTCGTGCTCTCCATGGTAGACTGTAATCAAATGTCTGTTCTGGTAAATGTTCAAAGCCTGGAGACAGAAGATGGGAAAAGGGAACAGGAATGACAGAGACATGATCACATTTTTTTTTTTTTAGAAAAAGATTAAATTGCACAGCCTGTGTGTTCTGATTACGCAGGATAAATTCCTAGTATGACAGATACGCTAATCAACACACACTCTAATACTATCATACTCTGAATTTAGTTTAAAAACAAGCTCAAAGCTTGCCAAATCTGAGTTTCCTGTTTGAGTTTAGTGTGCACGTGAGCAGGGAAACAAATCAAGAGCAGAGTCTCCATTTTAATGCAGTGGACCAAGGAATATGAATGCATGTCAGTGCTGTCTTAATATTTTACTTTTCTTTTTCAAAACAGAAGGGAATTACAGAGTCATTTTAATCATCTTGTTCCATTCTGTTATCATAGACGAGATGAAATTTTGACATATTTTGATATATTTGATATAAAATATCTATTTTTATATAGTCTTTTGTCAGCTGTTCACGTACATGAAACTCAGATTTCAGTCTCAGAGTTTATTGCTTAAATCAGAGAAAGAATACTTAACTAAAGGCGGCACTTTTATTGCCCGGAGAAACAAACTAAAAACAAAACAAATGTATACTAAAGAAACCAACAAAACATGAACTAGAACTAAGAAACTCCTGGTCATTAGTGGCTTGACCTGAGGACATGGAACTACACACGACCCACAGCAACGTAGAGGTTGCGACAACAAACAGGGGAAGACTTAAATACACAGGCAGGGTAATGAGAGGCTGGGGGACAGGTAAAAACACAGGCGGGACTAACCAGACAAAACAAGACAAAGGGAAGCAAAACTGAACACACTAACACAGGACACGACACTGTCAAAGTAAAATATGATGTATGATGTATGGCGGCCTTGACACTGAGACATGACTGACGGGATATGAAACGTGGAACACAGGCAGGACACCGTGACTGAAACTAGAAGCTAAAAGCAACAAACATAACATGAACAGAAAATAACAATAATCAAGGAGTACAAATCAAACACAAAACCAAGTGCCGTGACAGGAACAGGGTGCCAACAGCTGATAAGTCAACAACGTGCCACACAGGTAATGTTGACTCATCTCAGCTAAGGCAAATTTTTACAGCTTTATTTTATTACTCACATTTTCCCCTCTGAGTGTGAAGGAAAGGTAGAACCAGAAAATTTAACTTAAAGAAACATTTAAAAAGCAAATTAATATTAGACAATGTCCTCCACCTGTCCAGTTTCCTGAAATTTTATTAAGGGCACACTGCACACCATGCTAAGAAATGACTGTGACTGAGTGTCCACCATGTTTTATTAGTCACTAGCATTCTCCATTTGGCCAAAGGGTGGGGAAGAGTGGCGCAAGTTTCTGGGCTTCAGTCCAAAGCAATTTTCTGATGTCTTAACTAGACAAAGGATCTAATGGCTCCGGGGCAGAGGCTCACGGGAGGTCGGCCGAGTATCTTAAAGTCTACGCCCCCCTCTTCATAACACAGCAGACAACGCATCATTTTCCTGTTCAGCCCCATCAGTTTGTTCTTCTCCTTAAGTGCTATTACAAGCTGCTCTGTAGGCCCTGAAAGTCAAGGCTGACCTGGACTCCTGTCTTTCCCTTTCCCACCCCCGACTTGACCCTGACCCACCACTGCTGCAGCTGGACCCACCGCAACAACCTAAAACGCCGATTGAGCTGCAGGAGGGGGACCTCACCCAGTGCAGACGGAGGGCACTAAAGCCAAGGCCTCCTCTCACTACATGGGAGGAGGTCCCCAGACAGATCCCCCTTAACATGAAAACCACACTAACTTCATCTCCTAACAAAGGTTTACTGGCCTGGAGCGAAGATACTCCAGAGGAGAAGCTCTGATATTGTCTAAGAAATAATGTACCTAACTTTTTCTTTATCTCATTTTCCTAATTATGGTAAACTGACACATGGGAAGGACAATGTGTCACATGGAGGGATTCCAGGTTTACTTTTCTATGATTTTTCTATGATTTCTGTGACTAACAATTCATGTACAGTCATCAAAACTCTACAGGTAGTACAGATAAGCTTTTGATATCCCACAAGTAAAGTTCACTGAACAGAAAGTAAAATGTTGATTGATGATGGTTGATATGCTTCCAAAATAGTTAGAGGTTTTTCCTTCCAGTAAAGGAGATACAGGTGCAGTAGCCAGAGTACTGCTGGAATAATTCATCCCAAGGTTGGAAACTCCAGACTGAGACTGGCTGCTGATCAGAAATCTTCAGAGACCCAGCAGGAAGCAGGGACCAGTCCATGCACAGTTGACAACCCAGACTAGGGGTTAGGGATTTTGGGATCACTTAATTAAGGGATTCTACTAGGCCTGAAACATGCTTTGAGCATCCAAAGAATTAACTTTTACATTTAGAGCTAAATGTGATTGATTGTTTTGTTTTCCACAATGCCATCACTGATGTGGGGACAGTAAATGAGAATTGTAAAGGCCTTTGGGATGCTTTAAACTGTTTTAAACAAACTGATTACCTTACAACAGTAAAGATCACAAAGCACTGTATAGAAAGAAAATGCTGATCTATCACTCTGCTGTAAAATTTAGATCAGTAGTGTTTGATGTATGGTGGCTGTGTGGAAACACATGGCTACGTTGGAGTTTTATCCCAGACTTTGAAAGGCACTAATAACAAAGTTAGATGTTTTGTTGTATCCATTTGTCCACAGGTTCAGTCATATCCACTGTCCCTGATGGCAAACATCTGGACATGGTCAAATAGAACGGCACAAAGGAGTGTGTGTGATGTTTGGTGATGCGTGTGTACCTTCATCCGTAGCAATACCACTGATAATGGTTCTTTTACAGAAACAGTTACTGAACTGGAAACATTGGCGGATGGATTTAATGATCAGATTTGATAAACACGCCTCACACTGAATGGCTTCCTTATCTTAAATCTTTTTTCCTTTGTATAATTACTTATAGTGAAGGTCAATATGACCTGGAGTAGCCTGCTCAACTACGTAATCTGCTGACTGTATGAGGCCAGCACCTGGAGAAAGATAGTGGGAGTCGCTCTCTGGCCAGCAACAGCGCAGGTGGAAAAAAAACAGTTGCAACTGCAGACTTTATTAACTGAAAATTGCACTACACCATCTTTGAAAATGGTCAGACTGGACTGCAAATGAGTGAAAAAGCAGCCTGAATACTCCGTTTCATGTTTCTAAAACACATTGAACACAAATGCATTAATTTATTGTAAACAGCACTTTTTAAGGCTATTAGATTTTGATTTTGGGCTAGTGCTGATTGGTCAGTTGCATTTATAAGCTTGCATATATGATTTAGTTCTATAAAAACAACTTTCACAGCTTGTGAGTGAATTAACTTTTTGTCACTGTGGTGAAACAAATAGCAGCCTGAAGTTTCAACAATTTGTAACAAACTGAGAAAGTAATTTTTAAATTACTACACTAAAAAATATAATGTGAATAAACTTGGAATTGTGATCCTGACACATTGACAGTAAGATCAAGCTAAACACTTAGATTTAGTTCTGCATATCAGTGCCAAAATACACCACAGTCTAGTCTGTAGTTGATAAATATGCAGAGACAGAAAGTGTTTCCTCCAGCTCATCTGTAGAGTAAATGCAGTGCATCTGTTCTCAGCACTCACCTGCTCAACTAATTTGTCAGTCTGTGCCTCTGAAGGAAAATGCTTCTTAAACCGTTCTGCCACTCTGTCTTTAAGATCCACATTGGGAGCTTTAAGAGCCTCACTGTTGCCTTCACCAGAGGACGGCACAGCTGGAGCTGAAGACAGGTTCTCCAAGACATCACTCAGGAAATCAGCCAAGCCTCCTGAGCCAGCCAGAACCAGCCAGGGGATGCAGCTTTTTAAAGAGAGATCCATTCTCTGACAGGCATTACAAAAACCATGAATGAAACATTCACACAATTTAAATAGTAAGTCACAATTAATGTTGTGATAATGAACATATAAAGCAGACTTTACCTTCAGCATGTCTGTTTCGCCTGATATCAGCATACAAAGGACAGGGATTTCAATGCTGCCACTTCCTTTAAAAAGATACAACAATTTTTAGCATCTTCCAATCTTGATCAAATGTTTTTGTTAAATTAAACACAAATAACTCTCAATTAACTTTAGCTAAAAAAAAATGAGTGGAAAATATTGGTCTGACAACGTTTTATCAGTATTCAGAAAAAACTTCCCTTAAGCTCCCTCATAATCCGTAATATAATATTTTACTTTAAAGTTTATGGTGCCATCTCTCACCCCTTATGCCTGTGCGCTGATGGGAAATATATTCCTCCAGTCTGGCTCTGAACTCTGTTTCTCCTCCTCTGCGGCCCACACTCCCATCGTCCACCAGCAGAAAGGCCTGGTAGTTGTTGTCCAGGGGGCAGGAGTTCTGTGATGCGTTTGAGGCATTGTACTTTGCAGGAAAGCTCCCCTGCAGAAGCAGAAAACCGGGTATACTAGTGTTTCTTTACTTATATGTGTTTCAATAGAAGATGCAAATACAGTCTTGTCCCAAGACTATGGAAATGAAGCATGGTAAGCAGACCTTACTTTGAGCACTAAAATCCACACAATCTTAGTCATTTAAAATTGGGACACATAAAAGGCTGTTTGTGTTAATTATAAGCAACTAAAACAAAAAAACACAATTAAAAAGACAAATATAAATCAAATTTTTAAGTGAGCTTTTTGGACAATAAAGGTGAACATGATATTTTTTAATGCTTTGAAAAATGTTTAAATGTGTAATGTCTGTACTACCTGAGGTTTGACCAGCTGCTCTCGTTTTTCCACAAGGCCCCACGGAGCAATGCCCAAAGCTACCACCTTGTTGAGGGACACCGAAGATGCTGCAGCTGCATGATCTCTCACCGCCTGTCCAACACACCTGCCAACATCTTCGTGCAGGCCTGTAGTTAGGATCCATGCACCTGGGGGAAACAGATAAATGGTAAATGGCCTGGTTCAACCTGTATACTACGTAGATTACTGTGACATGTCACTAAATGTTTCCCCAGTTGTGGAAAAAGTTGGGATGCAGTGTAAAATGTAAAAGTGAAAATCACAATTGGTGCACAAAAATTAAGGCCAGGGTCCAGGGAGTAACATAGTATCCTTTATTAGACCTTATAATCCACTGAGCAATCATTACTGCTTCCATCTTGGTGTCTTGAGTGCTAGGGGAGGTAACTACTTTATTGGGAACATCAGGTAGGCACTATTTGTCTTAAGTGTATTTAAGTTTATGCCCACAACATCTCCAACAACAACACCTGACATGCCAGGTGTGTTCCAGGAGGCATAGCGTCTTCTGGCCACAAGATGGGGTCTGGCCAGAGATAAGCTGTTATTATCTCTGTTGGAAGGAGCAGTTTGTGATCAAGGTCTACCTGCACGTCCAGGGTCAAGGAGGGTTGTGCATACTCTTGCTGATAACTTCACCAGACATTCTCCTGCTCTCACAACAGAAATTATGTTTGGCAGTTCAGACATTGGATGAGTGAGTGCATTGCTGGCAATTCCAGCCTCCAGGTGTAAAGGCCTTGAGATATTCTGGTGTTGCAGCTGATAAAGGAGATGCCTCAGAATTGCTGGAGTTTGGTAGAGAGCACACATAGGACCTTCTCTTCCCTACTGATGTTTTGGTTTGTTGAATGGACATCATACTTGGCTCTGAGTCTGCTTCCTTCCATTTCCCAGATATCCTTCCAGGTGAGCTTACTGTGTTCCAGGTTAGTCAGTTGGCCTGTTGGACTGTGAGTTTGCTTCTGTGGATCCTTTTACTTTGTATTGGTGTCGGACCTGCTCAATTACCAGCTTTCTTCTCTTGTGTATGAAGCCTTGTGCCACATTGGTCAACTTGTCCCATATCCATGTTTTGATTTTTCCTGTAGAGGTAACTGAAAACTATAGCTCTACACCGAGAAAAGATTTTGCTTGCTGCATGGCCTCTGATGGAGTCCTTTTCCTTCCAGTGGCCAGTGCAGGAGCAGATGCTCAGATTGCTGCATTTAAGCCGTACCCAGGCTCATGTTTAGCTTCGTTTTGATGCACTTGTACTCTTCAGTGAGGCTGGTTAAAATTGAGTTCAATTGCTACTTTAATGCACTATCGCAATTTTATGTGACTGCATTAAGACAACTTGTATATCTTGATGCATGCTCACTTATCCAGGTAAGGAAGCGTTTTCGAAGCTCAAAATGCTACATCCAGATGAACAGAATCTGCTTTTTGGGGCATCTTATGCAGTTTTAAAATCTAGAAACTAAGTTCAGGTAAGGCATGCGTTGAAAATATTTTAGACATTTTTTATGGCATAAGGAACTGTGTTGAAAATATGATGGCATCTGCTAACCAACAATAAAATATTTCAGCAAACAGCTCACAGACATTCCAATCATACTGTTAACATCACAGATGAGTTTGTAATGCATAAAGTTTTTACCTGTGCTTTGTGACGCTTTCACCAGTCCCTGTCTGAGGACCTCCCGTACCCAGGTCTTTATCTGTGTCCTGCTATTTCCACCCACAACAGAAACAACCAGGTTGGGTAGAGGAAGACCCCAGTGGGTTGTCAATATGTTGTACACCACCGAAGGCTCAGTGCTCCGTGACAGGCGCAGGAACTAAGTTTACAGATTTGATGAATTAAAGGAAACAAGCATATGTCAACAATGCCCAAAGACTTGTAAATTAATGAACTGTGATCTAGTATTAAAGCTAAAATGATGCCTCAGTTGTTTGAACCTTTAATTTGTAATTAAAACTTAGAAAATAAAAATAACACTTGAAAGAGTGACCCAAAAGAGCCCAGAATCATTTTTACTGTCTGGCAAACTATAGGAAAGTCGATGTAAAAAAAAAAAAAAAAAGGGTGTAAAGTGGCAGTGATACCTGTGTCAACATTGAGTTCTTATGGGTTTTAATCTTGTCACTTTATCTGTACTGACTTTGTTTACTCAGGTGTAGCAGTAGTAGGTTGAAGGTCAGGAAAACTCAAAGTACTGGCTACCAGAGCTCCGGATTTATCTTGATTTTTATTTAACCCACCTTTACAGGAATTTTCCTTTAATAACGTGCTCACATTTTCAAAAACTGTAGAGATAAAGCGTTATGGGACAAAATGAAAAAAAAAAACCCACATAGCTGTGCCTCTTGCTGGCTCCTGCAAACTGCACCTCTCCAAAGGCATCAGTTGGTTGTTCAGAGGAGTGCTGCACACTTTTCCACTGGTTCACGATGGCTGTGCTGAAATAGTCTCCAAGAGCCGCAGAGGCATGGTCATCTCTCGCAGCCCCGCACTGACACAATGCACCATTACTGAGAGAGGTGGAGGGATAAAACGTCACCAAGAAAACTTAAAATACAGACATGTCACTATCAAAAGGCTGAGGTCACAGTACCTGAAGGAATCTTCTACAAAGGTGCTGCACACTCGTTTCTTGATGATTTTGGGGATGCAACTCTGAAAGGATTTTTAAAATGTTGTTAAATAGTGACGAACATCTACATATTTCTTAGTTTAACATAGTTTAACTGTGAGTCTGTGTATGCACATATTCTGTATTAGAACAACAACCCACAAGCCAAAAAACATGTTTTTCTATTAAGCTTTTGAATTAGCCTTGGTCTTTACATCTACTGATTGCTGTCTTTAACAATTTCAATGTTTTTCTTCCCTTACTTGAACAATTATTTTTCCCAAATATATGTTGATCATAATTATTTGTAGTGCATATATTTCTTTCTGTGATAAGTAGCCTTTTTTCAGTGTTCAGGCTGCAAAAATAGCAGGTGTCAGTGTGGAGATGAGTGTGAGAAATCTTTTTAAACCTTAATACAACTATAGCACAGTTGCTTTGAAAGCTTCATTGTTTCACAAAAGCTTTGCTTTACTCATCACTAATGTGAACGCATCACCTCAGCAGCTAAATGGAATGGAATGCAGCCATCATCAACGTTATTAGTAAACATGATGAAGTGCTTAACTACATGCTTATGTTTAGGATGCTGTATGTAGACTAGTAGACATAAGTGTGCTTTCCATTTTTTTCTGTTAAGTAAAAGTCAGTGAACTGCTATAGAAATGTTGCACTGAACCTGTTTCTACTTATTAAAGCTTGTTTTACGGCCAACCAGTTAGACAAGTTTTGTATCAACAAATTGCAGCTGAAATAGCAGATGTTAGTTCACCGGCACGTTTACAAAGATTGTTGTGCGTAGTTTTCCAAGAAGTTTGTGGGTGGCTCACATTCACTGTTACTTGGAACTTCATTGTGAGGATTTTTTTCAAGTATAGCCTGCACTTTAAAAAAAAAAAATCTTTAAATGTAGGGTTTTTTTGTTGGTTCTTTACTTTCTCTTTTGTTTTGTTTTCTTTTGGCAGACATGCCACCATGATATTGTAACAGCAGCTGAAAGATTTTAGCGAAAGCTGACTTACCTGGCTCTTCTCAGTCTGGCAGATAACGTCTGTGTTGTTATCTCTACCGGCTTCTTCTATTCCCCCTCCTTCTACGTTTGCTCCGGTGTCATTCATGCTTCCCTTTCAGTCGAGCTCAGTGAGAAATGTGTGCAGAAGAACTAAAAGTGACTTTTTCTGACCATACTTCACCTTGTGGCTTACTGCTGAAACCCTATTCCCTGCCACTAATGTCTCTCAGTGTCTACAATAAAAGTAGGTGCAGCCAGCACTAAGGTATGGGTGTGGTTTCACAGAGGCAAACAGTTCCTCTAAACTCTGAAAACAGGAAAAGCCAGTCAAAACCTCGAACTACTCAGACACAGAGTCTGAGCTGGTGTAGTGTTTATTCCAATCCTTCCTCATCACCTTACCTGGTCACTGGCATCTCATGTGAGGGAACTGAACACCCTCAATGACACATTTAGACACCACTATAGCAGACTGACAGCTCAGCATACTTAGGTTCTCTAATTGTTATTGGAAACTAAAAATATCACACATTTGCAACAGAGACTGTTAGTTATGTGTCTCTGTGGTGCTCATGCCCACAAGAAGTAAAAGCCAGAGATTTGCCTGCAATAATCATGCAAAGGCAAATATATTTGTTTTAAAGGCCAATTTCAGTCAGAAAATCATTATTAGAATTATTATTCAGCTGAAATTTAGCCCAATATGTGCATGGATTCCACTTGCTTAAGCATAACTTCATAAAGATGATTTCTGGGTCTCACAGACCTGTAACTTCTTCTGTAAGAGGCTCCTCTGTCCTCCACTCGTTGCCTGTATTAATGGCACCTATTTGAACTCGTAATCAGTATAAAAGACACCTGTCCACAATCTCAAACAGTCACACTCCGAACTCCACTATGGCCAAGACTAAAGGACTGTCAAAGGACACCAGAAACAAAATTGTAGACTTGCACCAGTCAGGGAAGAAGAATCTGCAATAAGTAAGCAGCTTGGTGTGAAGAAATCAACTGTGGGAGCAATTATTAGAAAATGGAAGACATACTGATAATCCCTCTTGATCTGGGGCTCCATGCAGGATCTCATCACATGGGGTCAAAATGATCACAAGAACGATGAGCAAAACTCCCAGAACCACACGAGGGGAACTAATGAATGACCTGCAGAGAGCTGAGACCAAAGTAGCAAAGGCTACCATCAGTAACACACCACGCCACCAGGGACTCAAATCCCGCAGTGCCAGATGTGTTCCCCTGCTTAAGCCAGTACATGTCCAGACCCATCTGAAGTTTGCTAGAGAGCATTTGAATGATCCAGAAGAGGATTGGGAGAATGTCATATGATCAGATGAAACCAAAATAGAACTTTTTGGTAAAAACTCTACTTGTTGTTTTTGGAGGAGAAAGAATGCTGAGTTGCATCCAAAGAACACAATACCTCCTGTGAAGCATGCGGGTGGAAACGTCATGCTTTGCGGCTGTTTTTCTGCAAAGGGACCAGGACGACTGATCTGTGTAAAGCAAAGAATGAATGGGGCCATGTATCGTGAGATTTTGAGTGAAAACCTCCTCCCATCAGCAAGGGCATTGAAGATGAAACATGGCTGGGTCTTTCAGCATGACAATGATCCCATACAAACCACCCGGGTAATGAAGGAGTGGCTTCGTAAAAAGCATTTCAAGGTCCTGGAGTGGCCTAGCCAGTTTTCAGATGTTAATCCCATAGAAAATCTTTGGAGGGAGTTGAAAGTCTGTGTTGCCCAGCGACAGCCCCAACACATCACTGCTCTTGAGGGGATCTGTACAGAGGAGTGGGCCAAAATACCAGAAACAGTGTGTGAAAACCTCGTGAATACTTACAGAAAACATTTGACCCCTGTCATTGCCAACAAAGGGTATATAACAAAGTATTGAGATGAACTTTTGTTATTGACCAAGTACTTATTTTCCACCATAATTAGCAAATAAATTCTTTAAAAAATCAAACAATGTGATTTTCTTTTTTCTCATTTTGTCTCTCATATTTGAGGTATACCTATGATGAAAATTACAGGCCTCTCATCTTTCTAAGTGGGAGAACTTGCACAACTAGTGGCTGACTAAACAGGTTTTTGTCCCACTATATATCGCAGGCTTTAAACCTGCAGGACTGAATTATTTATTTTCCTTTAAAACTACATATAAATACCACACACTTGATCCTATTGTATATCATATTTAAATATTGACACAATTATAAAATAAGTTTGACTAATGTGACTAAACATTTCACTCATCATACAAAGATCTAGAGATATTTGGTTGCCAGTAGATGGGAACTCAGGAATGGCATTATCATTATGATTTGGCAGCATTTCAGTTTAATTGGCTTTGTCCCAGTATCATTTCTGGGCCACGTTCACATATAGCTACTCATTTATTATACTGTCTGAAAACTTTAAAAGGAAAGCATATCACAGCTGAATTTGTGTGACCGGTGGAACATCCTGAATCATAAACGGTGGTAACAGCACCACCCGGTGGCGAACCTGTAAATAAAACCTGTGAAATTTGGTAGAGGATGAAATGTTTTGAATTTGAGTGACTAAAACCAGACATTAAAAAAACATTTATGGCACATTATGTCCAAACAAGTGCGTTAAAACACAAGTACATTGTATTAAAGAATGTTATGATTTTGCAATGGCAAAACACCGCCCATTAACTGTTGCACAACCCCTGACACCTGAGGAAACAGTGGGTGGGACAATAAGCACAAGGCTACTGGTTTTTCTTCACATTCTCTTTGGATAAGCAAAACTTATAAGAAAGGACATCAGCGCATCAGTCATTGAGTCCTCCAGATTTTCATACTGTTTGACTGGAGGAAGAAGGTCAGGTTTTAGGATAGGTTAATACTTTAATCAAAACATTCTGTAAATCAGAGTTAAACAATTTTATCTATCAAAAGTGGTTCAATAGACTGCACGTCATTCATTTAATTCACAGTATTTCTTTCTGTGTAACATCATTTTCCCTCCTCACCCTCCAATGGATGTCTCCATTGAAGAGTTCACTCACATGCTCTCCATGGTAGACTGTAATCAAACCTCCATTCTGGTAAATGCTTAAAGTCTGGAGAAAGAAGAAGATGGGAAATGGGAACAGAAATGTTGAACACAGAGTTGCAAGATGACAGAAAGTGATGATAAAAATCTGGAGAAACAGATCAGACACACTTCAGTGATGAATCTTAGATAGTTACCCAAGACAGCAAGCGACTCTGCAGTTAAAAAAAAAAAGCTGTTCGCTGTAGTTTATGACCATTTTTATAGAGTAATGGCAGAAATAAAGAGATTTACAGAAAAATTGTGCTTTAATGTTCCCACTGTAAGCATTTGTGATCTGATTAAATATCAGCCTTCACTGACAGATGATATCTTCCTGACAGCCACATCAGACAACGTTTTATCAGGGTCTTACTACCTTAAAAAACCAAAATAAACTGCCTGGAGCTGAACTGAACCCAGGCCTGATCTGGTTTGAATCCATGATCCTCATGTTTCGTATCTGTCCTGTCATGCAAGTGGACTCTAAAATAATTTGCTGATATGTTACAGAGATGCCTTCTGGGTCGTCACACTGAAACTGATTTAGAGGATTTTCAGTGGAAAATATGTTGTGTTTTAGACAAAATTTTCGACACTGTGCCTTTCAAAACATACTTCGATGTCATGTAATGACTGAATGTCAGTCTGTGAACAAATTTTAAACATGCATTGTAGTCAAAACAAAGACTGTCTGCAGCTGCACAAAAAAGTCACTTTAAATAAAGTTCTGTAAAAATCATTTAAGCCTTGATTCACTCAGATAATCAGAACATCTCACAGATCTAGGTTTTTCCTCATGTGTGAATGATTACAACATCATAAATGATTATGTGTCTAAAGCTTTATTTAAACAGTGATTCCTAAAATACCATACGGTAAAAGTTTCAGAGGAACTACCTGACAGTCTGACAACTAATTAATGATCACAGTTAGAAAGATAAAGTCTACAGTTCTATAGTCTACTATTTTTAGACTTTATAAATCCCTGACTTGATTACCATCTCCATCCTTATATATTGTAAGTTTACTCAATTTTCAAATTTTGCTCATTTTTGCACTTTGACAACAACTTTATGAATGAGGAATTGACTCAGAGCGTCAGCCACCTGTTTCCCCATGTGTACATATTATCTCAGTCAGCACACACCTGATGAACTAGTTTGTCGGTCTGTGGTTTAGAAGGAAAAAGCTTCTTAAAATGTTCCTCTACTTTGTCTTTAAGATCCACGCTGGGACCTTCTTCACTGTCGCCCTCCCAGGAGACTGCACAGGTGGAGCTGGAGACAGGTTGTCCAAGACATCACTCGGGAAATCAGCCAAGCCTCCTGAACCAGCCGGCAGCGGCCATGGAAAAGGCAGCGTTTCGTTTTTAATACATTTGCAAGAATTTCAAGCAAACTTTTTGCCACTTTGTAATTATAAAGTATGTAATTAGGATGCGTAGAATTGTGAGATGAAAAATTAATTGAATCCATCTTGGAATAAGGCTGTAACTTGTGAATACTTTCCAGCTGAACTGTAGGTTTCTGTGCATGTGTCTGCATGTTTAAGTGTGTCTGTGAATGGCTGATTTCATGGTGGCTGCAATGAAGAAAAGCAAGTATATCAGCATTCTCAGAACTGGAGTGTGTCCTGTTGCAACGCAATATTTCCTGCTCCAAAAAACAGACATCCCGATTGTGTAGACATTAATAAATAATGCTGGCAATAATTCAGTCCAACCCAACAGCCTCAGGTCAGTGGCTCAGGGTTTTACTGACCCAAATATACTTGTAATGATTTGTGAAAAACAAAAGCTTGTTTTATTAAAACTGTTAGTGCAATGTAATTAGTATATTTTATTCATGCTTATGAATGTTACTAAAGCAATCTGAGCTCAGTCTTGGATACAGCTCCACCTTTTTATCTATACACATGTGGGAAATGGAAGGTTCTGGTTCTAAGTCAAACTATTTAAATGGTGACAACAGAGTTACGGACCAAACAAAACATTAAAGCAAAAAAAAAATGCTTGGAGATTTTTTTATAACTGTTATTCGCTTTACACAATTAATTATTACAACCCTGTTTCATGCATTAATTTATTCAAGCTGGAATACTGTAATTCGTTCATTATTATAGAGCTGCTCTAAAATTTCCTGAAAAGCCTTTAGTTAATCCAAAATGGTACATCAGGAACCCTAACAAGGATTAGAAAATTGACATGAACAAATGGAACAAATCTATGGAGTCTTCTTCACACTAAGGTTAATTATGGAGTTCCACAGGGTTCTTTCCCAGGACCAAGTCTATTTCCATTTATCTGTCCATGAAGCCAGAAGACACACACCAGTTACGTAATCTCCATGAAGGTCTAGATCCTCTCTAATTTACTCTTTCTTTCTAAATTCAGATAAATTGGACATCTTACAACACTATAAAAAGCGTTGTAAGGTGAGGTCTTTTATTTTAAAGACCTCATAGTACCATACCACTTTAATAGAGCACTTTGCATTCAGACTGCTAGTTTACTCGTGGCTCCGAAGGTATTTAAAAGTAGAAACGGGGGGCAGAAACTCCATCTTTCAGGTCCCTCTTCTGTGGAACCAGCTCCCAGTTTGGATTCAAGAGCAATGAAAAAGCAAATAAATCAGTCCTTGAAGATTGTTGAACTACAGTTATTCTTTTGTACTTATCATCAAAATGAATCATTATACTGTATGAAAGTTATTTGAAAAGAATAAAAATGCAGACATCCGAATACATTTGTATGTACATTTGCATACAAATATTGGGCATTTTTAATGTAACTGAAAAAGTATTAATGTGTTCCTACTGTAACTGGTTATAGACGCTATCACATCATATCAGAATAAAATGTAAAACATTGCATGTTTTTAAAACATGTTTTACAGCATTAATTGTATCAAGTCACACACGCACACACACGCGCAGACATACAGTGTCTTGCATTGGCTGGATAAAATGTTTTCTCTTTTCAGTGCAGTGTTTACCAAGTCCAGTGAGAATCAAGGTGGTGGGCTGGATAGAAGTTCTCAAAAGAGAGTGTTCTCCAATTTTGTTTTTTTTCCTGAACTTGAGCGAAGTGAAGGTGTCCTCTTTGATTTAAGGTATCCTTAAATTAAGTTGAGCTGGAAGAGGAGGCAAATGCATCTGTAGAGAGGAATAGGTAGAGTAAGATGAGTGAGGGACAAATTTTAGCAAAAAGAAAAAAGCAAACTTTTTTTTAGAAAGCAGTACATTATGAATTGACTTTTAGACAGTGCGTTACTACTCTACTAGAGTACTCAAAGTACAGCACACCTCATTCATCCATTCACACAGGCACTTTTTTCCTATACCTTGGTGCTTTCTATCTCATATTAATACACAATGCTAACACATTGGAGAGCAAGTCAGGATTTAGTATCTTGCTGAAGAATAGCTGGGGGGCTTTCTAATGTTTTGGTTCTATAACATTTTTCTATCATTACTTTATTATGGATTAGGTGCAAAAATTGTTAAGTGTGGATAATTAAACAATAGATCAATGCGATAGCAAATTGAGAGTGATAGATGAGATGAAGAAATGGAAGGAAGCAGAGAGTCAAAGAGTGATTCACAAACACAAACAGAGCCGAGTTTATTCCTCAGTTTTGTTGCCTTTTGGTTCTAAGCGCTGTAACCAATCTCTGTATTTTTATTATTATCTCATAACACTTGTTTAATCCGCTACCATCTCTGCTATGGACTTTTTACAGTCTACAGTCTCAGATCAACACAGCCCTGCCCTCCAGCACTATCAGCAGTAGGAGCAGCAGCAACCCCTCAACAGCAACACTGTACCCATCAGGTAAAACATAGGCTACGATTGCTCTCTATTGTCCCCACCTGATGACAGTGATATAGTATGATGCGATTCCATTTTAGATTCTTGATGAATGTGGGTTGTTGTTCTTCAGCCTGGTTCTATATGCCCCTTTTTAACTTTGAGCACCCACCCCTTTAAACATCTCTGCACGGCCCTGGATCGGACTACCAGTCTTGTGCTCTACCACTTGAGCTACAGCCACTTAGTAGTGAAGCAAGCTATGTAAATGAAGAGTGGCTTTTCAACATGCAGGCTGTTATGTAAGCATGATTTCATAACTGCTAGTAAATACCTCGTAATGGTGGAGGTCGAGGAGGTTTAAATGTGCTTCCTTGTGATAAAGTATCCACAACCCAGCTGAGTGCACTGGAGCAATACTCCATCTGAGAAGAAAAAGCAGAAGATCATGAAACTATATATTAGAAAAGATTCATTCTTAAACCTCAATGAAAAGCACCTGAAAAAAAGGGTGACTTTTTTCTTTATAGATGTGTTCAGGTTTTCTTTTCACTCCATGTCTTAACTTTGTGTCTATAAAAATTCTAAAAACAGATTTACTGTTAATTAAATATTATGCAGTAAGACACTTAAAGCACTACTTTAACACTTTTCACTACATAGAGAGTAAGATTACTTTTTAAGGTGGACGTTACTTTATTGCCCTCCATAGGACAAAATATTTTTAAAACAGGAAACTTCTTAATCAAAGACAGACCATTTAAAAAAAAACAAAAAAAAAAAACGTCTGACTTGGATACCATTCATATCCACCCGTTAAACACTTGTCCAGCCCAGCTTATCACATCTTCCTGAGAACCACCCTATTCATTTATGTCCTCTCTAATAGACATTTGTTTTGTTCTATAGCTTTTGGCTTATTTGAGCTACGGTATTAAGTCTTGATGTACTAAATAGAGAACGTCCTAGGCTTCCCATTGATATCTCATGTGTTTGTGTGGTGTCTTTTAGCTCCAAAGAGGCAGGAAATCACAAACAAGTTCAATGGTAAGATTCTTTTTTCCTCAGTTCTCAGGAAGATATAAAGACTGGAAGCAAATTAAATACAGTTAGGCTAGCTCCACCTAGTGACTAAAAAAATCTCATTTTAAAAAGACCACAGTGATGTAGTCAATTCATGAATTGTTGGCTCTGACGTATCCTAATCTTAAGCTATGCTTAAAAACATTCTGACTGGGACAACAGCTTTTTCCCATAATCAGTACTTCTTGCTTTTTTCCAAAACATAAAATTGCTTACTACAGAGTTGCTTAAGATCAGCCAGACTAATTCCAAATAAAACTGTCTTTGTACTAAATAGTAGGTGTTTTCCCTATATTCTACCATCCTGTTATTATACCAGTCAAAACAAGTCTGCAATTCAATGCTTTAACCTTTATGTAGAATACTGAACTGGCTGAATCAATGTGTTCTTTCACAGCAGCTCCACATATGTATCATGAATGAATCAAATGGTACAAAATGATAAGTTGGAGCTTCGGTTTTACCTGATTCTCCAGAGACCGTAGTCTGTGTTCAAAGTCTCTGCTTTCACTCAGATGTTTAAGCACACCATCTACCCTATATAAACAAAGATACATTTACTTCAGAATGATGGAGTCACAAAGTAATAAATAATGCTGCTACAGTGGAGCATGAAGGTGTGCTCACTTGGCAGACATCCGTTTGAGCCTTTCTGAGTCGCTGCTTTTCTGGATCTTGTTTCGAGCAGTCAGGAAGTCTTCCTTCTGAATCGTTTCCCACGTTGATAATCTGTTCGCTGCCTTTGGTTCCAAGTCTAACACTGATAGTAAAGACCAAGGGTTGAATTGATTACTTTTCAACTCACTTTTCATGCTTTCATCGCTGCTGAACTGAGGTCAGTGAGCAAGCAAATTATTTAGATGCTTCCATTTTAAGTAAGCAACTAAAATAAAAACAATTAATTAAAAAAAAAATACAGTCACTGATTAAAAAACTCAAAGATAATAGAACTATGGAACTGAGGCTTCATGTGTAATGGACAATAACTTTAATACATTAGCAGTATTAATTATTTTATTATATTAATAAAATCCATGACTTCTGATCCAATACTGACCAAAGTGGTGAATCTTTACCGAGGGCACTTTGCGGATGACCCTCTTAATAAAGAGGTTGATGTGTGAGAGGATAATGAAAGGCGGAGCCAAAGAAGGACGGGAGTGGTACTCGACAATCAGGTTGTAACGCTGGAACTTCCAGTAGGTGTCACTGTGTTCCTGCACTTTAGAGAAAGTGTAGCTGTGTGGATACAAGCGGATCAGAGCCACTGAGTCAAGTCAAACCATTCAGTATGTGAATGTATCCTCAGATATAATGACAGACTGGTTCTTTACCTAAACATGGCAATAAGCAGGTTGATGAGCAGGATGTTGGTGACCAGGAGATATACGACTAGCAGAATCACTACCAGCCAGTTACTCTCATGAGTTCTACACGGCTCTTCACCGCTCTCAATCAAAGTCACATTGTGTGTACAGTTGACATCCCAGTCCTTGCCCACTGCAACAAAACAGACATAAAAGAGAAAGTTAAGAAAGTTTTACAGTAGCATTCAATTTTCTTATTTTTATGCCACTTGCACAAACACTTGTACCATCCATCTCTTCCACAGGGATCTGTCCAAAGATGTGCAAGTATGGCCTGTAGAAAACTCGCCGAAAAATGCGATTCAGGTTTGGATCGTAGGAATAGATCAGAGCCTGATTGGCAACTCCGTACGCCATGAGCCACACACCCAGGAAGAAGAGGAAGAAGAAGACATCCTTCATCTGAACAAGAGGAGGAAATTGAATAATATAATGTCAGAAACAAAATGACAAAGTGTTTAATTGGTATATTGCCAACTGATGGTAACTTTCTCACCATCTTTCCTACAATGATGATTTTTGGTCCCAGCTGCTTGTGAATGGCAAAAATGTGAATGAGGCGAAGGGTGAAGACCATGTAGTCCAAACACAGGATATCCCGTCCAAATTCATATGACCAGTGGAACATCCTGAAACACAAGCACAGTAATGCTGAATCAGTGTGGTAGCAGCACCACCTGGTGGCAAAGCTGTAAATTAACTAAAGACCCGGAAATGAAAATTATTTTATAGAACACTTAAGACATCCAAATATGAACCAAGGACAATGTTTTTACAAATGTTACAATCTGCAATGACAAAGCCTCATTCAAAAATATTACTGTAGAAAAAAAAATTAGAATTGATTATTTCTATTATTTTTTATTTCTTGTCCATACCTGCAGATTAGTCCTATAATGAACAGGCTGATGGCAGTGAGGTCACATTTATTCCAAACATCCTGAATGTAGAGTCTGAACCTTTGACGCCAAGTCATCGTCCCCAAAAAAATGGTCTTGATGAAGAAGACAAAAATGACTTTACAGATCCATAAAAAACAACAAATAAAACTCAACTATACCTAGGTGACATATATCCAAATACAGATGAGCACTTTCCATTTACTGTTACTATTATTTCAGTAAAGTGAGTAAAATCTGACAGGATAAGATTTTAATTTGTGATTTTTTTTTATTTTTTAGTGTTTCCTTAATCATGTAAAATCAGTGACGAATAAAAAAAAAAAAAAAAAATTTGCTTATTTATTTTAATGTCAATCTTGAATCTAAGGCTTTTGACACAGGAGCATGTAACCACTGTGTTGCAATGGCACTTTGGGGATAGTTATTACATTCAGTTTTTCCCTTTATATTTCATAAAGCTACAAAAAAAATTTCTTGGGGAGGAGGGGGGGGGCAAAGTTCTAAGTAAGATATCTCTCTTCACTCACCTGTCGGATCTCCTCACAAACGATGGTGAATACCCAGAAGTACAACACACACTCAGCAGCACCTGGGCCTGAGGGTGGTGGGGGCTTGAAATCCACCAACAGCACGTAGGCGAAAAGCAAGAGAAACAGGAAGTACATCAGGACGTTGCCCAAAAAGGAGGTGACCGGTGCAAACCAGAACTGACGCCAGCGTGACACTATGAATGGACGCTGTGGTGGTCGGTACGGTACACCTGTATCAAAGATTATAAATACAGATTAACAGGTGACTAAAATGACAGCATATGGAGACAAGAATCAGATGACTCTTTAAACAGGACTCACCTTTAATGGCATCACTCTTGTGAACGTCTGAGTCAACTTCACTGGTGTAAGAAAACATTTTTAATTCATTAGTAGACCTAAGACATAAAAACAACAAATTGATGTTCTATGGACGAACACTGAAGAGTGCAAGTAGAAATATTACTGCTGTTTGATGTCAGAGAAAGAGAAGACTGTGGTCCCATAAAGGTTGTCAGAGTCCTGAGCCACTGCATCCTCATTGGGCATTTCCTCCTCCTCCAGCTGATTGTCCTGTGTCCTTTGAGGAGGAATATGTAGAAATTTTTTTAAACACATACACACATATGTACATATATACACATATACACACACGTGTACGTATACGTGTGTACACACACACACACACGTATACGTGTGTACACACACACACACACATACGTGTGTACACACACACACACACACACACACACACACGTGTGTACACACACACACACACACACACACGTGTGTACACACACACACATATATTTCAATGCACTTTAAATAGTCTGTAGTGTAGTGAAAACCAAATATGAGTGACAGATTAGATTACACAAAAATCATGGATAATAGATTTGTAAATAACTGGACATGAATAACTTGAGCTTCTTATATAATATAGATTTAGTATATTTCTAGCTTATTACGCAGCTCATTTTCTTTCTTCACGTGTGAAATGTAAAACTGAGGTCAGAGGTCAAATGTGGCTCAATACATTTTGAGACAAACTATAATGTGATATTTAGAATACCCATATACCAGTATAATTTCCTAAATGTCGCCAATACAAACAAAGGACGCTGAATTTTAAGTGTAGTTTTAAAGATAAAAGACATGAATCAATAAGTTGACCTTAAAGACTTTGGTGAAAGTAAGCCAAATATTATTGGTCATCATGATCCCACTCTACACTCCCACAAAGTTTTATCAGAATTGATTCGAAACATTTCCGCTATCATGATTACAGACAGAATGATATGCATGCAAACACAACCAAAAACATGACCTCTGTGGTAGAACTGCTTTACCTGAAGGAAATGAGGTTGGTGTAGCAGAGGATGGGGCAGAAGAAAGCGAGCAAGAGCTTCCAGACCTCTGTGTTCCTCTTCATATCACCCCACCAGATCTGGGACAGCAAAGACTGGAAGGGGAGAGAAAAAACAAGGACTTATCCATCAGCAGTACTGGCTCAACATGGGGATATGTTATTTTGGAAGCATTATGCCATTTTTCATTTGTAAGTAATTTATACTGTTGTACTGTACAAATCTGGATGATCGTGTATATAAGTTCTTTATAAAAAGCAATACTTTTAGATAGGAGTAGCTAAATAATTACAGATCAGTGTATAAAGATGTATAACAAGGCATTGTGTATTAGCATATTTATTTATAGAGACTGTATATGTATACATTAGTTTGTATAATCAAAACAGCCTTATGCTTCATCAGACCATTTCAGTTTCAGCTTAATATATCAAGTGCTTTTTAAGATATGTTTTTTGAAAATTTGTCCATGTACCCACTTTAAGGTCTTTTTCTCCACATCTAAATCTGAGGCAACGTTTGAACACGAATATCTCTATTAAAGATGAAAGACTGAATTTTCACTGTCCTTTCTTACCATCAAAATTGATCTTTAACTCGGGACAGATGCACCAAAAATGTCGTAAGTATTGGTTAGTTAGAATATAAAGAAAAAGAAAGTCCAGCATTCCTGCAAAATCCCATATTTGAGCACATGTTAAATAAAAACTTCAAATTGCAAGAGAAATACTGATATTTTTGTAGTTTATAGTTGAATTACACAATGTTGTAAAAGAAATCTGTAGAAAACCTTTTTACCATGAAATAATTCACACTTACAAAACAGGAAGAATTTCATTCTACAGGGAACAATATGACGTATGACAAAACCAAAAATATCAGTAGACCATCTTTGATCTGTCCAAACAGAATACAGATGCTACTCCAATTCAGAAAATAATTTTGTTAAATATGCGCATGTTTTTTTATTTTCAAGACCTGGGTCATTATATTATCTGCTCCATCGTCTCCCAGCTTCTTATATCAAATAACATTTAGAAATCCGTTTTTTTGGGCTTTTTTTTTGTTTTTAAAGGCCCTTCTGCACACTTTCATGCCTTTTTTTCCCACATTGAAAAAGAAGTCAGTGTTTGAACATGGCTATCAGAAAAACAATTAAAGATAAAAGCCTGGATAAAAACAGGATTTCTCATTTAGGACAAATACATCAAGAAGTGTCTGCGTATTGGCAAAAAATTAAAGCAATCTTTTAAAATTCCATATTTGTGCACACAATTTAAAAAAATGCTGGTTCTATTTAACTTTTATGCCGGAAATATCACAAGTTGTACGAGTAAAGTGAAAATATCAGTAGATAGTCTAATCTAAATACAACAACAACAAATGGTATTCAATTTATAACTAAGAAACAATTTTTTTTTGTACAATATGTGCAAATCTTTCATTTCCATGACCTGTTCTACCTACCTACCATTTTGAGACCTACACTCCTGGAAGAGAATGTTACACATGAAAATATATTTCAGGTGAGAATGATCTGCTAGCCTTTTTTTTTTTAAATATATTGCTTGACAGTATATAAAAATATATAAGCTAAAATTTCGCAGTAATCATTATGTACGTCCAAACTTTGGAACGATAACATTTTTTAATAGAAAAATTAGACTGATAATTTTTTTTTAAAACCTCGATTTGTGACAGAGTGACCAAGGTCTGGAAATTTAAAAATAGGCTCATAAATAACTGAATTATTTCCCAATTATAATTCCAGTACCATCTAGAAGCTGCAATTTTGTTACTCACATTTTTTGATGCAAATTAAAAACACTGATTCATTTTAATCGGCCCAGTGAAAGTCTTTGAGATATCAATCTTAAAACATTGTTGCAGATTTCAATGTACAAAACACATCATTTGAAAGTGGTTTGATGGACAATGTTTTGTTTTTTTTAATTATATCTTTAAAAATTATTTGTTACATTAAGGTAGAATTTCAAAGATTAGATTTGTTCAAACTATTGGACCACAAAATTATTACGCAAATTGCAGATTTTCGAGCAAGAAATGTTACAAAAGCTGGCTTATTTGGGATGGAATGACCCATTTTATTCCCTCAACTGATCAATATTTTCTCTATATAAATATGATGGCTTCCTTTGATTTCATGTTCATTTGTTTAATAGCACTCAGTTCATTTTTATTTCAAACATTTACATTCACAATCATTACCAAATATCATTCCATTCTTTGCATTTGTTACCTATATTTTGGAAAATGTCGATGTTATTCAGATTCATTGCCCATGTGCTAGATGAAAGGAATGCCATTCACATGAATGACAAATATGACACACCTGTACGCCATCATTACTGAAGAAAAGCCGGGCATCGGCACTCACTCCCATCTGAAGGCAGGTGGTGTCACCCCAGATGGGAGACTTCCTAATTAGCAGGGTGAAGGAACGGTTTTCATCACTCCGATAACAAGAGCTAAAAATATCTGAGATAAAGTGGACAAAACGCGTGATGAAGAGTTCGATGAGATTTGCTGTTGAAAGGAAAACTCGAAGGAAATTAAATAAAATGATTGCAAAACTAGATATCAAACCATCCTAACAGTGTAGTGGAAAACTGCAGTTATTGTCTCACCATGAGCCAGGTTCTCAAACTTCTGGGCCAGTTCTTTCATGGAGAGTTTGGTTTCAGTCTCCTCCTCCAGTTTGGACAAGTCTCTGAGTATATTACAGCCACTGAGAGCACTCAGGACTGCCTCACCTGCCTGGAAAGGAGATCACCAATTTACAACATCACTTTACTTTATGTTTTAGTAATTATTTAATTTTATATTAAGACTTAACACTATGATTGTATAATATTTAACAAAATTACCCCTTAGGATCATAAAATAATAATTAACAATATATTGCAATTAATTGACTCGAACAACTTTGATACATAGTAAGCAGCGTCTAGTTCGAGGTTGTCAAATGTACAGCCCGCAGGCTGAGATCATTTCCAATGGCTCGTCATATTAATGGTATTAATGGCCCGTCAGGATGTGGATGTGCAGACGGGGGTGGGGCTTTATCTCACATGTAAAGGCAGACGTCCCGAAAACAGCCCAGTAGACAGAGAGATGGGGGAGTCAGATTTAAATGCAAGCTTGTCAGGAAAAGTAAAGAGAGGAGTGAAAATGTAAAATGAGCAGCATGTGGCTGCATTTCAATGATATTGGAGACTGAAAGCAGAGTGCAGAATTGATCGAATTGGCAGTGGGATTAGGTAATACAAGTTTTTATTCCCAACCATTTTCCATTGTGGATGACAAAAGGTTTCAAACTTGATCACTATAGAAATTTCTGGGGATTTTTACCATTATGGATGAAAGAAAAAACTAAAAACTGGACAGTCTGGGCAATGAGCTACCAGAACTTTTTACACATTTATTCCTTAGAATTTAAGTCCAAAGAGTCGTGCTGAGTGATTTCTTTTCTTGACACAGTGTTTGTTACACTGACAGAAACGTAAAAGTTTCACCCCTGGTCTAGTTGCAGCTCATTCTCACACATGCCCAATATAGTGCAACTTCCCCTGAAAACTCTGCTCCATATAAATAAAACAATCCATCCATTTCAAACCAGCTGAACACCAGTTTGTCTCAGAGCTTTTACCATCTCCCAGAAGAAAAGGGCCATCTCACTGCGGTTCTGCAGTACAGCCCAGAGGAAGAGTGAAGCCCAGGGATAGGGGCAGCGCAGCTGCCGATAGAACGAATCTCCACGCAGAACCTTATTTGCACGCTGGGATGAATAAAAAAAACATAAGAACATTTATTGTCATGTTAACCATAAAAATAGAAATGCAGTCAGCACAAGTACACTGTGTGTTTATTCTGAAAGGTTCAAAGTACCCTCAGAGACGTCCTTTTGGAGGAAGTGAACTCTAAGCCCAAAGCTTTATAGTATAAAGGCTGGCAGACATCACCCATTGACAGCTCCAGAACCCCTGACACCTGAGGAAACAGTGGGTGGGACAATAAGCACAACAGTATCAGGTTGTCTTCACATTCATAATGAATCTAATGAATCTTTGAGAAAAATTAATGAAAAAGGACAGAATCTCGTTGATTAGAAAACTCACCTCAAAAAGGGTGACCTCTTTCACTGGTCCACTTTGATTCTTATCTTTCACCATTTTTGAGGATGAATTCTGTTTTTCTGATGGTGAATGACGCTCCACTATTGCCAGCCGCTCTGCTAGGCACTGTTGTAGTAGCTGATAGAGCAAGGTCCCATCTGGCACAGAGCGATAGAGGGTTTCCAGCCTGCCATAAGTTAGGTACTCCAGGATATTCAAGCCATTCTCAGTGAAAAGCCGAACAAACTGGGGCTTGTCGTTGATCAATGCATCTGTCATTGAGTCTTCCAAATCTTCATACTGTTTAATTGGAGGAAGAAGATCATGTTTTAGGATAGGTTAATACTTTAAGACAAGTATTCTGTAAATCATAGGCAAACTGTATCTGTCAGAAGGGGTATAATAAACTGCACAATGTACTTCAGAGTATTTCCATTCAGTGTGATGTCTTTTTCCCTCCTCACCTTCCACTGGATGTCTCCATTGAAGAGTTCACTCTTGGCAATGTCAACCCTGTTCCACGTTACTGCTAGTTTCAGCTCGTCACTATAAGGGCTGGCATCAGCTGATGATTGCTGCTTACTTGCTGAAAAACACAAACACGACAAAAATTTATCAAAATAAGGACTAAAAGTGCATGTTGCTGCTATGTTGTAAAATTACTGTCTACTTATACATACCTCCCACGAGTGTTTTAAGCAGGACTGTGTCAAAGTCATTTGGACTCTCGTGCTCTCCTTGGTAGATTGTAATCAAATCTTTGTTCTGGTAAATGCTCAAAGCCTGGAGACAGAAGATGGGAAAAGGAACAGGAACAATGCAAAATATTTTAGAAAAAAAGATGTTCGTAAAGACAGACAGTGATGAGGAAGAAACTGGTGACAAAGGTTCTTTTCAAACTCTTGATGTCATTCATGGCACAGCCTCTAATTAAGCAAGAGGGTTTGACTTTAATCAATTGGAACTGCGATCCTGAAAAACTGGCAAAAAGATCGAGCTCCCTGAGGGCATGAATATTAGAACTGAACACAGTTTAGTAAGCAGCTGACAGATATGCAGGCTATAAAAAGTCTTTCCTCATGCTCTTCTGCAGAGTAAAGGCCAACACAATGTTTCTGTTCTCAGCACTCACCTGTTCAACTAGTTTGTCGGTCTGTGCCTCTGAAGGAAAATGCTTCTTAAACCGTTCTGCCACTCTGTCTTTGAGATCCACACTAGGGGTTTTAGGAGCCTCACTGTTGCCTTCACCAGAGGACGGCACAGCTGGAGCTGAAGACCGGTTCTCCAAGACATCACTCAGGAAATCAGCCAAGCCTCCTGAGCCAGCCAGAACCAGCCAGGGGATGCAGCTTTTTAAAGAGAGATCCATTCTCTGACAGACATTACAAAAACCATGAAATAAAGATTGGCACAATTTAAATTAGAATTTGCAATTTTTGTTGTAATAATTCACATAAAAAGCTGTAAAAGACTGTACCTTCAGCATGTCTGTTTCCCCTGATATCAGCATACAAACGACAGGGATGTCAATGCTGCCACTTCCTTTAAAAAGATAAAACAATTTTTAACACGTTTCAATCTTGATAAAATGTTTTTACTAACTTAATGAGAGTGATCATACTAAGATTTGCAAAGTGCATAATTTTCATGAAGCACAACAGCTGACACTCATGCAAAGAGCACCCTGTGGATGTTTTTGTTTTACTTGAATGGAAGTGTTGTAGAGTTAACTGTAAGATACATGCAGTCACATGCAAGGCTTTCCTCCCATAGATGCCAAAAAAAAAAAAAAAACATTCAACCAAAACACGAAGGAACATGTAAAGCCTGTAAAGATCAAAGTTAACTCTGAAAGGATGTATTTTGGGAATAATGGTACAGGAGTTAAGTCTCATTTAGTACAATTACATTTAAATCAGTTAACTTAAACTGAATACATGAGTGGAAGATAATGTGTACTCAAGTATAGTTTCTGCTTTAATTCAGAGGCTAGAAATGTTGTACTTCATAGTTTATGGTACCATCTCTGACCCCATATGCCTGTGCGCTGCTGGGAAATGTATTCCTCCAATCTAGCTCTGAAATCTGTTTCTCCTCCTCTGCGGCCCACACTCCCATCGTCCACGAGGAGGAAGGCCTGGTAGTTGTTATCCAGGGAGCAGGAGTCCCGGGAAATGTTTTGGACATAGTACTTTGCTGGAAAGCTTCCCTGCAAAAGAAGAAAAAACAGTTATTCCAGCGTTTCTTTCCACATTTCAGCCTTAGTTATTTTAAATTGGAGCAAGAACTGCCAACAGTGTGTTCACCCAATAAAACCTGACAAATCAACACGGACCGTGTGTCAAATCGTGGTCCTTTTCCACAAAGACAACAAGATATGATTTAATGCTTAGAGAAATGTGCAAATGTGTGAGAGTCTGTACTACCTGAGGGTTGACCAGCTGCTCTCGTTTTTCCACAAGGCCCCACGGAGCAATGCCCAACGCTACCACCTTATTGAGTGAGAATGAAGAAGCTGCAGTTGCATGATCTCTCACTGCCTGTCCAACACACCTGCCAACACCTTCACGCAGACCTGTAGTTAAGATCCATGCACCTGGGGAAACAGGTGGAAAATCTGATTTTTATTTCAATTTTCTTCAGTGAATAAAATATAACTTTATGTGACTTTGCAAATCACTGGATTCTGTTTTATTTACATATTGCACTGCATCTCAATTTGTTTTGTTTTTTGGGGGGGTTTACAGCTAAGACTGTCAACAATTTATTACAGGGTCTGCTGTTTCTATAAAATATAATTTAAAAAGAACAAAACTAATGAGACTTGACAATCTGGGCACCAAAACGGGAAGAAAAACAAAGGGAGCAGAACCAAATTATTGATCCCTGAGAAATAAACCTAAGACCACAGCAAGTCAAGTATCAGATTCATACACATTTATCTGTAAAAGCACATAAAAAGACTACAAAGGCCACAGACATGCGTAAATGTTTTTATATGCAACGGGTTTTAACACCAAATATGGTGCCACGCCCTGTACTATGTCTTATCTAACAAAGATGTTTAGGGAGTGTGAGCCGTGTAGTTACTTGCATCTTTGTGTGCATGTTTGTTTGGGGCTTTGATTTTTTTTCAGTACGTCTTGGACTTGTTTTGAGAAAACAGCGAGTGACCTCAGACGACGGGGAGATCAGTATCGCCATATGCCACCTGCACTTGGTACAGTAGCCAGAGAGGAAATGGCCATTGTACTACCAAATTAGGACCGGACCCCAGGGAGTCGTGTTGTGTGTTGAGACTAAATTTTGTAATAGCTGTATTCTTCCCGCTAAAACCACCATGAGTAGGTTTCAATGTCTGACAAGATCATTTGTCAGTTCTTTTATCGTCATCTGGAAATTATCATGACATCTGCTAACCAACAATAACCCACTTCAGCAACCAGAACAGAAATAAGATGCTGAGCTCAGATATGCCAGACACATCACACATGCCAGGAGCACTGACACACTGGCAGATGCATAAAGTTTTTACCTGTGCTTTGTGATGCTTTCACCAGTCCCTGTCTGAGGACCTCCCGTACCCAGGTCTTCACCTGTGTCCTTCCCTCTCCGCCCACAACAGAAACAACCAGGTTGGGTAGAGGAAGACGCCAATGAGCTGTCAGTATGGTGTACACCATAGAAGGCTCAGTGCTCCATGACAGGCGCAGGAACTAAGTTTAGACATTTGATGGATTAAAAGAAGCACGCCCATGTCAACAATGCAAAAAGATTTGAAAAGTAATGGCCTGTGATCACACTAGTATTAAAGCTGAACGACTCAGTCGTTTCAACCTTTAAATGGTAATAAAATGGAAAAAAAAAAAAGAAGCTTGTCATGTGATCTGTACTGACTTTTGACTCTGTTTACTCAGGTGGAGCGGAGGTAGACTGAAGGTCAGGAAAATTCAACGAATTGACTACTACAGCTCAGGGTTTATCTTAACCTTTATTTAACTCACCTTTGGAGGCATTTCTTTTAAAAACATGTTCAAGAACTCTCAGGCTCTTGAAATAAAGCATTCAAAAATTATGAGAGAAAAATAAAAGCACCCACATGGCTGTGCCTCTTGCTGGCCCCTGCAAACTGCACCTCTCCAAAGGCATCTGTCGGTCGTTCAGAGGAGTGCTGCACACTTTTCCACTGGTTCACGATGGCTGTGCTGAAATAGTCTCCAAGAGCCACAGAGGCATGGTCATCTCTCGCAGCCCCGCACTGACACAATGCACCATTACTGAGAGAGGTGGAGGGATAAAAACAACACCATGAGAAGTTACTCAAAACACATGTGCTGTTATTAAAAGACAGAGGTCACAGTACCTGAAGGAATCTTCTACAAAAGTGCTGCACACTCTTTTCTTGATGATTTTGGGGATCCAACTCTGAAAGCATTTTTCAGCAGTTATATAACATTACTGAATTATTACAGAAGTTGATTCAATTCTGAATCCAATCCTAAAATCTCATGCATGTGGCAGCAGGTGCAGAAAACCGTCCAAGTGTTGACTTTGGCTAAGAGAAACTACCCAGTAACAAGTTGGCGAGCTGTGCTGTGATTTCTGATGATGTGACATAGTTTGAGCTCAGGTGTGTGCAACAGGCAGGCTGTGCATAAGCATATTCTGCAGTGGGGCTACATTACATTTTGTTTTCACCAATGTATTCAGTGCTAATCTTTCTGTAATGTTATCAGCCAAGCAGTAAAGAGAGAACACCTTCCCCACAGGCCGTTTAACTGAGAAAACAAAAAACACATGATGGCCCCATTGCATTTATTGGTGCCAGTAGCTGACGCCTCGCTAGAGTCCTGCAACTGATGCAACTAAACGGAACAGAACGCAGTCATCATTAACTATCACCGGAGCGCTTATTTAGCTGCTTATGGTTAGGATGCTCGGTTTAGTAGAAGTTAGTTTCTTATAAGTGGCGTGTTTTCCATTTTTATCGCTTAGCCAAAAAAAAAGTAGACTGCTGCGTCAGAAATGATTGGAAAAGCCGTTCCCAGTTGTTAAAGCTGTAACGTCCACCGGTTAGACAAGTTTAGGGTCAACAAACCACAGCGGAAACAAAGCAGACGGATAGCTCCTGCAGTCGTTCGCGTAAACGTGCACGTTTGGGCAGCTGTTGCACGACGTGTTTTTCCAAGAAGACTATGGGCGGCTCGCAGAAGTTCCGAGTATAGCGTTAACTTCCACTTCCAAAAAATGTAGCGGCACTTTGCCAAAGCACCACTATAGCATCACAACAGCAGCTGAAGGACTTCAGTGAAATCTAACCCACCTGGCTCTTCTCAGTTTGGCCAATATTGTCTCTGCCGTCGCCTCCTCCTTCTTCTGCTCCTGTGTCTTTCATGTTTTCCTTTCAGTCGTTCTCAGTGAGAAACATATGCGGAAGGACTAAAGGGGTTTCTTTCTGACTATTTTCCACCTTGTCTCCTACTGCTGAAACCCCATTTCCTGCCACTGCACTCACTCGGCGTGCGCAAAGAAAAATAGGTGCAGCCAGCACACAGGTAAGGGTGTGGTTTCACAGAGGCAGACAATTACACCAACGCATGCAAACAGGAAGGGCCAATCAGAACCACAAAGTGGGCTAGAGTTTATTGAAATACTTCCTCATCCCCTTATCTGGTCACTGGTATCTGTTGTTGGAACTGAATACCCTCAATGACACCACTGTAGCAGAAAGACTGCTAAACATGCCCAAGCTTGTGTCCTCTAATTGTTACTGGAGCCTAAAAATATAACACATTTGTAGTAGAACCTGTTAGGTATGTGTTGCTGTGGTGCTCACTTCCCTCAGAAGTAAAAAGAACAATAGAACGAACAACAAAAAATCCTGCCTGCAGGGGTTTTGTTTCAGAGGCAAATTACAGTCTTGTTCAGCTGAAATTCAGGTCATTGCTTCATCTTTCTAGAATTTATAGATGTCTCATAGTTGTCCTCTGTCTGTACCATTTCAAAGGCTCTTCATGAGAGGTGATCATGTAGCAGGTTTTATACCTGTAGGATTGCACTATACTTTTCCTTTAAGACTATACATAAACACCACAAACTTAATTCTCTTAAATATTTATTGCATATCATATTTAAATATTTACATATTTAAAAAAAAAAATCAACGCCATTTGCGAGAATACATTTCTAATAAGTACCAGTCAGTCAGAGCAGACATAGAGATATTTGGTTTTCAGTAGATGGAAAACTATGTGGGCAGCTCTCCACCCCTTCAGTCCTTAATTGCTGACATTCCTTTTGGTCCTATCTGCCGTAGCCCTGTGGATCTTTTGCCTTCTTTGATTCCTCCTTTCCGCTTCCTTTGCTGAAGTGGTATAAAGTGCTGGCTAAGTTGTGAAGCTGGCATGTCCCGAGCTGGCATCCACGCTGAAGTGCACGCGGCAGTCGTGGCTTCAGGCCCATGCTGTCGTGATGAAAATGAGAAGGGTGAACATCAAACTCAAGCGTGCAGAACATCACATATTAAAAAATGCAGTTTTGAATGAAGTTGGAAAAAAGTGTTGTCTTTCTGAAACACAATCACAATATTTACCCTCTAATAAAGGACTGATAGTGACATGACCATAAGTTGTTTTTTTTTAATTTAATGTAATTTTAACAAATAATTTGATTTAGTTTTTCAGATTAAATAATGCTCTTTTTCTATTGACAGCCACTCTCAGCACGTTGTCACGTCCTTTGTACCTGTGTCTCAGAGCCTCCAGGTCCAGATGTTTGTTCTCTGAGGTGAATGGGATGATCTTCAGTAATGGAGCATGGTGCTTGTGTGTGTCCTCTGACATTTCCCCTCCTACATCTCGGACCGCTGCTCCTGGTAGGACGACGTCTGCGTCTGACCTGTGTTTCCAACAGGATATGGAATTTATTAAGTAACCTATAATTTACAATAATATAACTTAGAGATACACTAATAAGAAGCTCTGCTTTAAACACTTTTTTAAATTTCCCGCCATCCCAAGCATGCTTTGATGTTGCGTTTCTACTGCCAGGTAGAGAGTGATACTTCATTATGTCTGCCATTGTGAGCTGTGTGGTTCCCTGTGTTTTTTCACTCACCTTTGAGTTCGTCTCAGTGGGGAGGCAGCAGTCAAAGGGACAGTCAGCAGCAACAGAACAGCTATCTCCATAACGCACTGCCCTACAATTTAATAGATTGAATAATTAAGTGTGGTGCTAAAGAAAAAATGCTCTTCTGACCCAACTGTTGAAGAAGCACAAAATGATTTAACCATAAAAGTCAAATGAGATAATAATAATTATGTGTTCAGAGAGCTTTTAGAATCGTATAAAAATTAATCTCAAAAGATGCTTACCGCAAAAGGAGAGCTTAAAACCTGCTGTGGCTTGTTGAGTAAACCAACACAACTTGCTGGTTGTTGGATGTCTGACTCTGTCATCCCTTTCTAACGCTGGTCCTTTATAGTGTGATGGTGGGATGAGGGGGTGTGTCTGTAACACACTGACTATACTGCCAAATGAACTCACGCACACACAAACAAACACACACTTTTTTATTCCCTACTTAAAAGAGCTGTGATGCCAGCATAAACAATCTTTAAACAAGGCGTCCAAACACAACTTTGGACTTAAACTTAAGGTGACCTTCTGTGATGTTTACATCGATTCTTATGTTCACTTGTTGCTCTACAGCCCCCCGCTCCTCCTCCTCCTCCTCAATCTTTCTCCTCCCTCAGTTCACTTGCTGCTGAGCAATTGTTCCAGAAATCTTTCTTTCATTTCCATCACCTGCAGGAAGCCCGCCGAGCCCAAAATAGCCTCAGTTCTCCAGGCTTTTCTTTATCGCCCCATTTTTCCTGTGCCTTTTTCCCTTGAGTCACTTTGGCCGTCACCGTGTTTATTTCTGCAGTGTCCTTCACTCATATCCACCTCACCACAAACACAATGTCAAAAACAACTCCTTGATCTTATAGTTTTCCTTAAGGTGTTGGTGATGAAATAAGGCATATGTGGATGAGAGTTCACATTCAGGAACTCTCATCCACATTTAAAGTGGTCACAGAAACAAAAGATCAAAGTTGGCACTTGGCCTCATACTAACACCTCTCTAGGAAATTATCCCATAATTCCTAATCTTTTAATAATGCACTAAATCCATGGGGAGCCAGTGTCACATTTAATGTTTTTTATCCTACACACTGTTTCTCAGACCGGCTCTCTTCTCTCTGATTCACGGCTTCCGCTCTAGAGTCCATTGTGCAGTTTTCCTGTGACTACCATCTGGGCAGTCTGCATTGTCAGAATAATACACTGAGTCATCGCTGGCGTGCGTGTACTCAAGAGCATTAGCGCTCAAATAATTATGAACTTACATATGACTGAGCATGGATTACGACAAGTGTTGATGGGATAACAGGTGATGACGTGAGGGGCTGCATCTCAAGAAAAGAAAAAAAGCCCAGCATCCTGGTAAAACTGTCCCTGTACACCTGCTGCTGCCTAACCTTGAGCAAATCAATCGCCAGCTCATCTGACCGGAGGACCGATGAGCTCATGTGATTGCGAGGTATCCATCATCGGCCCATCCATCTGTCTGTTCCTCCTCAATTCACAATAAATCAATACTCCTCACAGGACGGTCAGGTTTTAGTGAAAGTTGCAAACAAGGACCACCTAGTGGGGGTTTACCCAACTTGTGCTTGTGGTCAAGGTCATACTGGCTGTTTTACGGGTACTTTTCCATTTTCATGAGAATTGCTACTCCTCCTAAATTACTGGTAAGGTGTTGATATTTGGTCCTGGAAATGACTCTTTGAAACGTCAGTGAGGCGCACAATGGATTTTAATAATGAGTTTATGGAACACAGCCAGCCAATGACAAGAAAAGGTTATAACTTATAACTAAAAATACTTTTTGCATTTCACTCATTTGCATTTCACTGTGTGATGGATCATCAATTGCGATGGACCTAACCACGATTGACATTCTAGTTTATAACATACACTCACCAGCCAATAAATTCAACACTGTGCTGGAAACATTTCTCAGAGATTTTGATCTCTTTCTCTATTTTTCTATCTATTAGATTGAGATCTGGGGATTACCTAGATCACTCGAGTGCAGTGAACTCGTCACGTTCAAGAAACCAGACTGACTTATCCTGCTGGCAGCAGCCATAAGAAGATGAGTAATGTGATCATAAAGGGATGGACATGATGGACAATACTCATACCACTACACCACCAGCAACTGCCGACACGAGCCAGCATGGATCCATGTTGTTTATGCCGAGTTCTGACCCTGCCATCTGAATGTTGTAACAGAGCAGGCAGGAGTTTCTACTCTTCTACTGACCAGTTTTGGTGAGCTGTCTGAATTGTAGCTTCAGTCTCCTGTTCTTACCCGACAGGAGTGGCACCCGTTGTGGTCTTCTGCTGCTTTAGTTCATCTGCTTTAAGGTTTGACATGTTATGCATTCAGAGATGCTCTTCTGCATACCTTAGTTGGAATGTACAATTACTCCTGTTGTCCTCCTGTCTCCTTCTACACATCTAAATGAATGTGGAACCATTTCAAATCTAGGTAATTGCATTTGGCAGCCAGTAGCTTTTAATAAGAATAATTATTTAATATTGAGCATGGCTGTGGCCTCAAAGGAATGAATGCTGTTGTACGATGACTGAGTAAGGCAGTAATTTTTCATGCCTCCAACCTACAATTTCTTATATCAGCCTTTAATAATAAAAAATGATTCAGATTAAGTTTTAGTGAAACACAGTTTAGCATTATAGCCTCAGCAAATTCTTGTTTACATAAATCATATTTATTAGAATTATATTTTTCCCATGGTCATCCATGCCTCCCTAATACATTGGCTCTACACCCCCTGTAGGGGAGCAGCCCCACAGTTTCGGATCCACTGGATTAAAGTAAGTAAAAGTATTTGAAAATTGCTGTTTTCATCCCATTTAGAAGCATTAGGGTCTGTTGCTGTTCTATCCAGAGCAATTTAGAGATCAAAGTATCCTGTATTATTTGGCACAGTGTGCAATATTTAAGGTCTCACTCTGTGTTTATTCAAGTAATACTTGATGAGCAGAAGCGTTTCTTCTCTGAGCCTCTGTGAATTTTCAGCCTCACCCACTCCCCTGACCTGTGGGGTCGCTGAAGGGTCAAATATTGATCTTTTTCTTTATATATAAATATGTTCAGTTTAGTATGGCGTATGAACACACCATCCCTTTTTTTCTATTATACAGTTGATAATTAGTTTTACCAACTATTAAAGTTCAACTTTATAAACTCCCGGCAGTCTCTATTACATTATCTGGAAGTCATAACATGTCAGCTAAGCTTCACAGACCTCAGCAGCAACAAAACCAATATTACATTATTTGATCATCCAGGCAGATCCTGTTCATGCTGAGCTCCTGTTGTCCTCAGGCCATGCTCTGCCAAATTACAAACATTTAAAAAAAAAAATGATTATGTCAAAACATAGAGAGTTTTGTTGGAATCCAACGTGCTTAATGTGAGACCAGGTCCACCATACAGTAAATGCATTCTGGAATCATAGAGGACTTAAGCAGAAAGATTAACTGCAGAAAGAGAGCACACATATAAGATCCACTCTGATAACCAAGTGCAGAGGAAAAAGCAGCGATCCTTGAATATTTCACATTCTTCTCTACTGTTCACTCTCAGAATAGAAGACATAAATTAGTGGAAAGAAGGCATATGAGCTGAGCAGGGTGTGTCTCCTAAAGGTTGGAAAGATGATCTCTGTAGGGCCTTGGTGTCACCAGACAGATGCAGAGTCATTAAATTTTTACACCTATATTCTAACCGTCAGTCACCGTCAGTGAGTGATGCTTGTAAATGACACTCTGTAGCTGCTGACAGCCAGTCTGTAGGTTTCTGATGTGTTTAATTTGAAAATATTCAGTGAGGCAGAGCTGACTTGATGCGACTCAAAAGAAATTCCCTCAAGTGGAATGACCCTACAAGCCTCAGTACATAGAGGTCATTTATGTTTAAGCTACATGCGTGTATTGTGACAAAGGTGTTAAAAAATATAGCCACAATGTTTGTCTGTGTCAGGACGATTTAGACGTACCATCCTGGCTCATGTTAATAACTGCTGTTTTCTTTTACTGCTTTTAAAGGTCACTCAGGCCCATTCATCTCTTGTAAAGTTGGTATTGTTGATATCCTACTTGTAATTCGTCTTGAAGAAATATGCCTCCACTTCCTACTTGAGAAGACTCCTCTGACATTTCTCCCACTATTTCTGACGTAGCATGCATCCTGTTGTTGTAAGCCTGCAGCCACCAGTTATCTAGCTCCAGCGCCCAGAGCCTGTTTCCTCTACCGAATGAGTGCAAGAGTATGCATCCTGCCAGGAAAGCCTGTCATTCACTCATGCATCATTGTCTCACAGTTTTCATCTGTCAGGGTGTTCAGGATACTTGGCTGCAAGTGTGTGAAGGTTTCCAGGACACCAGGTGTGCCTTAAGTAGGTTATCTAAGCTAAAAACAAACAAAGTGTACTTACTGAAAGAAAACAGAGTTTCACTTGTGTTTCAGTGCAGATTGATTTTACTGTAAGTCATTTGGTATCAATATCTGTGCATTATGGCCAAGGGAAAGATGCTAAAGTTTACTTTGAATAAATACATTTTATAATACACAATTGTATCATACATTGTGCCTGTATGAGCTGACTCAACCGGGGGAATTGTGCCATCTTGTGGAAGGAGACAGAATCAATACTGAAATAAATAGTGCACAAAAATATAAGTACGGTACGTGTACTGTAATTGGGGTGAATTCAATTAGAAATGTATTGAAATATTTTGCTGAAAGATAAAAGAATACAAATCTTTAACTACAAACTTCCAGAAGTGAATAAACAGTGTCTTTTCCTAATGCATTTCAAACAGTGTTTTAACCATCAGAACCTCCAGCATGGTTATGCAACAGCACACCCTAACTGCTTGTTTTAGTGGCTTTCAGCAGATGTGAAGAAAATTCTGCTAAAGCTGGGCAGAAAGTGAAAGGGCTGTGCAGAATAAGTCTGGCAAACCCATAAAAGGTTAGAGGGTCAACACTGAGAGTTATAAGCTTAGAGTCCATTAGTGGATTATAACCATAAACACTCTCCAACAGGTCTCCTGCATCTCTCTTGGATTAAAGCGAGAGAGACAGAGTGAGAGAGATAGGCTGAGAGAATGAGAGTGCATAGAGAGTGATTGAATTGACGAAATTCAAAGCTGAACACAGGACTTGGGGCACATACTTGGAGAAATAAACGCTTGGCGACAACCTGAAGCAAAGTCGGAGCGGTGATTTGGTTTGTCATATTTAAGGTATACAGTTTATCACCTGACTACTATACTGAACTGTGCGAGGTAAGTTCAGTGAAGCATGGTAATCTATCTGCAGATTTTTATGTGTGTGTAGTGTTGATGTCAGTGCCTGCTATATAAAAGATACAGATTCACTTTAACTGCTAAGGAATCCTTCATCAGTGATCAGTTATGTGGTAGCTGTGAAGATGAAGTGAAAGGATGAGCAGCTAGCTGTCATTTCATTTCATATTTAGTGGGTTTATTTTATATTCTGGATGAAGAACAGACCGAATGTGTGCTATTCTATTGTGTATTTATGGTTTTTTTCTGTTTGACAATACATAACCTCTGCCATGACCATCGTCATTGTTGTGTAACTTTCATTTTGTTATGCCCTAAATTGTCTGTGGGTGTGTGTGTGCGTGCTTGTGTGTGTGTTTAGGAAGCATGAACGTGGACATCGAGGGGATAATCCAGTGCATCAAGCAGGGAGATGAGAATGGTGTTCAGATAAGGCTGCAGGAGTTCAACAAAGAGGTGACGCGACACAGAAGCTTGTGTATTTCTCACAAGTTCTAATGCTGCTCATGACACTGTTTTTCTGTTTTTGTGTGTGTGTGTCATTATTTCTCTTCCTGTAGTATGCCCAGTGTTTCTTCTTTGACACAGAGGAGAGGGAAAGACGGAGAGTAAGTCTGTTTATGTTGCTGCACCAGAAGGAAAGTTTACAGGCATAAACCCATGTCCTCCTGGTGCTCCTTATAACGTCACCTTATTCCCTCTCACGGCACACCTCCGACTTATCCGCCCCTCCCCACCCCTACACACTCCAGAGTCTATGATTAGTAATTCTGCTGTATCAGTTGTCTCTGATCCTCTCTCCTTGCCTGCTCAGGCAGATTGAATCCAGGCAGAGTGACTGAATAATTTTCTGGGTTAGAAAAAACTTCTAATTACCTTCAAATTAATAAATTATGATATCCTTCACTGTCCCGTGTTAATTGACTGTCATTCCCAGCAAAGATAACCTTTCTTTTGGGTTAGGAATGACCTCATCCCATCAGTAAATTGCTCCTAAGCTTTGTAAATAGGTTTTTAGGGAAAATGCCATATTGTGAACTTGTAGAAGGACTTCTAACAGCACTATTTCCTCTCTCTTCTGCTACATTTCCTGTCTAATGGATGACCATCTCTTAAGCAAAGGCGACTAGAAGAGGTAGGGTTTTGCCACAGTTTAGAAGTAATTAAGCACTGCACATGAAAAGTACCATAAAGAAATCCAGTAATCCTTGTTGCACTGTTTTACTAGTTCAGGAAGAATAAAGTGAGGGACTACACTGATTCTGACTCGGACTTGGACGAGTACGACCTGGAGGATCGAGGACTCATCCTCAGACAGGTGATCCGATGCTGTCACTCTCTGCTTGCCCAGATGTGATATTCTTAGTCCTTGTAAAAGTTATTATTATGATAAATTCCTGCAAACATGTTTCTGCTCCTGTTCTCAGAATTTAGGTGTTGTCCTTGTGAGGTTCATAAGGACAGAAGTCAAATGTCACCTGTTGAGAGTATGCCTACGCACCCTGAGGATCCTGTCCCGGGACCAAAAGGTCTTGGGGCCTTTGGTGACCGACAGCGCTCTCCTGACTCTGGCCAAACTAGCCGGGCTGACCACAAGTGACATCAGTGATGAAGTCAGCGACCCCGACTCTGATTTCTACGATAACATCATTGCCTCTCTCACCGAAACCAAAGTGCTGCAGGGTCACACTAATGAGGATGAAGCTGAAGCTGAAACTAACGACCAAAACGAGGAGCCGCCGGCCTTCGACGAGGATGCCAAAAGCGACATCAGCATCACCAACAGCGGCGATTTGGACAGCATCAGCTGGTTTGGGAGCCACAGGACGAGCATCAACGAACTGCACAGAGGTGGGACGCATCACAGGGTCCTGGAGCGAGGGCGGAGGGACCGCAGAGAGAGTAAGATGGATGTGGAGGAAGAGGTGGAGGAGTTGGAGTCCGGAGAGGAGGCAAAGAGAAAAGAGGCCATGAAGGTGTTGTGTAACGTGGTGTACAACAGCGCCTGGGCACAGGAAAGGTTCAGTGCTCTCAGGTAGGCTCGACACGCACACACAATTGCATCAGTTCCCATAAACTGTGTAATTTTCAGCAGCTTATAATAATCGCAAAGCACCTAAAAAACATATATTCACTTATTTATACCTGTGAAAGCAACAACTCTCATGCCTGGTAAAGGTTATTATGACAAATAGAAGGACAGGGGACTGAAACAGTACTATCCCGAGGACAGTGTCATTCTCACTTGCAATAAGTTGCATTTGGCTTCATCTGGAAAGTTCACATCTATCTCCTTTGTTTCCATCAGGCTCATGTGTGGTCTCATAGAGCGCGTATCATCCAGTGTCAGCTGGTCGAATCCCTCTAGTGCTCAGTTTTATGAACTGCGCTTCATGTTCCTCATGACTGCACTCCGGCCAGAGCTCAGCACCCAGCTTAAACAGGTCGCACGATGTCATATAGTCCAAAGTTATTCCTGTTTTACTCCTCGTTACTGCCCTCACACTGATTATTCTCTTCCAGGAGGGAGGGGTTTCCATCCTCACAGCAGCCTTGGAGAGCTGCCTGGAGGTGCAGTGGAAGGACCAGTATGAGTGCGTCTTGGACCCACAGGCACAGCCCATCTCTCTGGAAACCTCTCAGCGCGTCACAGAGATCCTCAAAATTCTCTTCAATATCACGCACAGCACCCACAAGCAGGACCCAAGTGAGGTGTGTGTAACGGCCCTCGCATTTTTCAGAAGCCTTGCTTTCATATTTACTTTTTACAGGAGTTTTAATACAATATATATGTTATCAGTCAAATATGCAATCATATAAAAGCTAAATGTGCGAAAGAACAGGACAGTTGAAGCGGCATTGGCTGCGTCTGTGCCTTTAATCAGGATGATGCGGCTCTGTACCGACACCTGGTGGCGATCCTGCGCCTCTGTCTGATGAGGAAGTGTCTCCTGTCAGAAGACACAGATGAACTGCAGGGGTGAGCACAACGTGACAAAACCCAAGCTGTGAAAATATTCTGGCTTGATAATCTCATAATTTACTATCATGCAATTATAACACATACTGTGCAGTTATAATTGATTTAAACGATGGACTATAAAATGAGATATAAATCACTTTCATGCAGAAGCACTATTTTTAATAACATTTGAAGCAACAAGGATGAGTCTATAATTATGAGTTTAATAACATGCACCCTCCTCTTGCTTGCTTATTTGAGACTTCCAGATAGATTGAATGTTCAGCTGCAGGTCTGATTAAAATCCCAAGTATATATAGAAATCAATGCCTTTTTATTAGGTCTAGATGTTCTTATAAAAAGAAATTTTTGAGATATAATTCCAATAATAGTGTATTTTGAGTAGCATTTGTTATCATTTTGGATGAAACAGTGTATAATCCATCCAGCCAAACAACACCAAATGTTTAAAGGGGGATCTGCTCTGATCATTTTCAGCTCCTTTTTATTTTCAGGCTCTATTGGAGTAGCTTTGCATGGTTCACTGTTCAAAATAACCCTTATTTATCACAGGGATTACTTGCACATACACTGACCTCCAGTCTAACAGTATATGTCTAAAAAAAACAGAGAAAAGCAGAGCAGGGAATAGGTTTTCCCCGCTCTCTTCTATCAACACTCACTCCTTTGCCGTGACCTTCTCTCACTCCCGCAGTCACACAGTGAACCTGTTGTCAGCGCTTCCTCTGCAGTGTCTCGATGTGTTGCTGACGGTGCCTCTGGAGCCAGATTCAGAGCAGTGCGAGGGGGTCAACATGGACTGCGTCCACACCCTGTTGATGTTCATGGAGAGACGCCTGGAGGCGGTGAGGGAGTAGAAAAGAGTTCTGTTTGTAGAGTCTTTTCTGATCCATTTGTGTGTTTGTGAGGGGGGTTTTTTTCTCAGTGATTTGTTCTTAAAGTTTATATTTTGCAGCGTGAAAAAGGGAGCAGCTGGTATTACGGAAATAACGGAAAGGATTTGTTTTATGTGCTTTTCAGGGAGATAAGATCAAAGAGAAGCTGACACCAATCCTCAATCTGCTGACGGAGAGCTGCAGGGCTCACAGAGAAACACGGCACTACATCAGAAAATATGTAATATACGACACCTCAGAGATGTGATGATGATGTTTTGATGCCAAAATATTTGAAGCACGTTTAATGTCCAGTATGCTTTTGATCATTTGCATGTAACCAACCAACACCTGACCTGTGCAGGCCTGGACTCTATAAGACTGAAGACTATAAGACTACTCACTTGTAGTATTCATAGTACTGTGCAAAGGTCTTGAGACACCCCTCACTTCTATATATATTGCTGGGAAAAAATGCAAATACAGTATAAACAGAGTTAGTACAATTCTATGACCACTTTTATTCTTCAACACAGCCTGAACTCTCTTAGGTAGCTTTCTTGTAATTTCTTCAAGTAGTATTCAGGGTTAGTTCTCTAAAAAAAGTTCTTCTTTGGATGTTGGCTGTCTTTTGTTTTGTTCTCTGTAAAGATGATATGACACTGCCTCAGTAACATTGAGGTCCGGGCTCTGGGGAGGCCAATCCATGCACTGGTGTTTGGGATCGTTGTCATGGTGAAAAATGAAGCTATTGCCAATCAGGTGTTTTCCAGATTGCATTGTATGGTGAATGAAAATCTGATGGCACTTGCCTGATTTATAATTTCATCACTTTTGATAGGATCCCCCAACACCACTGACTGAAAAGCAACCCAAAACCATGAACTGGCCTCCCAGTTTTGAAGATGCATGTTAACACTTACTGTTGTACATCTCTCCTGACCTCCTTGTACATACTGAGGACAATTTGAACCAGACAAGTTTACAACTTCCTCTTCTGTTCTTCATTTGTCCAGTTTCCTTGAATGCACACCATGCTGAGATGTGCCACGTTTTTGGATAATAGTCTTTGAGAATCACCATGTTGGTGCAAAATACTATTTTATGCCTGTCCAGCTGTGTTACCTTTGGGATTTTTATAGATACAAAGGAAAGTAGCACAAATTGTATGTTTTGGTGACAGGTTGCTAAAGATCCAGTTTAAACTGGTTCATCCTATGAGTTAGATCCCTTTTTTATGCTTCAGTAATTCATTGTTCAGTGTTAAGTGGCTTAATGAACACAATACATGTTTCTCTGTAATGGTCAGGTACAAGGACTGAGCTAAAAGTGAGTGAAAAAGCAGCCAATGTTTAAAGAAAAACTAAAAAGACATTTTAAAAAAAATAAGCAGTTGCTGAAGACTTTAGCACAAAGACAGCAGATCCTTTAATTCCGGGAAGATGTGAGTTGCATTGAATCATATCTGTTATTAACCTCTGTCTCTCTTCCGCAGCATGTCTTTTATCCTGTCTTCCTTCTCTCACCCCAACCGGTCGCAGCAGATGGCCGCCCCTCCCTGAGCCTGGTTCTGCCGGAGGTTTCTTCCTGTTAAAAGGGAGTTTTTCCTTCCCACTGTCGCCAAAGTGCTTGCTCATAGGGGGTCATATGATTGTTGGGTTTTTCTCTGTATCTATGAAGCGCCTTGAGGCGACTTTTGTTGTGATTTGGCGCTATATAAATAAAATTGAATTGAATTGAATTGAGTTGGCAGACTTGTTCCAGCTCATCCCTAAACACCCGTCTCCTCCCTCCAACACACTGACTATGAGAAAGGATTTTTCATTATATATTTGATTTGTCTCAGACTTTAAAATCCATCATTGTTTTGAGGTTAACGGCACATTTTGCTTCATTTGCAAGCGTCAACATGGTCTCGCTCATATTTATTTAAAAAAGAAGAAGAAACAAAACACATTAAAGAAAATTAAAGCTATAATGTGTCCCCATCATTAGATCTTGCCTCCTCTGAGAGACGTATCACAGAGGCCAGAGGAAGGCACCACAGTGAAGAGCCGTCTGATTCGTCTTATGACTCATCTGGACACAGACCTCAAACACTGTGCCGCTGACCTCATCTTTGTCCTCTGCAAGGAAAATGGTAAGAAGAAGCAATATGTGGATTAATAAAAATAGGGTGAAGTTACAGTCTGGTTATAAAAATAGAAAAATGCATATTGAAATGATCAGATGGTATTTAAACAACGGGCATCATTAGTTTTTATTGTGCTTTAAAAAAAAACTCTTATTACATTTTAAATATTTGTGTTTATGTCTTTATTATTATTTTATGTAGTCTTGATAGTCATGTTTTTTTTTATTATATACATTATTTTAAATTTAATCTGTGAATGCAGTGGTGCTGAAATGATTTTGTAGCTCTTTTTGTATTTTTTCTTTCGTGCCTTATTGAGAACACCAACGCTTCTTTTCCTAGTGAGCCGTTTTGTGAAGTATACGGGTTACGGTAACGCAGCAGGTCTGCTGGCCACCAGGGGGCTCCTGGGAGGCCAGGGGCCCAGGACCTCTGATACCCAGTACTCCAGCGACTCTGATTCAGACACCGAGGAGTACCGGCAGGTCAAAGACCGCATCAACCCGGTGACGGGGCGGGTGGAGGCAGAGCAGCCAGACCCTATGGAGGGCATGACAGAGGAGGAGAAGGAGGAGGAGGCCAAGAGGCTGATCATGCTCTTCAACAAACTGTCCAGGTAAGCAAAACGTCAAAAAGCTACAAACATGAGAGATACACACAAGTCTCAGATGCTTCTAATGAATACAGTAAACGTCAACTGAGTGTCGAGCAGACTGTACATGTGTATATAACCAAAAGCTAATTCCAGCACATAATCTGCAGCGTCTCAATGTGTTGCTGCAGAGGAAGTTCTTTGATGAGCATTAATGGGTCAAGTAGTCATTAAAATTGTATACTGGTAAGAAACAGTAAGGTCTGTAAAACTCAAGTGTTCCTCTTCTTCTTGCATAATACAGCAGATTGATGGTGAATTAAACAGGCTGTTAAAGCTCACATAGGTACTATAAACTTAAAAGACTACCACCAGACTTCAGTGCATATGTACTGGGATGAGAACCAGGTTACTGCTGGTGATCAAATCGCCTGCATCTCGTGTATTTTACAGAGACAGCATCATCCAGCCGATGGGAGTGGATGAAGAGGGGAAGCTCGTCCCAATGTCAGGACTGAAGGAAAATCCTCTCTCTGAGGAGGCGAGGTCTGAGTCAGAGAATGACGGAGAAACAGAGGAAGGAGACAAGGACTGATTTCTGTTCATCAGTTTGTTCAGTTTATCGATATTACTTTGTAAACATTTCACTTGTACAGGTCATCAGTGGAAAAGATGTGTTGTGTCTGTATGGGTGGTGTGAAAAGACAGAGCGATGTAGTTCTCGACCAAACAGAGTCGTGCTGAGAGAGAATAAATTCAAGAAAGGATATTTAAAAAAAGAAAAACCTAGACAAAAAAACCAAAGGTAATTTCACACTTCTTCTTCTTTTGACTCAGACTGGCAGCGTAGAGCAGCAATACAGTTACGTGTGACATCGCAATGGTGAAAAGGCCATTTTGATCATGTAGTAGATTCAGCAGAGGAATGCTACCCATTAATGTTTCAATAAAGTTTTCAAAACAAATAATCTCCAGTATCGACCAGTGTGGTTATCTGCACAGCACGCTGATGTGTCGTAGCACATGACATCTGCTGAGGTGTATGTTCCTCATATTAAGCTAAAAATGTCAAAAAAGCTCCAGATGCTCTGGCCACATCTGCACTGCTAAAATCAGCTTGTATATTTATTTTTACCTGTGGCTCTGCTGTATTCAAGGCACTAATGCCATTTTCACTTTTTGTATTACACTTTAGCACAGGGTTTGTTACCAGGTTGCACTTGTTCACCCCTTAACACATTAATTTCACGGCATTAGGCCGATTATTATAACAAATAAGTTCATGAGCAGGAAGACTTGCAGTTTATGGGTGGTGTTTCACTTTGACTGCCATTAAGACTCAGTTTAAAAGAGGAAAAGTGAAGCTTAAAAAGAGGAGGAAGGCACAAAATGTTAAATGAGTGAAAGTCATGTCTCTTTACCTGAGTGACATCATCATTACTGTAAAAATGTGATCCTGATTTTCAGTAACAACCCTGATCATGTCCCTGTGACTTGTTTTAAAATCCTAAGATAGAAATCAGTGCACACTTAGTCTCCATACAGTATAAGTCAGACCGTTTGATCCCGGGTGAAGTACAAACCAACACAGCACCAGTGTCATTATTAAACATTATTCACAAACATAACTGAGATGTTTTAAGAAGCCAAGATTAAAAATCTCAAATTAGTAAAACAGCCACCGCTTCCAAATGTTCAGTACTCCATCATCTCCTCCAGGGACATCTGCAGCTCCACAGACTTCAGGGAGGAGGCGCCGTTTTCAACAGCCATGTTCTTGAGTAACTCCATCGAAGTCAGGCACACCTGAGCGGAGAAAATAAATAAGGAGCGGGAGTCAGGCGCGAGTGCAAAGGCGACGCGTTTGAGCTCGACGGCAGCCGTGAAATCAGAGAAAGGTCGAGCAATGAGACGCGTCAAGCTGGTTTCTTTGAGAAACTTTTTGTATAAAGCTTTTGATTTCTCAGTGTGCCGTCCTGTGTGGAGGCTGAGGAGAAGGACGAAAAGAAAAAAAACCTTTACACCTGAAGGATCAGCTGTCAGCGCCGGTATTCAGGCTTTGTTCCCTTTGTGCTGTTAATCAATACTGAGGCAAAATTGCCTCTTCAAAAGTGCTGCTGAGTACGGCTCCCTCCTCGTGAGAGGGCAATTTTAGAGGTTGATCACTCATGAAATTTAATACAAGTTTGTGCAGCAGAAAGGGGGAAAAAAATCTCTGCCTATTTGAAATACTGCTTAGAGATCTGTGAGAGCACAGCACTGTATGCATGTTTTAAATATTTTCAGAAAGTTTCCTCACCTCCACTGTGATGAGTTTTTTCTCCCAAGGCCTGCATTGTGGGTCAGGCCACTTTTCCCCAATACAGAAGAACAGGGAGCAGGGAGCGCACTCTTTAGCATTCCCCTCAATGAAGTCCTTTATTCCTAAGCAGACAGGAGACAATACATAAAAAAACTGTACCTAAAGCCACTAAATTCACAAAAGCTCCAAAATAATTCCTCTTACCTACCTCGCACAAAGTCCGTGAACTTGTAAAGAACCTGAGGATGTTTAGAAATCTCTTGGGGTTGTCTGCTCTGGTCAAATTTGCAGAAGCTCCAGAAAGCTTTGCTTTCCCCCCGTCGCTGGCTGTAGACCACTTGGCCCGACACGCCAACTTCCAAGCCATCACCCAGCATGTCCAGAATCCGCTGGGTGAGGTTGGCTTGGTTTTGATCCACCATGGCTCCGGGACTTGGCAGGGAGACTATAGTGAGGCCTGACTCACGATCCAAAACTGTCCCATTGAGATCAGTCCTGATGTGAATACAAGCATTTTCATATTTCAGTTATCGGAGAAAATCGCTGAGTTTAAAACAGTTGCATTTGCTAGAGGCTGTTTTGTGTTTTTTTAATCAAAGATATCAGCAATGAAAAATCCTGCAATATATAAACTATAATTAGTTATAAGTTAAACAGACCACGTTATATTCAGTATTGCTGTTTTCACTGCAGTTGTTGCACTGATGCTAAGTTGAAACACAGCCGTATGGTTACAGAAGTAAACAGTGCATAACGACAATAAAGAGTGTTGGATATTGAACTTTGAAGGCAAAAATTGCATACTGTGAATTTAGAGATTACATTTTCAGTCCTTATTCTAAGCTCTGTTCCCTCAAAATATTTTGCCTGGTGAAAGGGAACTTGGCTGAATAAATAAATCATTACATTTAAAAAAATTACTGAGCTTTAGAGGTGGGAGGATTTCTTTTCTCTTTTTTTTAAAGGAAAGCCAAAGTGGTAGTCATGCCTTCATGCTAATGTAAACTCCTGATCTCAGATAGAAAAAACAGCATCTCCCTCAGTTTGTCCCTCTAGGAACGAGAATAAGGAAGCACGTTTTACAGTATATTTGAACTGGAACTGCTGAGCATTTATCGCGTTCATTTTGATGTTACCTGTAGACCAAGCGCACTCCAGCCTCATTCTCAACCATCTGCTCCAAAACCTTCACCCCTCTGTAGTACACAAATATCTTGAATTGAGTCCCTGTGGATTCAGAGACAGGGGAAGTGTATGAGGAAAGCTGCTTACAGTTCCACTCTGTCCCTGCTATTCACATTGTCAGGGCGCTTTGTATTTAAGTCCCTGTTAAACATGTTCCATTTGAATACTGTGTGTGCTGGATGTCATTTCAGAGTGTCTGTGTAAAAATCCCCATTTGTCTGATACAGCAGCATCCCACCCCCACCCACCCCCTTCTCCAACTTACTGAAATTATCTCCATCTCTGGTCTTTTGCATTGTCTGTAGGAACTGTGCCGCCAACTGCTCATCATAGGCCCCTCCCTCAGCTCCCCCAATTGGATGTGCTGGTTGCTCAGGCAACCCAGCTTCAGTAACTGCACCCTCATACATTACTGGATACTGCTGTTGCCCAGGCAACGGGTGTCCACCAATCGCAACCTGATTCTGCAGCTGCTGTTGCTCGGGAGGAGGCTCAAAGCCTGCGGTGCCCTCTGTGGAAAAGTTGGAGAAACTGAACCAGCTTGTAGAAAAGTACCTCAGATACTCTTTGTTTTCTGCTCTGACTGCAGCAGCGAGGAGGAAAATGATAAGCAGAGCTGATAAGCCTACCTGCTTCAGGGCTGATGTTCATTCCTCTGAGACACTCCTGGAGAATATCCGGGCTGGCAGCAGATTCTGCTGGCAGATATGGACCAGACACATTCAGATGGCGATTGTCGCTAATAAGCGCCAGACTAATGTTCCCCTTCTAAATCCAATGAAAAAGGCAATTGCTCTCACCCAAAAACACAGCGCCTTCTGGAAGTAAGAGACATCCTTCTAAACACTGGATGTCCTGGGTCTGGGATAACACCGACACACATCTTATTCACTTACAGCAATACCCAGCATTTCAGCAATACCTCTTTTTTGTTACCATCTGTCCTCTTACAGGTAAACAATCCAACAGAGCAGTCTCACCTCTTGAATGGAAATGCCCAGATCTGCAAACAAATCAGCCCCATCTTGCTCCTGGGATCCAGCACGAGAGTTAGCTTCAGGAGTGAAAACATGCATTTGTTTTTATTTTCTGAGAAACATGTCAGTTAGAGATACAGAGACATGAGTGTATGCAAAATGCGCTGCACAGACAGACAGGAACTGAGCATGCGGCGCAAAACTGCATTATCAGATTTAAATTGCAAATGCAATATGAAATTGATTGATTGCAGTTATAAAATGAGTAAAAAGCAGAACATCCTGCTGATCTTTTTTTTCTGTGCATTTTGAGTGCCAAACAGCAGAGTTTGCTTGAAATAAGCAAACAATTTCTTTTGAATTTTCTTTCTATCCACTGTAGCTAAGATCCAAATGGTCAGCGGGTCCTCACCTTTTGACGTTGACTCGTCCGGCCACTGAAAGACTTTATGGGGGTTAGCGGCATCATTCTTGTTGTCATCCACCATTTTGAAGCCTTTAGCTCGTAGGGCGCTGCGGAAGTTCCTCTTCCAGACTGAGGGGTCTCCATTAGCCCGGCCGCTGCCGCTCACCTCCGCCCAGGCCTGCGGGGCAAAACCAGGATGAAAGCCGGAAGAAACTCCTGATGTGAACAGACTAAAGACTAACAAAGAACGGATTAGTGGACAAAGAATGAGATAAGCAGAAGATGGACGGATAGCTGATATCAAATTCATGCTCATGACTGGTTTCTATTAGATTGTCATGTCAGCCCCTGATGGTTACCTTAAAGATGAGAATGTCAGTGTTAGAGGAGTCCTGTCTCAAAGCGTGTTTCCACGGGATGCAGAACTTTGTTTGCTCTGGGTTTGTCCACTGGACACCAGGATACTTGTTGCTGTTAATCTGTTCCCGCAGCCACGGGATGAGCAGTGGTTTCGAATGAGCCATTTCTACAATAAGACAAAATATAACGTGAGGTGTGTCATCACAGCCTGACGTACAACTTACTGATCCTGTAATCTTTTGCTATCATACGAACTATCACTGTATAGTAACTTGGATGTGATGTAGGCTATTCCTTCATTCAGGCAATTCATTAAAATAGCTCGTCTGTACTGGAGGTTAGATCTATATAATTATTTATATACAGACAAATTTAATAGCCCACCAATCATAAAAAGAAGAAAACAAACAAAAAAAAATAATAATGAGGAAATCTCTCAAAAACTGACTCATATTTATTTAGTAAACAACAAACTGAATTCACGTTTTTATATCCAAATTTGAATCGGCACACTGGTCCTCTCTGAGAAGTCAGAAATTAATAAAGCATAAAAAACACAAGTCATTTTTTGTTCAGGAATGAAAGTAAATAACTGTAATTTTGCATCTTAATCCAAAAATAATAATTTACTGTCCTACTTTTTCTGCTTTCTTTTGTAAAACAGTACATTTTAAAAATCATACATAAGAACAATGTTTATATTATTGCAGTAAAAATATGATTTTGATTAAAGAGCGCAGACTTGTTGATGAAATTTACAGAAATATAAAAAAAAATACATATATTGGTAATTACCAGTACTTTGGCATAAACCTTACATTGAGTAATGCTCTAACAAATTTGTCAAGAACAGTATATTCATATTTATTTATAATTAATTTTCTTGTTTAGATTATGCATTCATTTGAACTATATTTCTATGCTTGCCTGCAGATGGTGCTATTTAGTCACATCTCATGCAACAACAGCAAAAAAAGTATTCTATAACTGACACTATTGTATTAGCATTAGTGAGTTAACAGAAAAAAGGGGCCAATTTAAATGAAGGTTTCATTTAGACGATCAAATATGCATTAGATTATCAAAAGTTTAAGAAGAAACCTGAGCACGAACATCCGGATGTCAGGAAAGCTGTGCAGCTGGGACGATTACAGGTTTTTATTGCCAATTTTCAATTGCATGAAAGAGGAAGCGGGCACATAGACAACAGCTGTTCAGCAACAGTAGAAACGGTGTAATTATAAAAATGAATTAACTAATTAACGACATAACTTACGATAATATAAAATAGTATTAAAGTGTAGTAATACTAAACACTGTGTTTATAATGTATTAAAGTGTAATGTAATATATGAAAGTATTTATATAATCCTAAAAATCTTCCACACATTATTTTAGGTCATATTTTAATAACAGTTATTTAGGCTGGTCTTGTTGTTTAACTGTCGTCAAAGTAGAGCATAAGCGGTTCTTACAGCTGCCTGAACCAAAGATATTCAGGTGCAAACACTCCAGGATCGAAAACGAGTACAGTCTTTGAACGATGCTGTAGTCATAGTAGTAACCTTTGTATTAATGCCACTCTGGGACAGCGGTGCCAGCGCTAACAACAAAAACTCTCCCACCTTCAGTGCTGACGTTTCAGTCGGTGCAGGTGAGGGTTGACTTCAAAGTCAGAGCGTTTCCCGGGTGCAGATATCAGTACAGTGACGGCTGTACGGTAGCTGTGTGTCGTGTCACCTGAAGCTGTGCTCCAAACTGTCACATACCGTCCCCGCCGCAGATACTTTAAACACTGCCCTGAGTGCGGCTGCTTTCCGGCTAACAAGCCTTTCTCGGGAAACTCCGAGTTCACGGTTTCGTTTTCCAGATGTGACGTCAGCGACGGGTTCATACCAGCTGGTCCCGCTAGGAGGGGTTACACACACACACACACACCCTCACATTGGCATAATGCACATCTAATCCCTCTGAGGTAAACAATTAAGACAAATGGAAATACCCTGCTTTGAAAATTAATGTCTTTATGGAAAGTACATCGGTTGGTACCAAATTCGAAAAATGTATACCTGGGTGAACTGCAACAGGGAAACTTCTGTCCTTTTTGCTTTAATGTGTCAAAACAGCCAAGTAGGACTAGAAGTTGAGCACATTTGTGTGTAAACTGGGACTTTCATTTTAAACATAAGAGCCACCCAAACAGACCTTCCTCTTAAGGTCTCAATAAGCTGAGATGTCCCTGCTAAGATGGATGCACACACATATGCATGTGTGTGCATATATAGGAAAATGAAACCATTTGTTCTTTGCAGCTTTTATTTGTTTCTCAAATACAGGAGAGTTAATGTACAGAAGGACAAAGAATTTCATCAAGAACTGTACAGTATTTACACATCTTTGTTTTCCTTTTTTTATGGAAAATTAGATTGTTTTCAAAATAAGTCATAGTATGCACAAACATCAAAATGATAAAAATGAAATGCCTATCTCATGTTTAAATATTCCTCGTTTATACTCCTCCTTCCCACGTGGGAGATGGACAGTTTACTTCTTTTTCTTTGCACCTGCATGAATGATGATTGAACTGAAGCACAACAATGTAAAGAGTCAAATAGAGTCTCCTTATTTTCCCCGTCCTTTTTTTTTTTTTTCTTACTTTTGCTGTTATTTTACACCCACTGTATTTGATACATGTCTGTCTCAACGTCTGGTCTTTTTTGGATAGAGGGGAAGACGACTTGGATATGTGGGTTATGATTGTATACTGAACCTGTGGAAAACAACTCTTAATAAAAAAAACCCAAAAAACAAAAAAAGCATTTAAGGGCAGCAAACCAGCACTTGTGAGAGCTTAAGTTAAAAACCTCCTCATATAAATAATAAAAATGTGTTTATATATTATCACACAGCTGACTGGTGCTGCCCTTCACATAGCACAGAATGAGAGATAGCGATAGAGAGAGAGCGTTTATTAACACATTTCAGGTTTCTATCTGCCGACGAGTCCCCGATCACGCTGCTTGCGGCGCACGCAGTTTTTAAAAAGCATCCTCGCCCTCCTCTAATCTTTTCAAAAGCCAACAGCTGATGTTAGTCTTTTCAAAAAATAATTTATGTAAAAACTAAGCGGTAATAGTTTCTCTTTGAGCTATTGTCTTTATGACACACAGTTAACAGGATGTCAGTGGCTCCCACGTTGACTTGGCGATCCTCCTCTTTGTCCTTCCACCTTGCCTCTCTCCCTTTTTTTTTTTTCCGTAAAACAATCAGTTTCCTCTTGACCCTTCGGTGCCCCGTGACCACGAGTGGGGGTCCCCTTCTCACAAAGTAAGACATTTCTTTAATCATTGATCAACAACAAGAAAACAAAAAACAAACAAATAAAAAAACAAAAACAAAAAACAGGCCAGTGTCCGAGGTCACGTCAACAGACCCTCTCGTGTTCATCAAGGGCCTTAGAGATTTGAAGAGGGGAGGGGGAGGGGGCTGTACAGTAGGATCCATCTCTTTCCTTTTTTGTTTTCAAATACTCTTACTTTAATTCACTGTCTGTGTCTTTATGTGGCTGAATCAGGCTTTGGTGCTGAGCGTGAGCAGCTCGATGAAAGAGCTGAAGAGGCTGTCCAGCCAGTTCTGGTTGGCCATGCACTGCTGCACCACTTCCTCTTGGCCCGGGTCCTCAGCTGCCTGCTCAATGGTGTTGGTCTGGGAGAATGGGATGGAAGGAGAGACAATTGTAACCAAACCAAACACATGGAAGTAGAAGCTTCAAAATGAGCAGAAACAACATGGTTTCTTACCTCTTTCTTGCACTGTAAGAAGGTGTGGTATTTATAATGATGCAGGGAGTGGTAGAGACTGTAGATCCGATAAGACTCGGCTGACAATTTAAGGTCCTATTAAAAAGAACTCGGATTATTGCTGGGGTCAATTTTAGTGAGATTATTTAAGGAAAAAAAAAGTAAAGTAAAATTAAGTGTTGCTGTTCTGGGTTTGGAAACTTGCAACAGCCGTTTGTGTCCACCTACCACCCTTCACAGTAATGATTAATTCTGTCAGTGTAGTGATTTCAGTGACTATCGTGGTTCAAGGCTTTTTTGTGATTGACAAAATTTACAGTCACACAAAATTTCACAGAACTGTGCACAGATGTACTGCTGTATGCTGGGATTTCTAACTATTCATAGCGTTTAGCAAACACAAAATAATGCACACCTGTGGTTTAGGCAGGGTCTTCTTGACTCTGTTGAGGGTCTTGCGGTTGTAAGCATCGCCGCTTAGCCGGACCCTCACCACTCCTGAATCCAGGGGGTCTACAATTATCTGGGGGTAAGCATGCAGGACCTCCTGTAGAGAGAGGGGCAATGAGGACCAGCCACAAAACAGTCACACAAAAAACACCAGTGTCCTCGAGTTCGAGGATCATTTCATTTACCTGCAGGCATCCTGTTACAGAGTCTACCAAGGTTATTAGTTGGCTAAACCATTGTATTCAACTAATACAAAAATAAATACTATACTTTTGAAATAAAAATTAAACTAAAATATTAGTTAAGAAAATAGTGTCAGTTATCTGTTAGTCTAGTGGTTTTCAAACGCCCTCCATACAATAATAATTAAAAATCCAGATATGAATTGGTTAAAAATATTAAAAAAAATTATGCAGATTTAACAGCTTTTTAAGCTCAAACAAGTAAACAACTTCATGTCAAGTCAAGCATGAGACCCATCCACCAGTTTTAACCACCAGGGGTACTTGTTACCCTTAAGGCATCTGTCATTAAATTTGCATCCTCTCATTTCCATAAACAAAAACAGGTTTTTTCCTCATTCCAATCTTCTTATTATGACAAACTAATGTTTTGGTGTGTTGTGGCAACCTTCTGCAATCTGAGTTTTGGGTGAACAAAAGTAGCACAGGAAGCAGAAATGGCATTATTGTAAGCTGGAGGTGACTAACATGATAAAAGATCCATCCAGAAGAAAATGAAATACCTTTTAAGACACTTTGACTTTGTGTAAAGTGTAAATAGGTTTCTTCCAACAGAAACATCAGCATATTTTACAGGCGGTAAAACAGAGCAGTGTAAAATACTTTTATTACCTTCTATTATGTGAGCCAGAGGGACAGAAAAATAAGCAGCACATTCACAGATTACCTGGTGTTGAGAGCTCATGCTGACTCTCCTCAACAACCTCCTCTTCTGTTCGCTAAGGATGCTGTCAATCTTCCTCATCGGAGGGAGGTAGAGCTCATCTGATGGCCAATCAATGTAAAAAACGTTTCATTAGTCATCATTCATGTAGCTGCCAATCATTTTAATGCCAGCAGCAAACTGAAAGCAGCTCTCCCTGGCTGCAGTTCTTCATGCACTCCCAGGGCTTCCCCTCCTAACCTGTCACAACTGGTTTATCTGGACTGCTCATAAACTCATAACGTGTGGGCTGTTTGTCCAGCCGGAGGCTTCGACCTAAAACCTGGCAGCTGATACTTGACAGAAACGGTGATGTTTACTCAACCTGCCCAAACTTTCTGCTTATGAAAATACCTCCATCCAGTTGTTTCAATGCAGATATTTAAGCTAGAGAAAAGTGAGCTACCAGACAGGCTAACCCAGTTAGAGCAGAGATTTTCTCACTTAATAATTGCATCTGATAATTATTTCTTTATTTTTCAGTTAACATAAAACTGGTAATTATGTTGAGAAGGATGTGCGTGCGGTTCTCACCGTCTGTGTCCTCCAGGGCTTGGATCATGTCAGGGTCCAGGGCCGTGCTCACCAGCATCTCCACGTAACTCCTGAACATCTCCCTCATGGCACGGTTGTTCACTCCACCTTTCACTGGCACTGTGGGTGAGAACCAGTTTTAAACGGAGTCTTCTACCATCACACTAATTAAATTATGAAAAACCCCAAAACAAACACATCTACAGTGAAAGAATTGAAGGGTCTCACTTTCATTTTCGCTAGCTGCCTCGTCCGATGAGTCTGAGTCAGATGATGAAGGTACTTCCTTCAGCCACTTCTTCCTCTTCTTGGGCGGCGGCTCTGCCTTCACCTTGGCTGGCTTGGACTTGGGTGGTCGCTCGGCCTTTTCCTTCTCCTTCCTCTCCACCACTTTCCTGTCTTCCTTCGTCCTACCTCGCTCTGCTGCACGTTTCTCCGCTTTCTCCTGCTGCGGCTGCACCCGCTTCTCCTTTTCCCTCTCTTTCTCTGTGTCCCGGTTTTTCTCCTTCTCCTCAGCTTTAGGCACAGCAGCTGAGAGCTCTTTCCTCTCTCGTGGTTCTTTTGTCGTCGTCGTGGTTGTTGTGGTCGCCGTTCTTGTTTTCTCCTTCTGTTCACGCTGGACTGGTGGAGCCACTCTCTCCTCTTTCTCCACTACTCTTGATGGCACCTGAGTGGCAGGAGGGGACGCCATTCTGGGGAGGGACTGACGTCTGTAGGATGAGGAAATCAATTTTATTTAGTACAACACAGTATAACATTGAGGGGTTTTTACTCATCCTGTCCTCAATTGTTAAAAAGTCCAGAAAAACGGTGATGATTCGATCATCAACAACCAGCTTCTGTAGATGCATTTCCCTAATATCTGAAATGATTGGATGGTAGTCGCATCATTGATCTACTCTAGTTTGTTTCAAATTCTTTATGGGCATGGGTTTCAGCATGAAGAACATTCTTACCTGAGAGCAGGTGTGGCTCTGCGCCACGGTCTCCTGGAGCACACTCTGACATAGTCCTTTTTGTTGACATTCTCCAGAAACTTGACATATATTCGCTGATAGCGTCTCTTAGCATCTCCAAAGTATCCAAGATACTGAGCCAGAAAAGGAAGAACAATTTTTAGTTCCATTAAATTTGATGATGATATAACAATACAGACAGGCGTAAAGCTAACAGTATAGCATACAGTGCATTATTTTATGATATTATGGCTAGAACACTAAAGAGCATATAAACAGACTTGTTTGAAGGTACATTAGCGAGGGCGTGGGATGAACTCACATTGCTTGTGGCACAGAACTGTCTCTGCCCATCTTTGATCTCTGGGCTGAACTTCTGCAGCAGGGCTTTCTGCACCCTCCAGATGGGTGGAGGCTCACGGCCAGTCTGCAGGGCCAGCTGTATCCAAACACACAATCAGTTATTTTTCTGTATTTAAAACTCTACTGATGCCTTCGTAGCCACATAAAGATTAATATATAGGTTCAAAAAAAAGAAAAAAAGAAAAAGAAAAAAGAAATTCATAGATTGATATAAATACCTTGAGTGTTCGAATGTCCTCCACACGCACCACAAACTCATCCCTTTCTCTAAAGATGCCCTCCCCTCCACTCTCACTCTCATCCTCCTCGCTCTCTCCAACAATGGCAGCATCTTCTTGCTTTTGGGCAAGATGCAGCGAGGTGATCTTAGGAGCTGGGGGCTCTTCTGGAGAGGCGGGGGACTCGGGAGATGGCATGGGAGACTCCTTCTGAGCTACAGAAGGAGGAGGGGAGACTGGAGCTGGAGTAGGGGCTGAAGCAGGAGGAGGGGGAGGAGGAGGGGTGGCAGGCTGTGGGATAGTAGCCAGTGTGGGAGGTGCAGGTGGGGGGGAAGGAGGTGTGGGGGTGACAGGGCTCGGAGGCTGGGAGTCCTCCTGCTCTTGTTGTTCTTCTGCTGGAGGCAGGGGTGAGGGGAGCGAGAGAGGAGGGAGGGGAGAGTGAGAAGGAGACGAGGATGAAGCAGGAGATGGAGGAACAGAGGGAGGTTCAGGAGTTGTGGGTTCTGGAGGAATCTCAGGGAGAGGAGCTGGAAGGAAGGAGGGACAAGAAATTCAATACCATTAATTCTTTTAACAAACACATTAAAGGAATTTCTAAACTAAATTTCTAAAAGGCAACTCCCACTCTTACCATCAAGCTTTGGTGCACCCAGGGTCTCCAGCTGTGGTTCCTCCGTCATATCACTCTCTTCATCGCCACCGGTGCTTCTCTCCTCTTCATTCTCTTCCTCCTCCTCTTCTTCCTCCTTATTCTCATTCATGTCTACATCTTCTGGTTGAAGGACATCTGGTTCGTTGGATTGGGGCTGGGTGTGGGGGGTGTGCATGGCAGGCTGTGGGCTAAGCGTCGGGGGCTGCATTGCGGGTGTAAGAGGGCCTTGACTTGGTTGATTTTGAGACTGGGGAGGCGGTAGCGGGGGCTGGATGTTTGATGTCAGCTGAGGAGTGTCATACAAAGCAGAAATTGCTGAGGAGATGCTCTTCTGGAGGTCCTGGTTCTTTCCCACTGAGTCCTCCTCATCGGAGGAGAAAGAGGGCAAAGTCTCCAGATTCCTCTTTAGCTCATCTTCTAAACGCTTGGGGCTGGGGCAGTTGCCCAAAGCCAGACCTCCATTACCTTCACCATCCCCGAATGGGGGTGGTGGTGGTGGTGGAGGTGGTGCAGGAGACAGTGAGCGTAGTCCTCCTGATTTACAGGGTGAAGTTTCACCATTGTCAGGTTCCATTCCCGGTGAGATGTCCAAGCCTGGATGTCTCTTTCCCGTTTTCAGGAAATCCAGAAATGAAGCAACAAAACCAGCCTTGGACTCAGAGTCCTTCTCATCCCCCTAAAAGAAAGACAAAACAAGAACCTCTAATTCAGATCAAATACAAAAACTATCGAGCCACAAAGTCAAATTATGTTCATTTAAATTCAGCCTGAGCAATTTTCAACATTTTCTTCTTCACACAGCGAAAATGAAATCCTGTAGCCGTTACCCTTTCCTCCAGCCCCTCGTCATCCACTCCTTCACCCATCATCTGGCTTTTCTGTTTGATCTTGTCCTGACTTCTGGTGCTTTCAGTGCTGCAGGGAGGTCCGGGACTTAAACCAAGTGAGGGAGCAGAGCCAACTGAGCCGTCTGACAAAGCAGGGTCCGTGCCAGACAAAGAATCTGTCCGCAGCAAAGCATCAGAGGAGGACAGAGTACCAATGGGTAACTTGATCTGAAAATAAAAAGAGAATAAACCTCATATTAATTGTATTTTTGCATGAATGTAAAGGCGTAGTTGGCAAAAATCTAGAAACCTAAGATAAATTAATTTTAAATTTAAGAAATAATCAGGTATAATAACTAGGAAAAAAAATGGAGGACAGTGACTAATAATGAAACGGAGACAGAGAGGAAAAAAAACCAAAACACAAACAGCAACCTTCAGCTGGCTCACAACTCCAATAAGAAGCATCCACACACAGGTAACACTCCCTGCTATCACATCAGTAAATCTACGTTATTTAAAGTCAGGGCTTATATGTGAACCCCTTCTTTTATATGGGATTTTACAGTGACCACCATCAGACCACAATAAAAAAACAAAACAAACAAAAAAACTAGTGTTTGCTTTGTACTTTTATTAGCGTCAAACCTGCCTTTTCCTGGCAGAATCCCACTGACCTTGAGAGGTGGAATTGGCTCATGCTGCTGCTGTTGCTGCTGCTGTGGCTGGTGATGGAGCTGCTGTGGAGGCTGCTGCTGCTGATGGAGGTGATGGTGGTGCATCTGATCCGGCTCCTTCCCGCTCATTTCTATATACATATCCTCCCTTCTTCCTCCTCTGCCTCGGCTTCCACGGCCCCTACCCCTCCCTCGCCCCTCTACGCTGAATCCCCCTCCTACTGTCATTCCGCCCATCTCCCCCATCATCCCTCTTGGAGTGTACGGCTCAGGCATAGGACGGATGCGGGGTCTCCCTCTTGGCCTTGGAGGACCCTCTCTTTTGGGCCTAGTGGGCTTTCGGCCTCTCTTCTTGGGTCCTTCTGGAGGCAGGAGTGTGTGTGAACCCATAGTCGAGTAGCCAGAGGAGTGGTAGAAATCAATGTCACCCATTAAAGGGCTGAGAGAGCCACTTCCTCCTCCTCCCTTTCTGCAGCTGGACACCAAATCCGGCAACAAGTCCGGGAGTCTCCGGCTATTCAGCCGGATGTCAGCTGGCTGGTCGGCTTTATCCTCATCGTCTTCAAACTCGTACTCTTGAGCATAACTTTTCTTAGGCAGTGTGTTGGGGTCCCTGCGCTCCTTTAACAGGTGGAAAGAGCTAGACTTAAGGAGCTTCTTGGGACGAGATGAGCAAAAAATGGGAGACTGGAGACCTCCAGAACCAGGTCCCGCATTAGTTCCTCCAGGCCCTGAGGACATTTTAGCTCCAGAATTGTTGGGACCAGCTGTATTGGAGGTCATACCCATCGCTGGGGCCTGTGACTGTATCAAACCTAGCTGCTCAGTGTTGACAGTTGAAGGCAGCTCATGTGTTTTAAGGGAGTCTAGATCCAGGGTCATGGTGTTGTTGGTAGGTTCATCCAAGCCATGACAGTAAGGTTCATAACCCTGGTCTCCACCATGATGACCCATTATGTCATAACTTGGGCCACTGCTTCCCCCTGCTCCACCTGCACTCTGTCCCGCTTTCAGTGCATCCATTCCTTCTTGCCCGGTGTGGCTTTCATTCATCTCTTCCTGCCCTGGTCCTGCACCACCAGCACAGCTAGACTTGTAGTCCTCTGCGCAAAACATGTCCTCCATTCCTGGAAAAAAGGAGCGGTCTTCATCCTGAAGCAGGGAGTCTGGGAAGCAGATAGATGTTAAGGGTACAAAGCGATTACTTTGCTGATTCTGGTCTGCTTTCTCCACGGGGCTGACCGTGTCAAACTGGTGCTGTTCTGAGCGCTGCTGGTCCAGCTGGCTCTGCTGAGGGGTGAGCTGGGCTGAGAGCGGCTGCTGTGGGTCAGGCTGAGGCTGCGAGAGGGCCGAAGCAGAAGGTGGGGGTATATGATGAGGGTGAGGAGGCTGCTGAGGGTGGGGCTGTGTATGTGGGTGGTGAGAGTGGGTTTGTTGGTGTTGCGAGGACGGATGCTGCTGCTGCTGCGCGTGGTGCTGGGAAAGGTGATGCATGTGAGACGGGGTAGATAAGCCGATGTCAGGCTCCGTAAGGAAGGAGTGGAGTTCAGAGGCTGAATGCTGCTGCGAGTGGTGGGTTTGGGGAGGCTGATGGTGGGGCGCATGCTGCCTCTGCTGCTCTTGCTGCTGTTGTCGGTGGCGCTCGCCACTCGCTCCGCTCCTTCCTGCGCTGCCCGGTCCGCCACGTCTGTCTTCTGCAACTGCGACGTCTGTGCTGGAGGTTTGGGAGAGGGAGCGCTCCAGCATGTCCAGGGAAGAGACCACAGAGCTTTGTTTGACCTGGCTCTGCTCGTGCTGATGTGGAGGGGGCCCGTGGTTGTAGTGAGCCGCTGCTACCTCCAAAGCTTGGGACTGCAGCTGAAGCTGGAGCTGGGTGGCTTGGGACTGAGACTGAGGCTGGTGTTTACTCGAGCCAAGTCTCCCACCAGTATTATCCATTACAGCTTGTTGTTGGCTAATAGAGTGCTGCTGCTGCTGGGGGAGAGAGTCCATTTTATGGTGCTGCTGATGCTGTGAATGAGAGTCAATTTTGTGGTGCTGCTGATGTTGGTGGGAGTCCATCTTCTGGTGCTGTTGGTGCTGAGGATGGGAGTCCATTTTGGGGTGCTGCTGATGCTGTTGGTGTTGCCGATGAGAGTCCATCTTGTGGTGCTGTGGATGGGGCTCCATCTTGTTGCGGGTGGTGTGAGACAGCACCGACTGGAGCAGATGTGGCGGCTGACGGGACTGATCGGTGGGAGAGTCCATCAGGGACGCAGCAGCTTGAGACTGGGAATGCTGCTGTTGGATCTCAGGTGTTTTCCGTGGATAAGGGATTTCTGCACGCTCCTGTGGCTTCTTCTGGAGCTCCATTTGGGTGTGTGGTGGTATCTGCGAGTGTGAGGACACATGTTGAGTGTGTGAGGAGTGCTGGGGAGCGAGGGAGTGCTGAGTGTATGGGTCGCCCCGGCCATAGTGGACTACGGAGCCTAAGTTATCATGGTGATGGAGGTGGGAGTGTACTTGTTCAGCGCTGCCTCTCCCACCGCTGCTCCTGCTGCTTCCCACGGAGCGCTCATTCCTTTGCTGCTGCTGCTGTTGATGGTGGTGTTGTTGATGTTGCTGCTGTTGTTTCTTCAGTGACATCTCCAGCTGGCTATCCAGCCCTGAGATGGACCCTCCAGAACCTGCATTTCCTACTCCAGCAGTGGTTGTGGCACTGTGGGTACGTATGACACTCTGCGGGTGGTACCTCTCCTCAGGAGTCTTACTCATGTCATAGCTCATCCCTTTGCCTGAATCAGTGGTTGGGGGCACTGACTGGGGCTGAGGCTGTGTTTGTTGAGATGTCTGCTGGGGCTGTTGTTGAGGATGGTGATGAGCAGCCTGAGGAGCAGGGCTCGCTTGGGCTTGCAACAGATGTTGGATCAAGAACTCATCATCGTCATCTACTTCCTCTTGAGATCTCTGAGAACCCACGCCTAGCATAGAAGTGTCCGCCTTCGTCTTGGAGGAGGTGGAGTGATACGACTGAGGTTGGGAGCTGGGACCTCTGGTGTCAGGGAAGCCTTGTGGGGAGGCTAAGAAAGTCGGGGAGAGAACTGAGGAAATGTATTTATTTGAGCCTGGTCCTCCTGGAGATTGAGTAGGGCAGTTGGGTACTGGAGAGTGCAACCCTGGACGGATGATGCCAGAGTTGCCTGATGGAGAGGGGCTGGAGTCTGGGATATGGTAAGACGCACCTCCACTACCTCCTCCACCTCTCTCATTGGTGAGACCATTTCCTGCTCCTCCCCCTGACCCAGAGTTTCCACTTCCTGTGCCACTGCTGCTTCCTCCCCCAGATGCTCCACTGCCTGACGAACCACTTGACCTTAGAAGGGCAGGTGAGTGGCCTGGGGCTCCATAGCCTAGCGATGGGCTTCCAGCTCCACCCAGAGAGGATGGAAGTGATCCATAAGCAGAGTCAGTTCCATATAGATCAGTGGAATAAGACTGGCTTCGTCCTCCCAGACTTCCATAGCCTTTCCCTCCAGTACCTGAGCTCAAGTCTTGAGCTTGTGGTGAACTAAAGCCTCCGTAGGACTGAGCCAGGTGAGATGTGGGGGGTTGATTAGGGGAATATGACTGTGTTTGTTGCTGCGGTGGGGTCTGACCAGTTAGAGCAGATGTGGGGGTCTTCACTGGGGGGACAGGAGAGCCATAGCCTGAGAGGCAGGATTTTGGAAGAGATTGGGGAGCTGATGTAGAGGTGGCAGGAGGCTGCTGCTGAGGGGCTGGAGGAGGCGGAGCTGGCTGAGGGGGTGGCTGTTGCCTGGAAGGGGCTGCACTGGAAGTGGAGGTGGGAATCGAGTTGGAAGGATGAGCCCCAGAGGTGGCAGAAGAGGAAGAGGAGGAAGAGGAGGTGGATGAAGCCGAAGGGGGAGTGTGAGGAGTTCTGGAAGATGATGCAGAACTGCCAGAAGAATAGCCACTGCTCGAGCTGCTTTTGGTACCTTTCCCAGCTGAGGAGGAAGAGGAGGAGGAGGAAGAGGAGGAATAGGGAGGCTGATTAATTGACCGATACTGCTCAGTGCGGGAGGTGGGCTTGTGGTCAGATGAGGGGCTCTGGTCTCCCAACGGACTGCAAGAAAGTCCAGCATGCCTGTGATGGGTGGCGATCTGCTGGTACCCAGGCCCTGAACAGCCGAGGTAGTGCTGAAGAGAGTGGGCAGCAGAGGACGAGAGCTGCGACTGAGCTGGCGTGGGGCGCTGGTAGTGTTTGATAACGCTGTCCTGCCGAGGCACGGCCCTCTCCTGAGCAGAGTTAGACTGGGACTGAGACTGAGGCTGGGGCTGGGCTGAGGGAAAGACTGACGGATTATACAGCTGGGAGGACTGATCCTGTAGCTGTGATGACAGCAAGTTGAACTGGTGTGACTGCAGGTGCCTGGCAGAGGACGCTTGGGCTGATGTGGCACCTGTGGGATCCTGACTGCCCCTGTAAGCAGCTGCAGCCGCACCCTGTGAGGACAGGAGTCTATCAAATCCCAGACTTGACTGAGATGGGGCTTTTATGTGTATTAGGGGGTCATGTGGGGAGAGCAGACCATTGGATGTTGGACTGAAAGTGGGTGTGTCCTGGAGGGAAAGGGAGGCACCAGGGAATGAACGGCTGGAGAAGGAAGCCGGATGCTGATAGGCTGATAGAGCTGAGGAGGAGGGAAAAGAGCCAGAGCCAGGAAGGGCTCCCGAGATGAATAGTTCAGGAGGAGCAGGCGTGTGCATCGCTGTTAGGAAAAGGAAGACATTGCAAAATTACTCAGTAACCTTCAAGCTATCATTTCAAAATCTGACATAAATTAGTAAAACAAAAAAGAGGATTTAAAATTAATCAAGTCAAAGGGAAAACTATAGACAAGGACAATAAATATTTGATAAAACACACATAGTCACACACTCAGAATAATAATGATGGGCAAACATTGGGCGTTTTTTTAAATGTCATATTGACTATGGGGCCTGTTTGAATGTCAGCACATCAGGGAAGATCTAACATAGCCCCACCTGTTTGCCAGGATGGCGTGCGGAACTGGGATAGTAGGGAGGAGGCAGAGGGCGGAGGCTGGGGACCCCGGGACTCCAGGGCTGAGATCAGATTCATGACAGAGGCATCGGGAGCAGAGGGGCTGGCGTGGTGGAGGCCAGTGTCAAACAGCCCAGACAAACCTTTAGAAAAGAAAGACAGAACAATGAAACATTTATTCACTGATTAAGATCAAGATTGCATTTTTTATTAATTAATTAATTAATAAAAATTATCAATCAATTTAACAAAAAAAAAAAAAAAAAAAAAGCCAGTTGCTCAGATGTACGTAAAGTAAGAAAATTAGGTTTAACTTCTCGAGAGGTTTATTTGGCAAACCTGATGTAAAGCAAAGAATATAAAAGGGAACTGTAGAAGTTCCAGCTGTATCTAAAAAAAAAAATACATAATTCATAAGCCATTGGAAAAAAAAAAAAAAAAAAACGTATGAGAATGAGCACAAGCTTCAACATCCAAGGCTTTGACTCATCCAAGTGATAATGTGCACATTTTTCAATGACAATAATCTGCCAGGGCCTGTATGGACAGACACAATAATTCATTGCCAGGGCCCCTTATGGTGGTGACATGGAAGGTATGACATTTATCTTACCCAAACTCCGTCCAGCTGCTCCCCAAGCTCCGCCTTGGCCAGAGCTCCCTGGGTGGTGATTGGTGGCATAGCCCTGCAGAGGGTGTGGGGTGGCGTAAGCTTGCCGGTGAAGGAGCTCAGACTCTGGGTGGGATGATCTGGAACTCCCATATACAAGACTGGGAAGACATGGGAGTAGAGAGGATGGGTGAGGAGGGGTTGTGAACTGTCAGTAATTTCACTCATATGAGAATTTATGAAAACATAATCTGTTCTCACAACGTGACCCATGAGGAAACACTTCCTGATCTGGGGTCTACCTTTTAAAAACACATCTAATATGCAGGTCGCTCATTTAATGAATGATGTTACATCCAGCCCTACTCATTAGGGGCATACCCTTTATATCTTCACGCTTGGACGTGATCTACAGGTGTAAAGCAAATCTCTGATAACTATTGGATTACAGAATTGTTCATTACATCCAAATGTATTAAACCATATGCAAATGTTTTAAAAAAAAAAAAAAAAGCTGTATACATGCTATGCAAAAATAAAAGAACAGCTAATTTGCAATTACTATAATGAAATCAGAAGACACACTCATTGCATAATTTGTAATTTCCCCAATCTAAATCAACTCCCTGCTTAAATCTTAAAAGCTTCCACTGGCAGTACTGTGCTTTACAAAAGAGAGATGAAATGCGTGGCTGCCTGGCTAACCAGATGACATGCTAACATTTTGTGCTGCTGTTAGCACCGCCTAGCAGAGCACAGCAGCTATGGTAGAAATGCAGATACTAGGCCCAAACTGCAAGGCCAGCCTTGCATTTACATAAAGCATGGGTAACCAACGCGTGGAAGTGAGCCGAGTGAAAAATACAGTTTCCTTACTGAGCACCAAAGACAACTGATTAATATGCTTGTAAGCACTGATTATGATGATGGAGCTAACAGCTGGATGGTGCAAGCCGACGCAAATGCATGCTAAGCTGCATGCAAACATCAGCAACTAGCTAGGTTTGTTTCATCAAATATTATTCCCCGAGGGACCGCGAAGGCTTTCGAGTGTGATCCGGCTGCTACATCTGGGTTTAAATATCACACATGTGCCTCTATACATGAGGCAATGACGTTTGCATGCACAGGCCTCGATACACATCCCTGCAACAGAGCGCTAGCTCTCAGGGCTAATCAAAGCTAAAAAAGACAGAGGCATCCTTACAGGGTCCAGCCGATTTTCACTACCACCAAATGCATTCACCCTTGGCCTAATTTTATTGAAATTTACTATTCAGGCAAACGACAAGCTGCATGTTTGACGCAAGAGTGGATGTGGGGCAATTTATTATGCAAATGAACCCAAATCATCCAAAATTTAAAAAACAAAAAACAAAAAAAAAAACACAATTTGGATCATGCTTGGCGAAAAAGACAGCCAAAACCTCAATTATGATTGTTGCGTTAGCCTTGTGTGAATAATTTCCTTCCCCTTTTTTCGCCTCTTTAAGATGTGGTTATTTAAGAAATCTTTAATTAAATGCATCCTCTCGTTAATATGCATCAGTTCATCTTGTTGATGTCTGTTCGGGGGTGCTGCTGGAATGGCTTTGCTGCGTCTGCACTCTTTCCCAGATCCTATCAATCCAATGAATTTCTATCCATCTATCGGGGGTTTGTGTCCAGGCCTGCACACAGGGAACAATAATTCCTATGGATACTCCAGACATCCTCCTCCCCCCCCCCCCCCCCCACCACCATCACCACCACCACCACCACTACCTCCTCCACCCTGCCAGGTCTACCTAAAAAACCCACGTCTGTCAATCACATTCAGTTCATTTCCCCTACCTTTCCTTTCTCCACCCCGCCCACCCCCACGACACACACTCATCCATTCCTGTTTATAATATTATTACTATGCAACTGTTTGGATGACAATGCATTACACATAATAGCAAGGCATGGGTCTATACGTGAATGGCGACAATTTGTTTACATGGGTCACACCGTGCAAAGTAGCACTAATGCATGCACATTGTCTGAATCCAATGCATACCTTGCTTTTGCCGTTCTCTCGTAACTCCATCCTGCTCCTGCGCCCAAATCACCGAATCCTGTTCCCGGGTAATTTCTATCCATTTATGTGGTGTACAGTGTGTGCGATGAGGATGAAAGCAACGAGAACGTCGCAGGGCAGGTTACGGAAAAAAAAATCCAGTCTCTCACGTTCTCGTTTTCAGACTATTTTCCCCGGTTTCATAAGCAAGTCCTCAGGAGTGGAAAACAGCATATTGAAAGAGAAATGGAGGGGAGGAGGAGAAAGCTGGATGAAAAAAGAGGGGGGTCTACGGGGTTATAATCCAACCACCTCCAAAAAAGCCAGTCTTTCTCCTATTCCTAAACCTTTCACATTTATCATTTCCACGAATGCAGATTTAGTCTGAAACCAGTCACGGTCATGATGAAGATGCCGCGGATTTGGCCGGTGATGGGCGAAATGCTGATAAACATTTGACTTGAATGCGTCCTTTTTCCACCGTCTCTCCTCCCCTTTTCTTTCAGCTAGTTTTGGCTAGGCTGCTAGCACGAGAAAAGATTGCAATCGACAAGCCACGTTGGTAGCAATCAGCCCCAGTAGACGAGCAAAGAAATCCACAATTTGAAAACCTCTTCCCCCTTTTTTTCCTCCCTTGCATGCGAAATCGTTCCCACCCCCCCTTTAGGAGCAGAGCTGTTGAGCTAGCAGCAGATGCTAGCTGTCAGTAACGACGCATCAAAATAAAACGGGGCTGCTTTTATTTCCCCAAATGCTCGCTCCCCATATTTCTCTTTTGGTATATACAAGTAAAAGCGACGACGAGGTTGCTCACGAGAGAAAAAAATCCACCAGAGCACGAAAAACCTTAAAGCCCAAACGAGGAAGTGTAAAGAAAGCAGGCCGCGTTTTAATATTTTTTACTCATTTTCCTCCGGAGACGCCATTTTTGAAGGCGGCTGGCCGCTTGTCCGTCCTCCCTCTCCCCCTTTCTGTGTCTCCGCCGAGACTCACTCACTGTCTGCGGTGACCTCCATTCACGCTTTTCAGTTTGCCAACTAGCCCTGCTCAAATTCTAGATTTTTTTTGTTACCTTTCTGAACCTTTACGTATCAATTTACACAAAATAGTCACCTGCTCGCCGCGAATGCTGCGATTTGCTTAGACGCGTTCGAGTGCAACAAAAAAATCCCTGTAATTATCAGATTTACGGGCCTCCATCAGTTACTTTACACATTCGCATCCAAAATGTCCAGCTACTTTGAGGTACAGAGGCATTTCCTGCTTCCAAAGAGATGCTTCATGAAATCATTTAATTAAGCTGCAGTTTGTCTCTAATCATTTAAACTCTAAGTACCGTCTTCCTTCCATAATCTTTATCATGCCAAGATCTGTTTAGATCTTTCTTTTTTTTCTTGCTAATCTTATTATTTGGAGAACCTGTCTGCCAGACCCCACAATGCACATATTCTTTTACACCAGCAGATGGCACACTGGATTCTACAGTCATTATAAAGTAGGAGGGTTCAGTGGCGCTGAGACACAGGTCCACGCTCTTGAGCACGGCTTCGTGAGATACTTTAATTGGCTTGATTATCATAATAACTTGCCATTGTCTCCAAACGCTGCCCACATCCGCCGAGATGCAACCAAGATGAGGTATTAGCGAAGTTACACAAAAGGTGAACGGGCTTTTAAATGAGTCACTGCCGAATGTAGATGTGGACCCCTTTGTGTGCCCATGATGCACACGCTCTGGAGGCCTATTTGTGCAGGTTATTATTCACATTATTGTGTGAATATGGATGTTTGTTGCCCTCTAGTGGCCAAGTTAAATATAACCACATACTGTAAATACCGCTTAAAAGCACAGGTGGCAAATATCACCAATGTTTTGTCATGCCCTCTTTTATCTGTAGCATGCAAAGAGGACACATCATGCTGGTACCTATTCTGTTATGTTGAAAGCTGTATCCTGTGACACTGTGAAATTAACTGTAACACCAAATGATGGGATGCTGATTTTTGGGGGAAATCAGCGGGAAGTGGGGGAAAAGGCATCATAATCAGTTATTCTTGGACTGTGTGAGCCAATAAGATTTATATCTATATCTGATTTCTATCAATCAAATGCATAATTTTGGTTAAGAAGCTGCTCTGGGGAACTATTCCTATTATTCCCTGTATTTTCCCTTAGTTTTAATAATTATTATGATGAGAGTCTGTAAAATCTTACATTATAACTATGGCTACAAAATAACTTTCAAAATTTCCATATGTTGCCATTGTGGGTTATAGTTTGTCGAAGAAACAGCTGAGTGCGTATGATTTCTTAAATTATGTGTGCGTGTGAAAAATGTTGTCAAGATGAGTTAAAAGAAAAAACAGGTATTTTTTTTACCTTTGGTAGCATTAAAAACACTAACACTAACTGCCTTTAAAAGCCACCTTGTTTTGGTTAAACTCTCAGCTCAGCCCCCTTAAGCCAACAAAACATTTTAAAACAAAGTCAGGAACCCCGGTATCTTTTAAGCTAACCCCCCCCTGTAGTGAGTATTTTGGATGCATTAGGGGACCTTTGTAATGCTCAGTGGTTGATTTAAAAGGTCAGTTATCTGCATATTCATTAGCAGGACAGCCAAACAAAAGAATGGGATAAGGGAATTTAAAGAATTAGGTACTTAATATACAGTGATGTAAATAAACTGGGAAGTGAAAGGAGTAAGAGTGGCACAAAACTCAACTGAACACACTAAAAAAAAGGAACAAAATTAAAGTCGCTTCCTAAATAACGTTCTCCTAACTTCCTGACTTTTTCCTTTCTTAAGCTTCTCACACACCGTCACTGTCATGCCTCCTCCCCTCCTCCCTTACCTCCCTCCCGCCTGTGTCCCTCCATCCCTTTTAAAGCGTAACCATATTTGACTGCAGCTCCTGCAGCAGCACACCTCCACAAACTCCACTCTCTCTCCTGTCAAAATGCCAGACTTTGCCGACGCTGTGCCAGCACCATGCCAGGTAATCAAAGAGGACTCTGACAAATGGTGAGTTCTGACAGGAATAAAAGTTCTTTTTTAATCCGTGCTTGCATTCAAAGTCGTAAAATGAATCAGTGATCTTGATTGCTGTTTCCAATCGGTGTGACAGTGCGTGAATAAAATATCCTTGTATAATGTGCTCTCGAGTAAGATTTATGAACCGTGTTTGGATTTGGGTTAATAATCTGGCCACTTTCCTGTCATTTTATGCACAATAGCCAGCGCCCACATTAACATGTCAACCAGTTTAAGTGTCTGTGGGGAGATCTACAGACTGCACTTAGAGTTCATACTAGTTTTAAACATAACAACATCCAAATGGGACCCATACTGTAATGTCTTGAGAAGCATAAATATATATGAGGTTTAAAATAGACTTCCACTTGTATACCCTATTGAAGAGGACCAGTACATTCCAGCTGGCTGGTTCATGTTACGTGCATGCAAGAAGATATTTAGTCCGTGTCCACGTGCAGCAGTGATTACTGTCAGTACAGCTGCTCTACAGATTACTCACTCATCTTCTCGTACTCCACCAAAGGCAGATAAAAGCCACGGTGGAGGCTGAGTTGAAATATATTATTATCAGACCCAATTTGAGTAATCCCTTTGATGTGGACTATATTTAGAAATATTCCTATTTAGCTTCAGATGGGTTCATTTGCTTTACATGTCTTCATATTAGCACAAGTTCAAATTAAGGTCCTAAAGAGAAGAGACTGATGAGTGTGTTTTTTTAAATCTCACATTGTGTTTCAGTGTCAGAGACAAGGGGATGGAGACCTGTAAAGATCTGATGGATGCCTTCCAGGCCTGTGTAAAAACCCTGTCTGAGGGGTCATGATGCACAGTGAGATCCATTTAAATTAAAAAAAAAAGTAAGTTCACAGAAATTGCTACAAACTCTTTTACACAGATTTTTCTTTTTCTTCTTCTAAGTCGGCAAAAGCTGAAGATTGTGACATAATCACAAAAGTCGGGAATAATCAGGCCAAAATAAAACTGTGTTCAAAAACGAATGCAGAAAAGAAAATGAAACAAAATAATACAATTTAAATAATTCTGTAGAAACTGTAGCATGTGTACTGTTGTGTGAATATACCTTTGATGGCAAACTGTTTATCAGAATATTTTGAATGACGTATGTGTGTACTTGTATTTATTTTTCAATCACAGCTTTACCTCAGGTTCTTCACTTTCCCATCTTCTTATTACACTGGAAGGAACCATCTGAAAACTGAAGAGGGGGGTGTTGCTTATGAATTTACCTCCATACTTCTACTTATTCTGTTATAATTGTTGTAATTGTTATACTCCAAGACTAATTAGCTTACTGTGGATAACAAGTTTGTTTGATACCTTACAATAAACTTTTTTCAACATACGTTATATTGTCTTTCTTTATGGCAGCACATTTTCTGTGTTCTTACATTATTATATGTTGGAGCCTCTCCACTGGTGGACCTGTACGTTCGACTTAATAGAATTAAGAAGAGCTTGTTAATCTCTGCTTAATCCCACTTTAGTACCTACACAGAGCAGTGTAATGTTACATCTGTAGTCTGTGTGTGGGGATCGGTGAAATGTACTAAGCTCAGAGTGGAGAAAGGCCCTGGAAAAGATGTTTAATGGGGGTTCTAGAGAGAGAATTAGCACTTTTTTTTGCAGGTTTATGCAAAAAGCAAACATCATTCACACACTGATATGTCTTGTCCTACTTTTTCTTCCCCCCAGGTTTGCATCTTCAAATCACACAAAAGACTGATTTTTACAATGTATCTGCATTCAGTGTAGAGTATGTCAGGCTTGGCAGACTTCATTCAGTTTCTCCTGCAGGGCTATCGTGTAAGCCTACATATATTCATTAGGGTTTTTTATCAGAAGCAGGATGAGTATCTTCTTTCTGTCCCATTTCTGCACCGTGGTTCAGAGACAAATCCTTGTGGCTGCGTGAAAATCAACCAGCTAGACACAGATGAAGATGGGCTTTGGGGAATTATCCACCCACACACAACATTTCAATCTGAGATTTTAGAGATTTTTCGAGGCACTTTACGGATGATATATTCAAACGTCCTACTTTATTTATTTATTTATTTAAAATAAAGCTGTCATCTTTGAGTGATTCAGTCAAATCAGCACCCAGTGCTTCTCTGCTTCCCTCCAAATCTGCAGACGAGGGCATTTGTCGTTCAGCCTTCTTTAAACGGTTCTGCTCTTTGTAAAATATTTTTTAATGTGGTTGTCAATGAAGTGGAAATTTCCCATGATCAGCACTGTTGAATCTGAGTAGAGTATTTTTATATTATTTGAAAACCGACTATAAAGGTGAAGAGAAACAACACTAAATCCGATATAGACAAATACAAATTTGCAATGGTACAATGAAAAAAGGCAGTGATTACATTAAGCCCAGTTCTAATTGATCCAAGTGTCCCAATAAGTCATGCCAGTGTGCCAAGGAAATTATGATGATTACTTTACTATTCTGTTAATCTTATTTTGTCATGTCCTTAGTGACAACAGTCTATACATCAGCAGCAGCAATGCTTAAAATGTAATAAAAAATAATCAAGAAAGATACAGCCTTATCTATTTAAAAGTAACATGTACATTCAACAAGTACTGTCCTAAAGTGAAATTCTGAGGGAGCACATTGCTTGTGCATTTATTTTAACCTAAAGTTTTCTAATAAAGAACAAGGCAGATACTAAAATTAGTGTGAACACTGGATCATAGTTCATCAAACGTCTCCCACTTAACTCTGTTTGATTTGTGTGAAAAAAAATAAACTTCTTAATTGTATTTGTGCAAAATTTGAGATTCCTATAAGTCATATATGAAGGTACATATAGTTTTGTTTTTACATGTTTTTCAGGCATCATATGTGAGGGGCTCTACGTGAGTATTTCAAAACTTTATATTGAAAAAATGAGAAGACTACCACAAATTTTGGATATAATATTAACAAAAATGTGCTCTTTCAAGAAAGATTCATTTGGATTTGGTACATGGTGTAATACCTGAGGTATCTCCCACTGATGTTGGATGAAAACGTGTGTGTGTGTGTGTGTGTGTGTGTGTGTGTGTGTGTGTGTGTGTGTGTGTGTGTGTGTGTGTGTGTGTGTACAGGCTCTTACTATCTTGGTGGGGACCAAAATCTGAAATTTACTATACTGGAGGGGACCAACAGCCCTCCTGGGGACCAAAATCCATGTCACTCAAAGTGGTTTTAGTGTCAGGGTTACAATTGGGTTATGGTTAGGTATAAAAGAAAGTTTCATTTAGTTGACTTAGGCATTATGTCAATGGGATGTCCCTACGAGGATAGCAAACCAGACGTGTGTGTGTGTGTGTCAAATCATCTGATTTTGACAGTTTTGTAGAATAGTATGTGCCTAGTGCATGAGAAGCTGTAAATAAAATATCAGTCCTCTACCTGCAAAACTGTGGTTTCTGCAGGCCTTTAAATGCTGTCAGAGATTGGACATCCAATTATTTTAAGGATTCAGGGATCCATCTTTCAATGTTAGCTTGAGTTACACTCCTGACAGCCCATGTACATAGAGCCTTAGACCCAGATATTTAACATTTTATTATTCTTAAAATAAAAAGAAGATCCAGGTCAAAGAGTTTTATCAGCTTTTGTAGATATTTTTTTTAAAAATGCTAGAAAAAAGTTAAAAGACCATAATTCCTTTTTTTTAACAGAAAAATAGTATTATTAGAAATAAACCTTTCTGATAATAATAAAATAATAAGTTCCATTAAGAACAGTATGTTTCCCTTGGAATTGTTTCATGCAGATCTGAGGTGGTCAGGTGGACGTTTTATTTCGAACACATTGGAATAGAGATGGAATAACCCCAATATGGTTAAACAGCAACGTGTAAAAATGTCTTGCAAACTGATAATCTATTACGCATTATTATTATTATTATTTTTGCTCAAGATTATAAAAATAACTCCTCTGTGCACAAATGAACATTCCTTTTGAATGCTACTACTACTAATAAGAAGAAGAATATGATTTATATTATAATATGATATTAATTAACATCAGTGGCAATTGTAGCACACTTGTGGCACACTGAATTTCTCAAAACAGAAACAAGCTACACTGCACATGCTCATTAGGATTCTTTCTCTGCCGGTAGAAAAAATGCAGTTAGATTTCTCCTGCAGAAATTTTCCAGGTCAAAATTGATTTTGATGTAAAAAAGTAAGGTTTTTTTTTTTTTTTTGATCTATAGTATTTTTATTCTACTGTCTACAGTTTAGATGACTGTGAACTTAAACGTACTTCACTGTTATCTTTGTGTTATCGGTTAAAAATTAACATCAATGGATTGTGGTAAGATAGGTATTGCTTGGTAGAATAATGTAATGTATTGTAATGGGTGCCATATGTCATAAATAAATGTGAGTCATTGGGCTTAAATTGTAAGAAATACATTTTTCTTTCAGTAAAGAAAAAAATTCAGTAAAATCTTTGTGTAAATTTTAAAAATTTGTAAGATAATTTCTGTACCACACATTAACTTTACTGTCACTGAAATATTCATCTACTATGTAATTACTTTGGTGTAGTATGTTCATGTGAGAGGTGTTTATCAGTAGGAAAAGCAGTAAAACGTGTTATAATGCAGTTAAACGTCCAAAATCTAGGCCACATTTTTCAAACGTTTCCAGTGGATCTTACCGGAGTCTCTCCCAGGCTGATTCTGGCCCCCGAGCCTTATGTTTCATACCACTGATCTACGTGACTACTAAATTCATTCTGTTTGACATGCAGTTACAATGATTTTTTTTTCCCAGTGTTGATTAAAATATTTTAAACATGCCTTTGTAGTCACTAACTAAAAGTAGTCATACTATAATATTGACATGGTTTGTTTTATAATTGTTACTGTTTATTTTCTATCTTTCTTTAAAAAAAATCAGTGCAACGAAACAGACACAGAATGATTGTTAAATGTTAGTATGATTAAATTATCCACGCTACACTAAGTTGTGCACTTCAAATTTGACAGCTCAAAGGATTAAATGATCAAATAAAACAGGACTCTCTAGATATCCCCTAACGAATTGCGTCTGCATCCGCTCCCTGCGTCCATGTATGAATAAAAGAAAAATAATAATAATGATAAATGTCGATGACAAAAACAGTAAAGGAGGTGTCCGCTGCAACTCCCGGGAGCCCACTGCGTGGCTTGTGCTGATGTGAATGCAGAGATAGGCGTATTTTGAGGAAGATGATCGGGAGGAGGAGGGCGGGGGAGGAGAGGAGACGAGAGGATGGAGAGGGAGTGAGACCCGGATGCTGATGCGAGTGAGGCGAAGGAAGGAAGAGGGGAGAGAAAATATCGATTTACGGCAAGAAAACCGAAGGGAGTGTAATAGAAGGGGCCTTTACCCTGCGTGAACTGTCATCAGGAGCGAGGAGGGGGATACGGCAGCTGGTTATAGCGCACCCATATCCGCGGATATCAGTGTGCGTGTGTGTGTGTGTGTGTGTTTTGCACCTGTGTACCCGGCGGTGAGGAGAGGAGGACACGCCAAAGGAGAGAAGAGAAGATGCTGTGATCCGCTACTTGCAGGGATGTAGAGAGGGAGAGACGGGAGAGTCAGGGAGGGGGAGGACGGCGCTACGTTAAAAAAAAGATGCTTGTTTTGCGGGGAATGCGCGTTTCACCTCGAAGTATTGTGAGAATGCGGCGGCCGTGTAATAAATCGTACCGTTTGGCGAAGCCCAGAAACTTCAGGCGGTGTCGGTTTTTTTGACAGGCGGCGCGAGCGAGACGGCCGTTCGTCAAGGCGTTGAAGCTAAAGCTAGCCTCGCTGCTGTGTGGGAGAGCGGCGGCGAGGCTAAAATAGCATGTTGTTGGACCTGTGAAACAGGCCTGGCAGTGAGGGGAAAACAGTGATTTCATTTTCAGTGCAAGCATACACTTGACGTATTGGACGTTTTGTCCGTTTACTTAACTAAAAATAATATTAAGCGTAGGAAAAATACATGAATATTTTAAGGCAGACGTGAAAACCTGCTCGTTTTAAGGCTATATAAGGGTAACGTTTTCTCATTAACAGTCATATATCGTTAACGTCATACGTATAACAAGGTGCGAGTTATAGAAATAAGCTAATGTACATAAATAAGACTCGTTAGTTTGCCTACTTTAGAGTAGTGGTTGGTATTTAACGCAGAAAACACCCTAGAAACTTAATGCCATGTCAGTTCCCCCCGCTTTATTCTACATATAGCAAGATGTTTTGTAAAAAAAAAAAATAATTAAAAAAATAAACATCATGTTTACCGTGCTGTCTCGGTTTAGATGAAAAACGTCCACCCAGGTGTTGTAAATCAGCAGCAGTTTTCACTTCTATGGTTTTTTGTTTTTTTCACGTTCATGAAGTGACTTCAAAGAAAGTCCGTGTTACCGCTGACATAAAAAGACAGTCGTTCTAATTTGAGCATCGTCTTGTGTCCCACAGTAACTTCTGTGTAAGCTGTACAATATCACAGTAATTGCAATAACTACAGTGCAGTAAGTAGTAATAATTGTGTGTTAGCCTCCAGTTAAGAGCAGTATGAGTAAGGAACTGTCTCTAAGTCAGTCAGCTCAATATGTTGGGCCCTATCGACTGGAAAAGACTCTGGGGAAGGGACAGACAGGTGAGTATTGTCGAGTTGTTCCTGAAATTAAAACTAGTGTTTTGTGTAGTGTTTAAACTGTGCGCTTTTATTCTACCCCCACCCGCCACCCTTCTTGTGTTTTATATTGATCTCTCTCATCCAATCTACAGGACTTGTCAAACTGGGGGTCCACTGTATTACGGGTCAGAAGGTAGCCATCAAAATAGTCAACAGAGAGAAGCTGTCTGAGTCAGTCCTGATGAAGGTACAGTCTGACGCTGTTGAAGGTGTTGCTCACAGTGACGTTAATGATGACACTTATATGTATATACATATACATATATATGTATATATATATATATATATATATATATAGCATGGTGTTTTAAGATGTTAACAAAATGTCCCATATTCACCATATTTATCTTCTGTATGAGTTAACAGTTAACCTCCGTTCAGATGTGTGAAAAACAACTCGCTCATGAGCCTCGCTTCAAAATCTTTCTCTCTCTATGCTTTCCCTTCTTTCTAACCAGGTTGAAAGGGAGATTGCCATTCTGAAACTGATTGAGCATCCGCATGTATTGAAGCTGCATGATGTTTACGAGAATAACAAATATCTGTGAGTTCCCTCTGCATTCAGAAAAAGCTTTGCTCTTTGGCTCAATGCAGTCTGCATGCTTTCTAGCTGCATACTAATCTTTGGAGTGGGATGAGTATAAATATTGCAAGAAAAGCTGTAATAATCTGCTGTCGTTACTGTAATTCTCACTTTTCCTTCATCCCCTACTTTTATTCTCAAAAGTGTGTCTTAATGAGGAGTATGTCTCAAATCCTTTAATACCCTTACAAAACAACTGTTGGAGTAGACAGACGGGTTGTCCGAAAGTGAGTACAGCCTGAATATTGTAGTCCTAGTATCCAACATCATAAGCTTATTATATCAAACCATGGGAAGTGTCTAAGTTTAAATAGTTTTTTCTTAGCATCTTGTCTGCTTTTCACTACTTGCACCACTTTTCCACCAACGTGGTGCCAAACTAAGAACCTGTTTCCCACATTTTCACCAAAAGTGCAAACACTGATATCCTTTTCTGCGGGATGGGCCTTTAATTCTCTTCCTGTAGAAACTACATCAAACTTTTGCAGTGTTCGGTTCGGTCAAAAAAGTCGGTTGGTCCTCTAAAAGCACCAGGGCAGAACTGGCTCTGCGCTTGGTCCAGCACCACGTCAGTGGAAAAGCGTTATCAGAATCATAAGTTCAAATTACAATGTTGTCCCTGTTTGTGGACAGGTACCTGGTGTTAGAGCATGTGTCAGGAGGAGAGCTTTTTGACTACCTGGTAAAGAAGGGCCGGCTAACTCCGAAAGAGGCCAGGAAGTTCTTCAGGCAGATCATCTCTGCTTTGGATTTCTGCCACAGTCATTCCATCTGGTTGGTTTTTTGCACCGAGCTGTAATAACCGTGTTTGAGTCAAGTTCATATGTAGGATGTTGATTTAGGGCTCATCTACTGACTTACAAAGCTATTTTGAGCGTTTCTTTTTAAACAATAAAACAGCTGTTGTCTGATGTACTAAATGAGTGAAACACATTATGATTGTGCAAACACATTTTCAGAGTCATGCAGTTGTATTTAATTTAAAGCACCATGTTGACAACAACTCTAACAGTATTGGTTGTATGTGTGCAGTCACAGAGACCTGAAGCCTGAGAACTTGCTCCTGGATGAAAAGAACAACATTCGTATTGCTGACTTTGGCATGGCCTCCCTACAGGTGGGAGACAGTCTGTTAGAAACCAGCTGTGGGTGAGTACCAACTCTGTGTGTGAGCTTCATGAATGATGATGTACATACATAAACAGGGTTATATAATTCAACAGCTTGCAGTATGACTCTGTACATTTTAAACGTTAAAGGCTCCATGTCAGCAGGAAAATACAGTGTCTACAACACAGATCTATGACTTCTTTTATACAGTGCTCATTTTACTTTCACTAATATTAATGGCAAACCTTTTCTGATTTTAGATCACCACATTACGCTTGCCCTGAGGTTATACGGGTAAGTATCCAGCTCTTATTCTCTCTTTCTCAAATGTTCTTGTCTGAAATGCAAATAAAAACATTTTTTTGTAGAGAGATGAATCGCTCCAAAGGTACATGATCTAAACCAGGGATGTCAAACTCATTTTACACTGTGAGACATGTACAGTCCACTTTGATCTTAAGTGTGTTTGATCAGTTAAACTCTGCTTTCTGAGAGTGTAAAGAAGTTAAATCACACATTTAATCTCAGAGATATTTTGATATTTAAAAACGAAGTGCAATTTCAACAATACAGTTTTTCTGCATGCTAAAGAAATGCTGTGTTGGGCTTAAATTGTAAGAAGTAAATATATAAAATTACAGAAACAGTTCTGTTAGTTTATTGCTCAGTCTGTGATTATAAAGCGGAACATTTTTGTTATTTAACAGAGCATCCTTTTTTTTGAAATGGTGAACCCTATGTAAAAATTGTACATTTCTATAGTAGACAGTGAAAAAACAGGAATTTTTTGTCATTTAATTGTTTATCTTTTACTTATTTACTTTGGTGTAGTATGAATGGTTTTTCACAAAGCTGTTAACCGTTTGAAAATACAATAAAAAGTCAAATTTATGCCCCCACATTTTCCATAGCTCTCCAGTGGGCCTGATTGGCGTCTTTGGCTGGCCAATTCTGGCGGCCGAGCCTTATGTTTGACACCCCTGATGAAAACTAACCAGTAACATGACACTTTTAATGTTAAGTTCAGTCTGTCTTTTGAATTGTTTTTCTGAACGTTCACACCTTTTAGCATGAGTAAATCTTTAGGACACTCAGCATTTAAAAGATTATCCAGTGTTGTCGATTCAAATCTGGCTTCATGGTATTTTTAGACTGAGTTTGCCTAAATGGATTTTAGTGTTCCTTTCAGTGTTTTTCATCCTGAAATCAGCCTAAATCATCCTGTGACGGGTGCCAAGTTTTGTGAATCACTTTTGTATTGAAATGGCCGGCGATGAATAAAATCATAAGTGTTTGTGTGTTTGGCAGGGGGAGAAGTATGATGGGCGGAGAGCAGATGTGTGGAGCTGTGGGGTCATTCTGTTTGCCCTACTGGTGGTAAGTCTTTTACTTGTGTTTTCACAGTGCACTTTGGTCTTTTTTTTAAATCCCCTTGTCTTATGTTTTTTGCAGTTCTTTCTTACATCCCACGCTTGCCAGTTTTTTTTGTTTTTTTTTTAATGCAATCTGTTTTTTTGTTCCTTTCTTGTTTTTGTCTCTCTCTCTCTCTGCCCTACAGGGGGCCCTTCCTTTTGACCACGACAATTTACGCCAGCTCCTGGAAAAGGTAAAGAGCGGGGTGTTCCACATGCCTCACTTCATCCCCCCGGACTGTCAGTCCCTGCTGAAGGGAATGATTGAGGTCAACCCTGAAAAGAGGCTCACGGTATGAGACTGCTCACATTAATCCAGACCTCAGATGCAGCATGCATTTACACCTGTTTTCAGTCACCTGCCTTAAACTGGGATTGCCTCTCCTTCTGTAAGATAAAATATATGTTTAATGGGACTCTTACTTTTGATACAAATAATTTTTGTCTGGATTCACTTTTAGATTATCCTTCTTGCCTTTCCTATTATCCTTTTTTGCTGGATCTGCACTCTAGCTGATATTTATGAGGGGCACAGTTGCATTTCGTATGTGTTTTATTGGCGCATTCATTGTAATACTGTACAGTCAGGAAGATGCATTGTAGTGGCAGCTGTTGAAGCATGTTTTGGGGACTTAACTGAGCCATCTAGAACTTGCTCAGTAATATTTCTCACACACACACACAAGTGATTTTCTGATTAAACTTTCAAAAGCAAACATTGCAAAGTTGAAAATGTTTTTTATGATCCAGTTTAATGGGTAATATTCTGCAATCGTGAGATTTGTGGATGTAAAAAAAAAAAAAGTGATGTGAACTGTTTACACAGCACAGCTCTGTGGCCATCTGGCTGTTAACAGACTGTAGACACTAATGGCCCCATCTGCCCTCTCACCCCTTACAGCTAGAGGCCATCCAGAAACATTCCTGGTATCTGTGAGTATACATTCGTTTTCTCATACGTGACGGCTGAAGTGATCGTATTTAATCATGTGCACTACATCTGTGTCATTCCTATGTGCTTCATTTTGTTTGACTCCTACTAGGGGTGGTCGTAACGAGCCGTGTCCTGAGCAGCCTCCTCCAAGGCGAGTTTGTGTGAGGCGAATCTTGTCCCTGACTGAGCTGGACCCAGATGTGCTGGACAGCATGCACTCGCTCGGTTGTTTCCGAGACAGAGTCAAGCTCACACGTGACTTGCAGTGTGAGGAGTAAGTAATTTCTTTCAGCTTCCAAACACGTATGTGGTTTCTAGTGTCAGCTTGAAATGGCTGGAAAAATCAGAACATTTGTGGCATATAATATGCAATGCAGTCACAAGCATGTAATATTTCTTTCAGTGTATATTTTGCTTTTGCTGTTGCGTATTTTTTGTTGTATTTTTTTTCTCCTTTTAACACTCAGCCAGCATATTTGATGTTATGCAACCGATTAATATTGGCCACAAACATCTATCTTTATCTTTTGTCTTATTTGCCTATATAGTGTTGAGGTAGAGGAAGGAGTATGTGGCTTATTTTTAGCTCTTTTCCCATTGGTGTGATCAGTTAAATAAACTGATTGTGTCATGAAATCCATGTCTGCGTGACCGTGTGAACAGCCTACTAAAAGCTAATCGCGTGGCTGTGTGGCATCTATACAGATTTCCTTTTTAAATAAATATTATGACATTTTAGCATTTCATTCACTCTGTATTTTTCTCCCACCCCCCAACAGAGAAAACCAGGAGAAAATGATCTATTACCTTCTGCTAGACAGGAAAGAGCGGTACCCCAGCTATGAGGATGAGGACTTACCTCCGCGCAATGATGTAGGTCAGTCATTAGGGGGCAGGAGGGATCCACTCAAGAGAGGACGCTACAGTTATCGGTCTGAGACACATTTTACCGACTTTTTCAAGAGCGGTGTTCCTGTATGCTCAGTTCTCCTTCCAGTGAATTAGGGATTACTTGAGGTTATGATTTAAACACTATTAAGTTATAATTTTATTACTTGATGCACTGACTGCACTGACTAGCATTAGCATTAGAGATAAAATATACAGCAGTATGGCCCTTAATGTCCTTGTGTTGTAGTTTTAGTCTGTTTACCTGTTTCTTTAATACTATAAGTTGTCGTTGGCTTTTACCATGATTATACCAGCCTTTGCAGGACATCTGCAAGCTTTGTTTATGAGATAAAACTGGAAGGGACAGCAATTCTGTAAATGCAAATGAAGCTAAGTTTATCACAGTCACAGATGGTGCAGTGAGCAAAAGGCCTGTGAAAGAATTAGAATTTTTCAGAAGAAATTCCTGAAGTGCGAAACACAGCACAAAGCTTAAAATTAAAACAAAATTTGTAATGAGTTTATGGTGGCGTTTCTCAGCAGACCCTCCTCGAAAGCGCGTCGACTCCCCTATGCTGACGCGCCACGGCCGTTGCCGTCCCGAAAGGAAGAGCCTGGAGGTCCTGAGTGTCACCGAACAAGGGTCTCCTACACCACCTCGCAGGGCCCTGGACACAGCTGCACACAGCCAGCGGTATAGCATGTTTTTCTTACACATATATAGTACATACACTCTGTATTCTGCAGAATTAGAGTGCAAGACTTCATTATCATACAGTTTTTGTTTTGGGTTTTTTTTTTGGGGGGGGGGGTTAACAGCTTATTAATCTTTGGGTCTCTTTGTCAGGTCTCGCTCAGTCAGTGGAGCATCAACCGGTCTCTCCTCCAGCCCTCTCAGTAGTCCCAGGGTAAGGTTCTGTAAACCAACTTGTTCATACTTTTACTACATTATCTTTGAACACTATACCTGGATCCATAATAAAATGCTAATTTCTGGTAGTCTGCATTTATATTATTTAACTCTCCCCTGTCAGCAATATAGCTTTAAGTCCAGTCTCATATTTGTGTCCTGCAGTTCAGACAGCTGTCAGTGTCAGCAGGGTACTGTGTACATTTTAGCCTCATTGGGCAATAACAGCACTGTAAACCAACAGTGGAAATGACTTCAGAGATATTGTTGACAGACTAGGTAGTAATTTAGTTTACTTCAATTCAGTATTACTCCTTTACCAACTATTGATTCCGTATGTAACAATGCATTGTTTTTTTTGCTGATGTCAGTCTCTACATGAAGCTGCTTTAAACAAAAAACAAATATTCACTCCTCGCAACTCCCTAAAATATCTTTGTAACAGTCTTCTCAGTCATTTTTACACATCATCACAACACAGGTCCCTTAAATGAATTGTCTCACCCAACAGGAGGCTTGCATTTGTTTTCTGTCTTCATGTCACTTTTCTTCCTCCTCATGCATGAGCTAGTTTTATATATGATAATTTGAACAATTTGACAGCTTAATTAGATGCTTTATTGGATAATTAATAGTTTGATCGTGCTTGAAAGTGTATAAAAACAGTCCCTAAAGAGTAAAAAAAATACCTTAATTGGCAGCAATTACTCTATAGTAACACCTTCACTGCCACTGTCCTGTGTCACTGCATTCTTAACCCTGCCACAACTGTCACGAAACCCTCACTTTCAATAGATTTAAAGGGCGCGTACTAAAGACTGAAATGCACTAAATGAAAGACTTTATGATCGGCACTTAGAACTGCATTCGGCACTTTCACTCCTCACAAGATGCACTCTTCTGTCATTAAGCATGATATTCATTTCCATCCTTTCTCCATTTTCCATCCCTTCTCTTTCTTGTTTTCCATGTCTCCCACCCCCTCACCCTGAAAAACCCCCACCCCCCAGTCCTATCAGAGCCCCGTCTTCACTTTCAGCCAATCAGATGTCACCTCTGCCACCGCTTCCCCACTCACAAAGGAGTCCAAACAGGGAAGCACCACCACTCCTCGCTCAGCACGGGCTCATGACAAGCCCAAAGCTCCCCCAAACCCAAAGACCCAGACCTTGCCCACCAAGGGACCCGCCAACCGACCCCACCTACAGCCCATCAAATCCTTGCCTCTGCAAAATCCATCCTCCCGCTCGCCCTCCCCTTCCCCACTCCTGTCACCCATCCCCCGTTTCTTCTTCCCTTCCTCTTCTGTCCTAAAGTCAGTGACTAAGAGCTTCTACCCAAACTCTGCCCACTCTGTGCCGCAGGTCACTCCCCAGGGCTCTCCGTTGCCCACACCCTTGGGCACCCCTGTTCACCACCCTCACCACCCCTCCTCCACCCCGCCCTCCTCTTCCTCGTCCTCATCCTCCTCGCGGGCGGAGGGAGGGGGAGGGGTGGGCTCACTGTCGCTGACCCCACCCTCCAGTCCAGGAGGGGGGAGTGGCATGGCAGCCAGCAGCTCTGCCCATTGGAGGACTCGCCTCAATTCTTTCAAGAACAACCTCCTGGGCTCACCAAGATTCCATCGGCGTAAATTGCAAGGTCAGTCCTGTATGTTTGCTCTCATATTTTGTGGGAGTTATGCTTTTAGTGCGTAGGGTTATAGCTTCAGAAGATTTTTTATTACTTCTAATACACTGATTTCCTTTTTCAGCTTTCATCTCTGTAATCGCTGAGGATTATCTATGAGTTAGTTTTTCCTTTTGCTCCAATCTGTCAAATGTCGATTGCGGAATTTTTGTGTGTGCTTCGTCTCTCTCACAGTTCCTACATCAGAGGATATGTCCAGCCTAACGCCAGAATCCAGCCCTGAGTGAGTCCCAGCTCCTGGAGATAAATATTTGTCGAGGTGTCGTATTTTCACGGTATAAAGCCGTTTGTTTGCGCTGTCTGTGTCTCCTCATGCTGTGTATTTCTTTTGTCTGGCTACCAGGCTAGCTAAGAAATCGTGGTTTGGGAATTTCATCGGCTTGGAGAAAGAGGAGCAGATCTTCGTGGTGATCAGAGACAAACCGCTGAGCTCTGTTAAAGCTGACATTGTCCACGCCTTCCTGTCTGTGAGTGTCTGACTTGGACTGTCCTTCACGGCTCTCGCGATCAAAGCATGGCTCTGGCTGGATCTGACTTGTGCTCTCATACTGTACACACTCCATTTCTCTCATTATTTCAGTTTTCTCTTTATTTAATCTTTATTTGATCTTGCTCACTCGTGGCATGTAGATGGATCACTTTGCTTTCACCAATGGCTCACTCTTTCTCTCTCCTCTCCTCACCCTCACCCTTTGTCTCCCTATACTTACGTCGGTCCCCATACCTCTCCCGCCTCGTAAGTCTGTCGGTCTCTCTGCTTCTTCTCTGTCTCCCCACCACACAGATCCCATCCCTCAGTCACAGCGTCCTCTCACAGACCAGCTTCCGAGCCGAATACAAATCCTCCGGCGGTCCCTCCGTCTTCCAGAAGCCCGTCAAGTTCCAGGTGGACATTGCCTTTTCCGAGGGCGAGAGGGAGCGGGACAGGGAGAGAAACGAGAGGGAGGGCAGGAGGGAGACAGGAATTTACAGCGTGACATTCACCCTCATATCAGGCAAGTAAAGCAGATGCTAAAATTAGCTAATGGTGGATTGAAATGTTAAACATTTTGACAAAACTATGTCGCTCCCTGAAAAAATCTCAATTTTTGGAAATCTGCTCAACAGCTTCCTGCTTTGGAAAGTTATATGAAAGAATCAATAATACTCGTGTCAGCAAATAAAGCTATAGCAAGATGAGGTTTAATAAGTCAAGGGGTTTAAGAGGGCTAATAAGTAAACCTTATAGTAAAATACTCAACATTTCCTGAAATGTTTATGTTTTTGGGCAGTATTTTTAAGTTGAAACTGGGTTCTCATTCATCTGAGAAGTTTGGTTTGTTTTTACCAAATTGAGGGTTTTTCTCTGAAAATAACTTTGGATGTATAAAAAAAATCAGGTGACGTTAAGATCATATTATTTTGGAACAGTACCTACCCTAAGTTAAATGTGTGTGACTCCTCTTCAGGTCCGAGTCGCAGGTTCAGACGGGTGGTGGAAACGATTCAAGCGCAGCTTCTCAGCTCCCATGATCACCCATTGGTGTCAGCCCTATCTGGTAAGATTGCTTAACCACGCAATACTTTTCCACACACTGCTGTAGAAATTCACCCTGTTTCACTTTTAGTCTTTGAGCTGATTTCTAGATCCATATTTGTTTTTGGAGCTGACTATAATAGCTTTGCATGATTCACAGTTCCTAGACTATAGTGAGCAAAGCATAGGGTGGAAGATTAGCTGCCACCTTAATCAGGTCCTTTCATTCACACCTGCATTTCTGCCACTGACCCGTGAAGCCTGTGGATTGTAAACATTCAGAGTGACTTTCCCGTTCTCTTCTCTTGATCCCTTCCCAGATGAGAAGAACAGTCGGCCCCACGGGACCCCCACCCGCCAAAACTCGAGGCGCTCCGAGGGTGGGGGCGACAGGTGCGAGTGGGGTGACCGAGCAGATGGCGGAGGCATAGGAGGCAGCGGGGGAGTTCTGCAGCGCAGAGGCTCAGCCAAAGAGAGAACCCGACTGCTGTCCTCCAACGGAACCCAATCCCAACCGTAGGATAGAAAGTTAGACTGCGCAGCAGGATGCCTGAACTACACCAGAAAGAAGACAGTGTAATTTCATCTCCAAGTATCCCTGCAAGCCATGAGCTACTCCTATTCTTCCTTGTCTAAGTTACTGAAGGTGCTTGACCACAGAGCAAGGATTGAGCCTTTTTCCTCCCCATCATGCACATTTTTTCCAACTCGAGATTCTACCGAGCTTATGATTACCAGGATTCCTACCCTTAAATGAGAAACAAGTGTTAACAAACCGCCCTTTAATGAAAAAATAATAATAACAATACGTGAATGAGCAGTTTGGTATTCATCATAGGTACAGCTTCACAGATCAAACTAGGAATTTTGAAGTGCTAATGTGCATGCCAGTTAGCGAATCAGCCTGCTCAAGGATGCTGATATGATCAGATAGGCTAGTCTACCATATCATCGTAATACAGTATCCAACACCAAAAAAAAAGGAAAAAAAGAAATAACAGTCTTGTGATGGTTCTCGAGATTACTCCTAAAATGAATCAGTGCGCTCATATCACTATCAAGCAACATCTAAACCCGCCCACTAAAAAGAAATATGAATGCATCTCAGCAGAAGAATCCTAAAGAGTTAGCACCCTGCTGCCGCCCCAGTGAGTGGCGATGAGCTCAGTGAAGGTCCTGTTTTTCTCCAGCAGTGTCTCCTCCTAAGGTAAAGAAAACCAACAAAGTAAGCTAAGTAAGTGAATGTGAACAAAAAAAGATATTTTTTTATTTAGTTTTTATTTATGTTTACACATTTCTTTTAAGGATGTCAGTAGCACAGTGATCACAGTAAAGACAGCAACTGAGACACTCCACACAGTGTTTGACAGTGGAAGCTGCTTTTCCGACAGGCATTCATTCAGAGTTAAGTGTTTCGATTCTTTTATATTTGCTTTTTACTCAGAGACAATATGAAACAATGCTTCTAAGATTTTTGCATTGGACCCTCGTTGCTCTGAAGAAAAGTGTTTGAACAGAAATATGAACAGTAATATATGAAAGCTTTGTTTTGTCGTCACTATCCGTGATTAGCTTCATGAACCTCATCACAGCTGTTTGCGCCCAGATTGAATGAGAAGAGCATCACCGGCCTGTGGATCAAACAGAAACCGCCTTTCTCGTCAAGCTTTGTCTCCTGTTGCCATAGTATTCATATACTGACTCATGTCAAAATAAAGCAAACAAACAAACAAAAAAAGAAGATACACAGTAAGGAAATTCATCAATGGGACGTATTCATGATGCTGGACTTTAAAAAAGGTGTCAGCTTCTTGTTGAACAGGACTTCCTAACCCCACGCTCGTTATTTCAGTGTTCACCGACAAGCCAAGTATCCATCGCCGCACCCTTGCTCATCACTAAGAGTCGCCATTCTGCAAGCAGACGTAGCAACTCAAGGCAGTCACATATATTACTCCAGTACTCTATCAGACTAGTCGATGTTCATCACAGTCTTCCATACGGTGCAATATGCAACAAGAGTGCAGAAGGATTTCAGAGAGACACACAGTGCTACACCTTATTATTTTAATGTCATTTTTTCTAATCTGTCGATTTTTCTGTCTGTTGTTTATTTATTTATTTATGGGGGTTTTTGTCATGTATTTGTTTTATAAACTAGATTTCATGCCAACAAAATGTGTCAATAACAAACCCAAGAAACCCGTTCCTGTTCCTGTTATTTACTCTTTTTTTTCTCGATAGCAGCAGTTGCTCTCATCTCACGTCCCCACTGAGCTTTTGTCTGTATCTTGCGTCTCTGTGACTCACACTGATCTCTGGTAACTGGTATCTGTGTGCGAGACGGGTGGGTGGCGACTGAATGAGAGTGGGCTGAGCACTTTGCAGCGGATGCATTTTGAGGTAGTTACGTGTGGATTTTCCCGACTGACCCAGTGATTTTGAACTAACCAACACAGCCAAACCCTAACAGGCCTATGTTTTCTCTGTCACAAACACGCATGAGCACATCAAATACTTGCTTGTTGGCTTTATCTCCTGTGTTAATGCCTTGTCCGTTTGACCTGTCTGTCCCGCTTCCTCACCTCTGTTTTGTTCCCATTGTCACAAGAAGAGAAACTGTATGGAGTTGGTTGCCTCACAGTCCTAAACACACTGATTGCTCACCTCATCTTTCACGTCACCTTCATTTTTCATTGACCCAACTCTGGCTAAGATTGTAAACTATTCTCCATCCATAAGGGTCAGTAGAATAAGGTGTTTAAAAAAAAGAAATGTCTGTATCATAATTTAAATATAAAAAGTGCACTATTATAACTATTGCCTGTGATTAAAAAGAACAATTATGATTGAATTGATGGTCAAAATAAAGAGAGATCCACCTTATTGTTATGGTTACAGTAATAAACCCTAAATTCATATGTGTGTCTGTTTAGTTCCTGTGTAAAAAAAAAAAAAGTGGCTTACTTTTAGGAAGCTTTTCCTTTCTTCATGACAGTTTGTCGTGACACACTGTCACACAAACAGGAAGTGTAATGTCTTATACAGTAATTATAGAATAATATTAAAGATTCTTGTGACCTTCTGAAGTTAGACTACTCAAGGCAAGTTTGATGGAGTTTATAATCACTTTTTTTTTTTTCAATTTAAGCAAACCTTCAGAATAATCTGGTCAACTTGAATCAAGATTTTTCAGAAATATGTGTAAGAGACCTTAATTGCTTTGCTAAAATATAAAACAGAAAACCTATGTTTTATTCTCTTGTAGAAACAAGGAAAGCTGTGCCACGTGATCCAAACTATCCACCCGTTAAAAACGTTAACATTTCACAAAGACTCCTACTCTCGGCATTTTGTTTAAGAAGATTGGCATTGCCTCATCGCTCAGGTATTATGGGCGTTACTCTCAAAGCGTTGTCGTGAAATTTACGACAGTCCTTAAAGGCAACCTCAGCTCATAAAGCGAGCATCAATGTAGTACACCCGCGAAGAGGAAGAGGAGGAGGAGGAGGAGGTGGTGGTTTTCCAGACCTTACTGTAGCGGTTACCGTGTGCTTGTGCGACGTCGGAAGTTAGCCGTCGGTTCCTGCTTCTCAGAGATTTCTGGAATTTTGACATCCGTTAGGAGTAACAGGTATGTTTAACAAGCTTTTGACGGTGCTTTTAGTGTGTTGCAAAGAGGAGACAAACGGTCGCATCTTTGTTAGCACTGTTAACATGCACCATCAGCAGCCGTTTGTATGTCCCCAACTCCATGAAGGGCTGGGTGCTCTGCTAGCGAGCACTAGCCACGGCTAACGTTAATTTTCATACCTGCTGCACTTGGGCAAAACACTAGCTGGCTTTAACCGTCACCACTTGCCTTACTGTGGTTATAGCTAACAGGAACATAACGCTTTCAGAAATAATTTCGATAATTATTAAAAACGTACCATATATATATTTGTATTTTATTTTTATATTATTTTTTTCACTGTCACTGCTGTGAATTGGATTTTACTTTGTTTAAGCAGGACGTATCTTTTTTGTTATTGTTATGGTTATTAAAATGTTATACATCTTTGATAACGCTTTTTTTTTTTCGGTTTCCGTATGCGCCAGATTGTTATCTCCACAGTTAATCGCTTTGTTGACTTGTTATCTTAAACATATTTCGCATATCGGCGGCAGAGTGCACAGCTTGATGTTCCCATCCAGAGTTTGGGAATGAGCTGCTTCCACTCGTAAGTTTTCTGCCTGACATGTACACCTCTGCTTAGTCATATCTGGAAACCACAGTGGCTCAGGTGAACTTCGGGTCAATCTCAAGTGAGTTGATGATGTACAAGCGTATTAGACTGGTGATGTCGAAGTATGGGCCCTCACATTCCCTCTTTTGTGGAAGACTTTATAACAAAGTAATGCTACATATCTAGTTAGTCATGCTATATGACATCAAACAAATCTGAAAAAATAAATTTAACACCCGCCTTAAGTGTCACGGTCTTCTGTTCAGCATGCTTTTTCTGTAACTGTGAGCATCAATGTCATGGGATTTATCACAGTTTCCAGCAGAAAGTCTGTACCAGTTTAATGTCTGACATAAAGCAACAGGGAAAAAAATCATTGGTACCCTGCATGCTTTAGCTGCATTATTTGTATTATATAGTTTACTGGACTAAACATCAAAAAGTGTATTCTGGGCAGATGTTTTAAAGGTACCATTCTTACCTACATTTTGATATCAAATGTTAACTGGCTTTATTGAATATACCACAGCTATTGTACAAAAAAGGAGCTGAATCTGAGGGGCTCAGGTGGAAGCGCTGATTGATTTTTCGTGGATTGAGTTGTAAATCCCATCAAAGCATCGTGGAGTCTAATGAAGTCATTTAAAAAAGGATCTTGGCTTGGATTGTCAGTGTTTTCACAACAAGAAGCTCTTAGTTTTATGAAATAAATTTTCATTGCATTTTTTGCTATTCAAACCTGCACTGTGCATATCCGTCTGACATCACGTCTGAAAATTGTTGTTAAGCTGAATTACTTCAGTCTGTTTAACAATACCAGATTTTACATTACATTACAGACCTTTAATTTTTAATATCTGTCCAAATGAAAACATGGGCAAGTGAGAAGAGCCAGCACATAAGCTTGGCTGATGGGCACGATGGTCAGTTGTTGATTTTCTGCAGGATATTTGTGTGCAATAACACAGAAGATACAGTGCTTCACATGTTGAATTAAAGTGTTTTTGAGTTCCTGAACAATGTGCACATAATGATTACACTTTCAGTTCTTGTAGTCACTATACACATTCACCAAGGTTAAAGCCAACATGATTATACACTAAACACATGTACTGAAGTTAAAGCCAATATGGCATGGTGTCATGTTCACCAGAGTTGTGTAACGCACAGGGTTTGTGGGGTTTTTTTTTGTTTTTTTTCTTCTTGTTACTCGTCATACAGACAGGAAATGTTTAGTCGAGATAAGCTGAGCTTGTAGAAACACCAAGAATCCAACGGCTCTTGATCTTTTCTTGAACCTCATAGCCGTTTTCTGAGCACAAGTGTGCCCCTGTGCACAAAAGTCATTCTCTCAAAGTTAATGAGCAACAGGAGCAACAACCTTTATTTTCACAACCCGAAACATACGTCTCTGGTCTGGTGCAATGGGCATTCTTATGCTTAACCAAGCTTAATGCAGTTTGCTTGTACTTTGTTGTGGTGTAAATTCCTCAGTGGTGTTGGTGTTTACCTTTCACCTAGTTTTCACTAGCCCTGCCTAGTTCTTCTTTTTCTGTCTGATTTCAATGCTGATCTGCTGGCAGTGTTTGCCAGTTTTTTCTGGTTTAGTTCATAGATAAAGCAACTTATCTTATCACAGCTCATTATACCCCTTATCTGTTACTTGTATAAATTAAACGATATCTTTAAGTTGATCAAAATGCTGTTGTTACGCTGTGTCAGCATCTGATAATAGGAATTAAAAGGATTAATACACACCTGAGTACACATTAAGCTCTCAAAAGTTTTAGTCTAGTCAGTGAGATATTGATATTAAATCTAGAGGGACCCGCATAAAAAGGCTCCCTCATGGCACGTGCCTCAGATATGACCTGAGCAGGTGTGCTGTGCCTCTGTTGTCCCTGACAAAAAGGAGCTGAAGTAAAACAGGTGCAGCTTTTTAGAGTACTGCAGATATTCCAGATATGACATAAAGCTCATCACCTCACTGGGGTCTAGTGATGGTGAGAAAACATGTGTTTTGTATTATTTTAGATGCAGTAGGTTTAGCTTCCACAGGGATGCATTCCAGTGTGACAGTCACTGTACCTCAGGGCATTATCCATAGCCTTTTTTTTGTGGCGGAAAATCAATTCCCTTTGTGAAGAGAATCAGTAATTGCTTTAGAAATATCCAATAACATCAGCAGCCGGTCAGCGCCTCCCCCCATCAAACATCAAATCAAGTTTCAAGTTCACTTTGCATTTGAAAGGAGTTATTTTGAACTTGTCTTTAAAAATGCTCAAATGCACATGATGGATGTGTTCAGCTTAGCATAAACTCATTTTCAGTCTGATGAATCATCTTCACTTCATTCGCTACCACCTTCAGGGCCCAGCAGCTGCTGTAACCAAGTTACACATGAGAAATATCACAGTTCACGACGTGTAGAGGTTACTGCTGCAATCTGTTTTCCGTTTACTGGTTTAAGGGGGCCAGTTGATGTTAAAGAAAGTAGCAGTGGAGATGTTCCTTGTACATGTCCTGGTTGTTGTAATGTACCCCTGGATAGCTAAATCTCATAGCCAAGGACTTGTTAGCAGTTAATCTAATATTTATCTGGCAGATGCTTTAATTTGTTATTGCTACAAAGGGTAATGCCTCAATCAGGTCTTTTATGGTGATTTACATTTGCAACTCCTCACCTATGGGGTGTACTTTAAAGTAAAAGCAATAGCTTAGTAAGGTTTGTTGAGCCTGAAGCCGGAGGGTTCAGTGTCAAGGCCAGACTGCTTTGGTGATTTATGCTGAATTGCATGTGTTCAGAGTTGTGGATTAAAATGGGCTGTAAATGGAGTGGCTGTTACATGTAGTTGTTACATATTTTCCTAACAAGTGAAGGATCAGATTGGTTGAATTCTGGGAGGAGACACAAATCCCTTTGGGGGATTGCGTCAGGGAAAGCATCTGGTGTAAAAATCTGCCAAATCAAACATGTGGAGCTGCCCACTGTGGTGACCCTAAAAGTAGCTTTTATTCACTATCAGCATAGATTCTTGGAAATCCGTTGAGCAGTACAGCAATGATGCTGCAGTTCAGAGCTTTGCAGTAAAATAGTAAATAATTATGTTTGTTTGCAAATTTGCATGATTAGCCAAACTCTTTTCTTCCAGCGTCTCTCTTTCTTAACCTCATTTGTTGCAACAATGACGCTTTTTCCTGTGAAAAAATTTTAATATAATTCTTCATGACCTCTTTCACATGAGTGAAGTGGAATCAGCTTGTTAACTGTATCAACTCCAAGTATGTTTACTCTGAATTAGGGGTGCCAAGAAAAGTCATCAATAGAGTTCCAATACCACAAGTTCCCATTGCATTACAGAGGATAGAGGCCATATTTCAATTTAGTGGAACAGAAATATGAATGCATGCCAGTGTAGGTCATGACCTTTATCTTAAAAAAAGAAAGTAGTAGAATGAGTCAGAAAGTTCACACTGTTGCTTTTCATTCAGTGCCCTCTGTTCATTCATAGTTCGGACTCATTCACACATTCACATAGTCAGCAGCACACTGATTGTGACGAGAATTTCTATCAGTGCGGTCGATCACAGCATCACATAAGATTGTTAGTTTATTAGTGTCTAAAGCTTCATACATACATATTTAAACAGTGATTACTACAGTAATGAACAGATGTTTTAACTGCCAGGTTATCAGTGGCTTAATGTCCACAAAGCTCAGTTATAATCAGGCACAGTTCCTCTCTAGGTAACAGATTAATGATAAAAGCATGTTATTATTATGTCCTTGTAAAACAGATATGTGCTTTGACATTGGTCATATAATGATTAACAGCGCCTTCAGGCTCAGCAGGAGGGGAGGCCAGGACAACGTGTCAGGTAGTTGGTTTTTAAGCCTTTCTGGAATGGAAAAGCACAGAATTTGCCTCATCCCAAAGTTAACAGAATTTCGCCTATTCTGTTTATCTGGAAAACCTGTTAGATATTTAAACAGGTTTTTGTTCTTTTGTGCCTGTTTTAAAAGTCGGCACCTGGAATGTTGAATACTTTCGCCTGATGTTTAATTTCGCCTGAGGTTGGTAATTTTCCACACGTGTTCTTGTTCTTGTGTCTAAACACTCGGTTCTCTGGCCTCTAGGGTGTCAGATGACTTTTCTAAATTGTTAGTTAAAGAAAACCTTTCCTCTCCTCTGCTCCGTCTTTATTTCAGGTTCACTGTGCACAGTAATCATGGCAGAAGCCCACCAAGCCGTCGCTTTTCAATTCACCGTTACCCCAGATGGCATTGATCTGCAGCTGTCCCACCAGGCCCTCACTGAGATCTACCTCTCTGGCATGCGTTCATGGAAGAAGCGTATCGTCAGAATTAAGGTATCTTTGTTCGTGTTAAGCGGCATGTCCCTAAAACATTGTTGGTATCATTCTTCCTCTTTTCGTATTACAGTGGTTCCTTAACTCATTACAGTAGCACGTGCATCTGAGCTGCAGTTAAATGTCAGAGTGGCTTTCACCCTGTAGTTTTGTTTTCATTTTAGTCTCATTATGTTTGTCTTTGTATAACAGTTATTTTTAGTTTTGCTTTGAGCAAGTTTTTTTTTTTTCATGTGGGTTTAATTGTCAGCGATGAACACAACACATTACTGCACACGCTTCAGAAGTGAGTGTTTGACTTTCTTTATTTTGTCTTCACTTTGATCACACTCTTTCAGAGGCGCTATGAATAATTACTAAAGTTGTTTTGATGTGGTAGCATTTTACCGTGTTGGACACCCACCTTTTCGAGGCTTAAATTTCCAGTTTAATTACTGGTAATATCTTTTATAAATCCAATGTGAAACCGAGCTGGATCTAATTTAGCCATTCATAGTTGAACATTTATGTAATCTGCACCTTAATTATAAGTGAATTTGTGTACAGCATGCCAGTGAAATGACTACAAACAGAGAATAACATTTTTTTTTCTCTCACTCTACCAGAACAGTGTGATAACAGGAGTGTATCCTGCTAGTCCGTCATCCTGGCTGTTTGTGGTCATCGCAATCCTGGCTACTATGTACACTCGCTCAGACCCTTCAATGGGACTCATAGCCAAGATACAGGAGCACCTGCCAGTCAGGTAACACACCTCATGACTCCTTTAACCCTCCTAAGACCCGAACTCTTACATTGCATGCATTTTTAAATTCTCTTTGCTATTTGGGCTGTTCAGGACCTGATGAATGTAAAGAATTTCTAGATTTTTTTAAATCTGATTTTTGTCTCTGACAAAAATAAGATCCACATATGAGGACATTTGTTTTAAATTTCGATAGAACAGTGTCAGTATAATGTCCTCGTATATATATATCAGGTCCTTGTAGAGTAAAGTTTTGTATTTTGGTCTAGACATCCCGAAATGTGATGTCCACATATATGGACGCCAGGTCCTAGGAGGTTAAACAGTGTCAGATTAAGATGATTAAGAGGCACCCTTTCTTCATTTTCTGTGACACTCACAGAGAGATCAGTGTATTAATGAATGAATGTTTTCTTATTAGTTGTTAAATAAACAGAATTAATACTTTAGTTTTACTGTGATTCAATAAAAATACCAACCAGATATGACACACTTGCATTTATAAGTTCCAAAAAGCTCTGCATATGAGTGCAAATGTAATGTTTCTCTGGTTTTTAGTCAGATTGACCAAAAAAAACACGTTTTTTGTTTGAGTTGTAATGGGTTCACTACAACTATAAGCACACTTTAAGGCAATGAGATTGTGTCTCCCTGCTAAACAGAGATCTATGTTTTTTTTCTTGTCTGTTTTTAATAAACAAAAATGCTTGTAATAAAAATATAGTTGGTGGAACCTGTAGCCAGAAGCTAAATCAACATGAATTTTCTTTTTTCTTTCTTGCCCGCCTTTGTCTTAAATATTAAATGTGTCCATCTTCTTTCTTCACTGCAGCATCTGAAGCTTTCGTACTGTCTTGTACTCGAGTCTTGTTCACTCATCTTCTTTTTGTCTCATTTTATTTCACACACACATCATTTCCAGCCAGTCGATGAGTACACAGTGCCAGGCAGTGGTGTCAGCAGTGCTCTTCAGCACCATGCTTTGGCTAATGCTCATCTTCACTATGCGCCTGTGCCTCAAGCAGCTCCTCTCCTACCACCGCTGGATGTTCGAGCAGCATGGCAAGATGTCCACCACCACCAAAATCTGGGTGGTCAGTGCTTTTTCTTCAGTTTTTCCACTTCCCAGTGTGACATAACTACCTTCCACTGTCCATCTGGTTTTAGATCTCGTAAAATATCAGGTGTCCCTCTATCATACCAAGTTTATATGATATTTTTATGCATTAGAATAAAGCATTTTTATTTACAGCTTTGCTTTGAGTCTAAGTTTAGAGGCCCTCATTATTTAGCATAAAAATCTAATGTTTATTTATTTTACATGGCATTTTTATCTTGTGAAATACTTGTGTAAATTACTGGATTCAAATCCAAACCAACTACTGTGAGTCATATAGGTGTGATGTGCATTCATATTTACAGTGCGTCTCTCCTTGTGTGTCTATGTCAGGCGCTGGTGCGCATCTTTTCTGGCAGAAAGCCGCTGCTCTACAGCTATCAGGGTTCGCTGCCAAATCTCCCTGTGCCCACCATCAAGGACACAGTCAAGAGGGTGAGATGTCACATGAAGCAGAGGAAATGATAACATGCTGATCACTGACCATAAAACAGATGGTTCTTTTATCACATTCATCATTCGTTTTCAGTTTTTTATTTTTGTTTTTTTTAGCTAGTTGAGAATTTAGTAAAAAAAAAAAAACAAGGTTTATATTAATCCACACTGAGCAAAGGAGGAATAGAAAAATAATTTTTGTATTGTATCGACAGAATTAGATATGTTTGTGCTCATATAACATTTTTTTTATCACGTTACCTGTTTCATTTAGTACTTGGAATCAGTGCGTCCGCTGATGGATGATAAAGAGTATGAACGCATGACCAAGCTGGCCGCAGAGTTTGAGAGCAGCCTTGGTAACCGCCTGCAGTGGTACCTCAAACTCAAAGCTCTCTGGGCTTCAAACTATGTAAGTGGTTGGTCACAGTGATCTGGTAAGGTGTGGCCAAAGCAAAGCCATTAAGAGAAAATTTCAAATTCCATTAACAATGTATATCTGTGGTCTGAATTATTTAGCTTGTGTGAATATGCAGTCACTTTTGCTTTCAGGTCAGTGACTGGTGGGAGGAATATGTCTACCTCCGGGGTCGAAGCCCAATCATGGTCAACAGTAACTACTATGGCATGGTAAGAAAGTGTTACTGCATTAAGTTTCTTTAAGATATTTCTGCTCTAAGAGACGATGACCCTAACTCCGGATTGAATACAAGTTGGTATTTTGAGCAAGCCAATAGATTTTCATTTTTCTGCGCCATTAAACATATTAAAGGATAATAGCCAAGATCCGCACTACATAAAGTTTTTGCCAGGCCAGCATCGCTTTTTTGCATTGCTCAGGAATGAAAATGCAGTGATGAGTGTTTAATTTCTAAAAATGAGTAACTGAATGAATATGAAGAATCTTTGTGCAAAAGACAAGATGTCTTTTACTCAGAGTTTTTTGTTCCTAGGTCCTGTGTACAAATCATATATAAGCAAACCTTGTCTGAATAGTCAAACAGTGGTGTAGAGAGCATTTGCAAAAATGCAGACAATAAAATCACTGACTGCCAAGGCTCTCTACGTTGTAAGGTAAAGACCCAACAATCAGACCATCCCTTATGAGCAAGTACTTGGAGACAGTGGGAGGAAAAAACTCGCTTTCAACAGGAAGAAATCTCCAGCAGAGCCAGGTTCATAGAGGGACAGCCAAAATGTTTTGCCATCACAAGTATCGCCCCCTGGAGACCATGTTGGTGCCACTGTTTTTAGAGAAATATGACGTGGGTACTTTCTCCACGTCATATTTCTCTGTGTTTTTAATTAGGGCATGGTGCCAGCAAATCAGTATTTCTAATGTAAACCTCTCCATAACCTCAAACCTGTCACCTTTTAATCCTAGATGTACTCAGGGATCATTTTGTCTGGATGATCCTTACTTTCTGTATCTGTTCATTTTCTCCGCAGGACTTCTTGTATGTGACTCCAACTCCCATCCAGGCAGCCAGGGCCGGCAACAGCATCCATTCATTCTTCCTTTACCGCCGCAAACTCAACAAAGAAGAGCTCAAACCTGTGAGTTAAGCCACCAGTCCACCCCTGCTGCTACGTATATATGAAAGCATTCATTTTTCTTATCTTTGTGCTATAGCAACAGATGGCTTGTTAACTGGATGTCTCATATTTTAATGTTATTTTTCAAACATCAGTGTATTATGTGATATGTAGAATAGAGTGGGTGCATGAGGCCATCAGTATGTGGTGTGTGTGTAGCATTAATTCTTTCATTCATCTATCCATCAGCGTTTATGTGCCTTGTATCTCCATACATTTTATTTTTTTGTAAAGACATTTCCCTTATGTTATCATACCATACTCATCTTTACCCCTTCCTTTTGTATCCTTTTCAATCTCTTCTTTACTTGCTTGATTTTTCTTTATTTACCTCCCTGTTTCCCTCTCACTCTTAAAAAAAAAAATCTCCTCCTTTTCTCTGGCCCTACGTTTCTTCCATGGCTTTTTTCTGTTCTTCTCCCCGTGCCCTCGCCTTCGTCTTCTCCTCTCTGTTTCCCAGAGTCGTATACCAGGCACTGTCATTCCTCTGTGTGCTGCTCAGTGTGAGAGGATATTCAACACCACACGCATTCCTGGAGAGGAGACGGGTAAAGAGACTGAGCAGCATGCACGCGTCAACAGCATTCTGATCCACAGAAATGTCTGAATGCGAAGTCTGCTCCATTTTCAGACTTCATAGCGAGCATTGCTAACACACCTCCCCTTCAGCAATGATGAGGCATACTGAAGGTGTCTGAAGCCTCTGGAGTTTAAGCATGGGATAGAAAATTGTGTTAGTGTGTGTTTGTATGTTTGTGTGGTTCAAGTAAGGCGTCTCTGATTCACTGAGTCACAATGTCTCTGCTGAACAGCTCATCCTGTCATCTCTCATCCATCTCCTCTCGCCTGCTGGTTTCATCTCAGGTCTGTCTGGGTTTCTGGAGAGACGCTGTCTTAAACTCATTTTTTTCCTTCTTCTCTTCCCAACACTTCCTTTCTATCAACCTTTGTTTCCTCTTCCTCCTTCTTCCCTATACTGTTCCTGGTCTGGTCCATACTTCTCTTATTCTACTCAGTGGTTGCTGAGGTCTGCAGTTCCTTGCTGTTCCTATCAGTTTGAGCGGATGTTTGACACTTGTCGAATCCCTGGAATACTAACAGGTAGTATTTATATTCTTACTCAACTGGCCCCAAATTTTTTTAGGTCTCTAAATGCCCCCCAAAAAAGTAAAAAAAAAAAAAAAAACAATTTAAAATTGACAAGAATTCTTGTTTCATATGATATAGTTTGTGTTTGGGCATCATGATATATGACGATCACTCTGTCAGTCATTTCAAGTTACAGATCATAGTGTAAAGAAACCCAAATTTCATTCCTGCTTTTATTATTGCAATTCCACTCAAGCATGCAGGCTCAAATTTGACTACGTTTTTTGCAGTTGTTCTCAGTCACAGCCTGGCTTAGGTTAGGTCATTGTAAACCTAATCAGTGAAGTTGTGCTTTGCCCTACACTTGGCTTGAATTCAGTGAGGCCAGGTGTTTCAGTCATGTATGATAATGATGGTTTAGCATTGCAGTCTTTTTACAACATCTTTTTAGATGCTCATGGCAACATCCTGACCATCTCACACCATGTGCATTCAGTTTGCATTGGACAAGACCTGAAATATTTAGAATGGTGTGCTGGGTTGTTGTGAATTCGTCTATGTTACAGTGTTACTGGGGATTTTAGCTACACTGAAACCCCACGCCATAAACTTGATGTGTACCTCAACAAAGGTGTAACTATATATCACATTGACACAGGCAGCAGCTATTGTTATTGGCCTGTTGAATGCTCCTGTGCATTTGTGGAGACTTTTTCACTGCAGTTTTCAAATTTATCAGTGAGAGAATAATCATCACCATCTCATTATAAGGACTCAGACTCCCTGGAGGAGATTGTTTAAACTATTGCAATGGAGGTGTAAAAAGAAGTAGAAAATATGAGGAGCAAATATGTTTTCCCACAGAAATAAGTGACGACAACAAAGAGAGAGGACCCACGAGGGGAAAAAAGCCCAGCATTTTTTTTTTGTTGCTGTTGGCTGGTACCGCATATAAAACACGGGATTACATGGTAACACATAATGCACCAGCACAAGCATAATAAACCAAAATCTGATCAGGCCTTTAGGCTACTTTGGAAAAAACTAAAGGTTTCGAAAACACACACACACAGTGTGCATGCATTTATTTTAGGGACACAAGACACCTTAACCTGTAAGTTAAGTCTATCATCTTATGTATGTGTTTCCCTGACATTGTGGGGTTTTTTTACAGCACCTTCCCACCATCAACATTTTCACATCCCACCTCATTATCTTCACTAAATTCATCACTATTTTACACCACAGTATGTCCACTTTGTCTTTTACCATCTTCTTTCTTCTTTTCTATCCAAAGATACCGTCCAGCATTGGCAGGACAGTGACTACATTGTGGTTTACCACAGAGGGCGCTACTTTCGTCTCAGGGTGTACCAGGCAGGCAGACTTCTGTCTCCGAGGGAGATTGAATTCCAGATTCAGAGGATCCTAGATGACCCTTCACCTCCTTCCAAAGGGGAGGCCAAACTTGGGGCCCTGACTGCTGGAGACAGGTCAGTTTGATTGTTTACATTACCTGCAACATACACCACACTGTAATTCTAATGTAAATGTCTATAATCACTAGAGTTCCCTGGGCTAAGGCCAGGACCAAGTATTTCAGCAGCGGGATCAATAAACGCTCTTTGGATTGCATCGAGAAGGCCGCGTTCTTTGTGACCCTAGATGACGAAGAGCAGGGCATGATGGGAGATGACCCAGCAGCCAGTTTAGACCGCTACGCCAAATCTCTGTTGCACGGGAAATGTTATGACAGGTACTTTTGCACTAAAATATTCACTGTGTTATGAATTTGTCATCAAGTTATTGTTGCTCTGCTGTTGACTTGGTGGAGATTTTCCTGTAGTGATCTGTTATTATTGGTCGCCATGCAGGTGGTTTGACAAGTCCTTCACAGTTGTTTACTACAAGAACGGGAAAAATGGCATCAATGCAGAGCACTCCTGGGCTGATGCGCCAGTGCTGGCACACGTGTGGGAGGTAAGGAATACAAAAGAAAACTTGGAATGTTGTTATGTTGCTCTGAGTAGCTATAATTTTAGATGCGTTTGTGCGTTTCCAGTACACTCTGGCCACTGACAGCTTCCAGCTCGGTTACAACGCAGAAGGTCACTGTAAAGGAGACGTGGATCCATCCCTGCCCCGACCAGTGAAGCTCAGCTGGGAAATCCCTCCAGAAGTTAGTTCTGTGTTGAAATTTTTCCATTAAACATTTTCCTAAATGAAGCAAGCTATTGTCATAAAGACGGAAACAAGAAAGTACAAGAAATTCAGGGATAACATTATGACCACTGACAGGTGGAGTGAATAACACTGATTATCTCTTCATCATGGCTCATGGCAATGAGAATGTGAATATTTTATCCTGTAAGATGATTTGTTAGAAGCACAAAAATGGGCAAGCATAAGGATTTCAGAGAGTTTGATAAGGGCCAAAATGTGCTAGCTAAGCGACTGGGTCAGAGCATCTCCAAAACTGCAGCTCTTATGGGGTTATAGATCATGCAGAGGTTATACATATCTCAGTTTTGACTGATGTTGTTTTTCACTGTGTGTGTGACAGTGTGAAGAGCAGATCGCTCAGTCTCTGGCTGTGGCCCAGGCGCTGGCTGATGATGTGGACTTCCATGTTTTCTCCTTCCAAGAATTTGGCAAAGGAAAAGTCAAGAAGTGTCGAGTCAGTCCAGACGGCTTCATTCAGATGGCTCTTCAATTGGCCTACTTCAGGGTGAGTGTTCCACTGAAGTCGAATGGCAGTGTTACCATCTGATACCTTACCTAAACATGTAAAACAATGATGAGCTTTAACATAAAGAGAACACATGCAGGTTTAAACGTTTGAGGTCAGACTGACATCTGTTCAAAAGTTTAACCTGTTTAAACAAAGCAGAGTTACATAACTCTGATGGTCCGCATCCACTCTTTAACTTGAGATGTTTAAAAGTGAATCTAATATGTAATACATAATTAAAGGTTCCATGCACTGAAAATGAACCTTTATGAATTTGTGATTTCAGTTTGAGGTAATGATTTAATTTAATGACCCCAAAACAGACAAAGTGAGTTTGAACCAAACACCCAAAAAGGCTGAAACTTGCTTTGGAGACATGTGAGACTAGTGTTAATCAGACTTCAGATGTCTGGTAGGATACGAGATTGACAACTTTATTTATTTTTATAGCATATATTACATTAGAGCTCAATGTGCTTAACACAGAAAGTGAACACATGGCATATGAAACAATTGTACACTTTAATCAGTTGTTTGTTTTTTGCTGTTGTTGTTGTTTTGCGTGGTTGCAGGAACGGGGGACTTTCTGTTTGACATATGAAGCCTCCATGACCCGTCTGTTCAGGGAGGGCAGGACTGAGACTGTTCGCTCCTGCACCAACGAGTCTAGCGCCTTCATCCGAGCGCTGGAGGGCGGAGAGGTGAGAGCATGAAAACCCTCTCCTGATTTGTTTTATAAAACCTAAACACAACACAGCCATGTCACTTCACCACGTCATTCTCCACCAGGCAGCAGACGTGTGCAAACATTTGTTCCGAGTTGCCACAGAAAAGCACCAGCTACTTTACCGCTTGGCTATGACTGGAGCCGGCATTGACAGACATCTGTTCTGCCTCTACGTGGTGTCCAAATACCTCGGAGTGGAGTCTCCTTTCCTCAAAGAGGTTTGTTTCCATGTCGTGTTTTTGTCTAGTAGCGCTTACACTGAGTTGATGTTAGCAAACTGATGTGGTGGCTTGTGTGTGGTTCAGGTTCTGTCTGAGCCATGGAGGCTGTCCACAAGTCAGACTCCCATCCAGCAGGTGGAGCTGTTTGACATAGATAACCACCCGGAGTATGTCTCCTGTGGAGGAGGCTTTGGTCCGGTCAGTACCACCTCCGGTGTTTCACAGACTTTAAATAATTGTTCTACAATTATTTATTTTATTCTATATAGTTCCTACTGGATTAGTGGACAGATTACATGAATACAGATTCAAGGGACTGGTGATGATTCAAGTATTTTTGTGCCTTTCAGGTGGCCGATGATGGATATGGGGTGTCCTACTGCGTTTTGGGAGAGAACATGATTAACTTCCACATCTCGTGCAAACACTCATGTCCAGACACTGTGAGTTTAATGCTTTTGGTCAATTTGTAGTCAAATGTCTACTTGGAGTAAGAAAACCAGATGTGTATTTTAGTACTTCATATGTAAATCTAGAATTGTGTTATGCTCCCTTATGCCTGTAGTTATTTACAGAAAGACATGGTTGTTCACTGCACAAGTAAACCTTTAAAATTTTTATATTTTGTTATGCAATGACCATTCTTACTATTATTTAGATTTTTTAAAAAGGCATAATATGACATTAATTTTTTATTGGCTCAATTTTGTTTTGTTTGCTTGTTTGTTTTTTAACGCTATGCTAATGCTTTTTCCCCTTCCTTCTCCTTATTCTGTGCTCTTCGTCTCTCCTTGAAGGACGCTCATAAGTTTGGTGATCAGATCAGACAAGCCCTCCGTGATCTGCTAAAGCTGCTGAGCCCAAGCCAAACAGAGGCCAGCAAAACGGAAGAGAGCCAACCCAAGGTCAAGAAAGAGCAGTAGATATTCAAATCAGAAGATGTGATGCTGAAGGGAACATGTGCAGGCATTACAATATGAAGTGAAGAAAGGCGGGTTTTTATTCTTAATTTAGTCTGAGGCATTTATAGCCAGGTAGTTGATATTCGTGAGACAGCTCCACTGGAAAATGATAACAACGGAGGTGATGTTTTTACTGATATGCATATGTTTGTGCGTTTGTATTAGCTGTGTGATGGGTGCATGGAGCGAGAAAGGGTCTGCAGAGTTTGGTTTTAACAGTGAAACAACTTGAAATGTGCACGTGTAAATGAAAAGTACAGTGGGGCCAGTACACATCTCAGTGTTAGGATGGGAGATCCTAACTTCACCTTATTGCAGGGAGTAAATGAATGCAAATTTCTGCAGTGTGTTTTTGACACAAGTAAAGATAAAACTCTCCTCTGTTGTTGGATCTGTTTGGGAAAACGCTGTGGGATGTTAGTGTGGATTTTGGAGTATTGGCATGGGGAGAAAACATGATGGACTGTTGAGGTGACTTCATTTTCTACCATCTGAATGCAAAACTGCTGTAACGATGACACCAGGTATTTTAGAATCATGGAAGTCTGTGACTTCTCAGTGTTTACTCGATGTGTATAAATTGCTTTTTACATACACAACTGTAATGCTGTACTTAAAGCACCAGGCTGGTTATACATGTAGTGAAGATACATGGCTATTTTAAATTAATTAAATATATCCAGTGCCATATTTTTATTTTTTTTTTCTTGGAGGCTTAGTTTGTATTCACTAAGTTTAACTTAGTTAAACTTAGACATACAATCTAGTTATTCAACTGCTATAAATGTATTTTATATTTTTACTTTATTGTTACCACTGTTTAAAAGCACCATAACAATGCAAGTTGTATTTATGAATATGATGTGCAATTATTCAGTCCCACGCAGCGCTGCAGGTCAGACCTGGATTAGATGTAAAGTGTACCTGTGACACAGATTGATGTTTTTCTCCACTTACTGCTGCCTTCTTTGGTTTTTACTCCAGATCAGCTTCTCTTATTATGTTGTTCTCATGAGCCTTTTTAATGCAATATTACGAGGGGAAATAAAGGTATTCTTAAAGAAAAAACTAGTGGGTTTTTTTTTTGTTTGTTTGTTTTTGTTGCTTTGAAACGTCTCTCCCCCAGGTTAGCAGATTGCTCATGAAGAAACCTGTTGGGTGTCTGTATATTTCTGTGCAACGCTCAACACCAGCGCTGACTTACTTGCCTCAACTGATATCACCAAGAAAATTTATGTTCAGGCTATTTTTCTCACAGACAGTGCTGTGAAAAAGTATCTGCCCTGCGTTCTTTTTTTTCTTGCATGCTTCAGATCCTCAAACAAATTTTATTAGGCAAAGATAACCTGAGTAAATACAAAATGTAGTTTTTAAATGATAATTTGATTTATGATGGGGAAAAAGTTATTCAAACCTACCTGGCCCTATGTGAAAAGTAATCGCCGTATTTGTTTAATCTTGAATTAACTTTGACCACATTTGAGTTTAATTTCATTTACCACAAACAGATTTGAGTAGTGCCAGACCTGCTGAATCAAGAAATCACTGACAAAGTGAAGCAGGCTAAATGATCTCAATAAGCAAACATTGACATAGAGAACCACCCACAAACATTTTGCAGCAGGATAAGATCCGAAACACACCAGCATGTCCATTTTTTCATGGTCTAGTCAAAGTCCAGACTTAAATCCGATTGAGATGCTTTGGCATGACCCTAAATGGGCCGTTCATACTTGAGAACTCTCCACTATGACTCTTTGACTTTTAGGAGAGCTTTAAAAAGTAGAGTAAAGAACTGACCTCCTTTAAAATAGCCTCACTCACAGCCAGTCATTTTTTTATGTTTATCATTGGCTTCACATTTCTGTTCGCAGTTGCTGACGCTTTTCTGCTTGATGTTGTGCTGCTTCTTTTTTTGTTGTTGCAGAAGCTACACATAGAATCAAGTAAGCATGTGGTTTTTCTTATAAGTCTTCAAGTCATCTTTAGGACATCATTTTAAAATAACCAACACGCAGTAACTGACAAAGAAAGGATGTATTTATCAATAGCTCTTTGCAAAGAATAGAAATGTACCCTGTATATGCTTACCAATGTAACAGATAAATGGTTTAAGGTAAGTACAACCTCTGTCCCAAAGTGCTTTGAGAGGAGGACTGCACAATGAACACTCCATCATTATTTGGTTGATCAGTGGCCCAGTATCTGAAGGAGCTGTTGCTCTGGTCTGACCATTTCCACTCATCGTTGAACAAACCGATCCAGACTGAGGACAGCGAGCCATTGTTATTGTCACTGATTATTTGCTGCAATGCCAGAGTTTCAGTGTCTCCCCCTGCACTGGCCAAGTCTTTATTCATCACTCCACAATCTTGTTGGGCGTCAGTCCAGCTTTTCTCTTGAAAAACAACATACAACCCAACGGAGCCAATGTCTGTGAATAACTTTTACACAGAAAAATTCGATTACATGTAGAAAACAACATATCACTGCTGGCTTTCATGCTGTTGGGTAACAATAAAGATGAATTTGAATTCAGGTGACTGGACAATGAGGGCAATAATTTAGAACTTTTAACTGTATTCTCATAGGTTTTATATCTTTTGTTAAAGACCTCACCCATTGCCATTCATACAACAGCAAAGTAATTATGCAATAGATAAACAATTAAAAGACAGAAAAATTCCTGATTTCCACCATCTATTATTGATTTTTTTAAATTATGTATTTATTTATTTATTTTTACAGTGGATCTATAGTAATAAACAAGCAAACAAAGCACAAATACACTGCGGTTCCAATGTTTAGAACAGTTTAAACACCAATACAGGCCATTTACCATTGTTATAGCCTGTCTAAAGTCTCTGTGTATTTCTGCTGGTCTCTTTGTTTAGTTTAGCCCTCAATGCGTGTGTGTGTGTGTGTGTGTGTGTGTGAAACAATTAGAATATAGTATATAGCCAAAATATTTGCTGAACTTGAACATGAGTGACACAACTTTTTGAAACTACGATAATGAAATAATGTTTGAGATCAACGTTGCTTTTTAAAATTTTCTGCTGTCTGCTTAAACACTGACACTGATTATTCGAAGCACTATCTGAAGAGGTCAGAGGTCCAAAAAAGTGATATTTAGAATGTTGTCAATCCAATAATAACTGCAAGAAACAGTCTTAAATACCTCTATGTAGCATTATTATCACTGTGATCTTCAGAATCTATTGACTTTGAATGAGAGGTCAGAGGTCAGATGGGAAATAATATTTTTAATCTTTTCATGTGTTAAGAACACACACCACACTTGTAAGAATTATTATTTGTAAATTATAAGGCTTTTTGTTAATTTCCAACCAATAAATCATTATATTGACCATGAAGGCCTTGGCAGATTTAATTTTGAAGTCTAAATTTACACATTCTGAATGTCTTTTGACAATTTATTAGTGTGAGTTAACACCAAGCTGCACCCAGATCACCCACTCATTGCAATTGTTTTTTCTTACCTGATGGCCACAGCTTTCATAGCAAAAGATACAGTGCGCTTCTGCAGGTCGCTGCTTTTTGTCCTTCTGCCTTTCTGAAAGTCTATTTTTTTGTCCATTTCATAGTGTGTTTTTGTTTTTTGCTGATGGCCTATGGAATACATATTTGCATTTTTATAAACAAATTTAGCTTTGAGGAGCTGAGCAGGATGTTGTAAAGATCTAAACTGATAGATGCTATCACAGGTGCCAAAAACTTGATGTAACCAACACACTGTATTTCCATTGGGGGGTTGAAATGATCTTGTTTTATTACCTCTCCTCTATCTGTCTGTGTTCCTGCCACTTGTCTTTCTGTCTCTTATTTCAGCAGTGAGGTCACTCACTGTCATCATAAACCTTAAAATGGGACTGACTGTAATGAAGTATTCTTAATTGTTATTGCTTAATTTAAAAAATATATATTTTATTTACTTATTTAATTTTTAACAGCGTGACAGTTTTCTTTTATTCTATGTGGGAGCAGCTGACGACCATGAAAACGCATTTCTTTGGGATTAAAAAAGTTTCATGATATGAAATGAGAGGTGTTTCTTTCTGGCTTCCTCCAGAGACGCTGATGTTTTAGTTTCTTCAGACTTCCTCCCTCAAATATTTCTTATAGATCCTCTCTTATAACACTGTCACCATTTTCACTATTTTATCTTGAGGTACACATATTTCCTTATATAAAGAAAAGTGGCCAAAGCAGTATTCAGATTGCTGTATTTATGAAAATTATGTGAAATGATCCAGTGCTAGGCAGTGCTGAGATATCGATTAGATATTAATGTGTGATAATAGTAACACTTTTTTTCTCCACTTCTTACTGCTTTCGTTTGTTTTTACTCCAGAGCAGCTTCTCTTATTATTTTGTTATAGCTGATGCAATATTATGAGGGGGAAAAAAATATTTTTAATCATCATACTATAATGATCGTAGCTTATGTATTTATGTTCCCTATTTGATCCCGGACCAATCTTGATGAAATTTTGAATAAACATTGTCTAGCGTGCTGTCAGTGCCAACATCTATATGGCATATGCAAATATTTTCTACAAATCCCAAAGACAAACAAAGTGATTCACTATGTTTCTTTATTATAATGTTTTCAGACAAAAGACAGCATGTGGAAAAAATAGTGAAAGTTCATGTCTACCCTTACAGGTTACAGAGTAATAAATCAACAGACTTTTAAAGACTTTTAATGAGTATTTAATATATCACATATGCATATTATATTTGCCACATGCTTAAAAAAGACGCTCCAAATGAAAGCATTCCAAATATGATGTGAGCAGACTTTAAAAACAAACAGTAAAAAAAAGTCTCCCTTTATCTCTATTCATTTAACGCTAGGCTAGTTTTGTTTATTCTCTACATGCAAAATCGTGAGTAATTTTTCACTGCAGGAAAACTTCATGTCGTATTCTAACAGGCATCCTTGATTTCCTTCTCCTCTTCCTTATGGAAAATTTTCCCATCAGGCTGGACTCTCCACCGAACCCTGGTATTCTGGTACTTTGATTGGATCTATGGAGGCATTCAAATGAGCTAGTTACAGTGTGTTACGATTATAAGTGCCTGAATCCAGTAAAAGTGACTTCTTGACTTATATCAGAGCTTTTAAAAAGACACATTAATGGAACATTTTAGAGTAGAAAACTGACCTGCTGCAGAATGGCATCACTCACACTGAAGTCATTTAAGTTCAAAGATGACTTAAATTCCACCTTAACAGTTCTGGTGTGTTTTGTTTCTTGATTGGCAGAACATTGACATAAAATTCACATGCATTTAATTTGTTAAATAAGATGCCATGTTAAGAAGGGCAGTAACTAAAAAGAACAGATACATTTGTTCTCTATAAAAATAAACAATGAGAAGTCAAAAAGGTACATGATACACTGTGGAATTATATTCTTACCCTCATAGCAGATGAAGGGTAGAGAGTAAGTACAGCCTCTGTCCATGAATCCTTTGAGAGATGGATTGTACAATGTACAGATTCCATCGTTATTTGGTTGACCACTGGCCCAGTATCTGAAGGAGCTGTCGCTCTGGTCTGACCATTTCCAATCATCTCTGAACAAACCGATCCAGACTGAGGACAGCGCAGCGCTATTGATTATTTGCTGCAATGCCAGATTTTCCACCTGGCTCCTCGCACTGGCCAAGTCTTTGTTGTTCATGCGACAGTTCTGCTGGGCATATAGCCAGCTCGTCCCTTGAAAAACAACATACAACCCACTGGAACCAATATCTGTGAACATTTACAACAAGAAAGATTAAAATCGAAACAAAATCACTCAGAGAGCACAACTCTCCTCGAAGGGCAAGGGCTAAAACTTTGACATTTTATGATGATTTTATGACAACATGCTGACTTCTGACCTTTGATCTATGAACATGAATAATTACATAGTAAAATAGTTTCTTTTATTCGCATTCACATTTATGTGAAAGAGGAGCTGTGTGTATTTTGAATGATCTTTCCCATGAATGCACTGACCTTGGCATACATAAGGAAGCGTTGTTGTACAGGGTGCGCTGAACCATTTCCCATCATCCCTCATTCCTCCACAGTTGTCAGTGGAACTCAGTAAACTGGCCCAGTTAGTGTATTCAACTACTCCATCACTGATCTGAGTTTCTCCCACAGACCACAGCCAGGCTGGTGGGCCTGTTTGTGTCAGACCGATCCACATCTCTGCTGTCACACCACTGGCTGATACCATGTTCACCAGCCTCTGCATGTCATCCTGGCTGCCAATCGTGGCGAGGTCGGTATAATTGCTCCTGCAGTAACTCTGGGCATCAGCCCAGATTTTAGCCCCGTTTATCAGGTAGAACTCCCGATGAGTGGGAGAACACAGAGTAACATAGCCTGTACAGGTGCACCAACCAAACATCAAACAAAGGAGGACTGCATCATCATAACACTGTTTAACTTCAGCATGAACGTTTCATCATAAGCAGTTAAGAAAATGGATTCATGAATGGATTTCATCACTTATGACACTTACCTGAAACTAGCAATAAAATCACTGTAAGGACCATATTTTCTCTAGGATGTAAAATAGAAAATGTTATACAATACAATAAAATCAGTTTGCATTTGTTAGCCTACTAAAGTGGTTAAAGACTTTTTAATTCAGTGGTAGTCCACTCAGTCTCAAACTTTTTAAAACCCATGAAACTGAAGCATTTCCTGCCTTACTTACTTTAATGTTACAATCACAAGTCTCTGAATGCACAGCCAGAGCATTTAACAAATGTGCCAAAACAAATGTATGCGACAACAAAATGAAATAAATCAACCAGTCATCAAAGAAGGTGACAATACTGTGTTCTAACATTTTGAGGGACTTTTTTCCCCTTTCAAAGCATAACTGGCATCTTGTGCTTAATCAAATCAATATGGAAGTAATACAGATTTTTTGTTTTTGTTGTTAGGTTTTGTGGTTAGATTTACAGGCAGAAGTTTTAAGGACAGTGCTTAAAGCAAATAAAAACGAGGACAGATGAGTCACTTTGGTAGCATCCACTTATTTTTTAAATGTATTTCAAAGACACTTATTTTTTGGTTTTAAATGAATTGAAGCTATTTTATTGAATAAGTCAAAAATGTTTAAATGACAAATACTAAACTTTAAGAACAGAATTGTTTGTTGTTCTGGCAGACAACAAATTTGAAACTATTTTGGGAATCGTTTCATTACTTACATAATTACTCTTATGTCCTAACTATACTTGTACAGTATGGTTAGGAACCATAACCATAACAAGAATTGGCAGTAACATGTTTAAGCTAGTGGCATGGACACATGCCTGTCTATAACTACCCTGCTCCCTCTGATAAATCACCTAACTGAGCAGCACCATTACGTGGGTACAATTACCAGCCACACCTAGTAATGATGAAAAAGAGGTTTTAAACTTTGACAGTTAAAGATTTATTTCTTTTGTATAAAAATCTTTTTCACTCTTTTTCACTCTTGAAAAGTTCAAATAGGATTAATATTATGGACAACCTGATACAGAAGAACACATAGACTGATTAGAGAATTACAACGAGACACAGATGAGAACAATCAAAGAATAAGCAGGAGGACAGAGACAGTAAGTAGAACTAACAACAACAACAACAACAACAAAAATACACTACCTTAGAAAGTAGAACAGGCACCAACACAAAGACTCAAATGTATTAACTAAGAATCCAAAACTGAGTGCAGCAGAAAATCCAGCAATCCTGAGACGATTCATATACAGATTTTTTCCAGGTCAAGTGACACTTTACATATAATTTAACTCTCCATAATTCTCAGAAACATTTAAATTACATTGATGCTTTAGCATTACTAATGTGTTTGTGTTGACAACACCTAACATCATGACATGGCAGTTGCTGTCCACCCAGATGATCAACTCCCTGCTATATTTTTAGAAACAACTCTCTTCTTACCTGATGGGAAGATATTTTATTACAAAGGATTAAATGGACAAATAGGCAGTTGTTAATCCTACTTCATACTTCCACGTATTAGTGTTTTGTTTGTTAGCAAGTAGTCTTTGTATTTGTCTTTATGAAAATGAAGCACTGAAGCTTAGCAAAGATGCAAAAGAATATTTGCCTTCCTTAGGACAGGATGCTTATGCAATATGATTTTTAATATATATATCTTTATATAATTTTGCACAAAAAGTAAGGAATTTGTGTTTGGTCTATTATGTCTTTGTTGTATAATAGACCTGTCTTTGTTGTTGTTAAATCTTGTACGGTTGGAAAGCCATGCATTTGTGAGTTGAGCAGAAGAGTTGAGTATGTGGGTTGTGCCTATGAGTGTACATCTATGCCACATATGGACTACAAGTCCGCAAGTTCCGAAGGGAGACACGAGAAAAGGTGGGTGAGACCAAGAGAGCACAATTCCCCCTGAAGTGCAAGGGCTGAAAATATAAAAATTGTGCTGTACAGTTCTCTCAATGCCTTTTCATATGATACATTGCTTGACATGGTTTCTTGAATTTTTTTTTCCAAGGTGAACTTTGATCTTGGGTGCTAACAATCAAGGTAAAATGCTTAGCCAACCTAGGTACTCATGTCCCCCAAGGCCTAGTATATTGTTGTGAACATTGAAGACGATCAATAAAAAACTGTGGGTAATATATGTTTTTACTGATTTTCACATTTGGTGCTTGATTCGCACTGAAGGAATCAAAACTATGAATGAACACATATGGAATTATGTAGTGAACAAAAAAGTGTGAAATAACTCAAAACATGTTTATTTTGGGGGGATTTTTCAAACTAGCCACCCTTTGCTTTGATTACTCTTTGCATTCTCTCGATGAGCTTCATGAAATGGTTTTCCAACAGTCTTGGAGGAGTTCCCAGAGATGCTGAGTGCTTGTTGGCCCTTTTGCCTTCATTCTACGGTCCATCTTATTCAACACCATCTCGATTGTGTTTAGGTCAGGTGACTGTGGAGGACAGGCCATTTGGCGCAGCACTCCATCACTCTCCTTCTTGGTCAAATAGCCCTTACACAGGCTTGAGGTTGTTTGAAGTCATTGTCCTGTTGAAAAATAAATGATGGTCCAACTAAATGCAAACCAGATGGGATGGCATGTTGCTGCAGGATGCTGTGGTAGCCATGCTGGTTAAGTGTGCCTTCAATTTTGAATAAATCCCCAACAATGTCACCAACAAAACACCGCCACACCATCACACCTCCTCCTCCCTGCTTCACAGTGGGAAACAGGCATGTAGAGACCATCCGCTCACCTCATCTGCATCAAACAAAAGACACAGCAGGTGGAACCAAAGATCTTAGAAATATGGTATCTAACCAGATTCTTACTCTGTATGGCATTACCTTGGCCTCCAGTAACACTGTGAGAAACCTTGGAGTCATTTTTGACCAGGATGTGTCCTTCAATGCACATATTAAACAAATATGTAGGACTGCTTTCTTCCATTTGCGCAACATCTCTAAAATTAGAAATATCCTATATTAAGAATGGATAGATAGTTCATGCATTTATTACTTCTAAGCTGGACTACTGTAATTCGTTATTATCAGGATGTCCTAAAAACTCCCTGAAAAGCCTTCAGTTAATCCAAAATGCTGCAGCAAGAGTAGTGACAGGGACTAGAAAGAGAGAGCAGATTTCTCCTGTTTTGGCTTCCCTTCATTGGCTTCCTGTTAAATCCAGAATTGAATTCAAAATCCTGCTCCTCACATACAAGGTCTTAAATAATCAGGCCCCATCTTATCTTAATGACCTTATGGTACCATATTACTCCATTAGAGCAATTCGCTCTCGCACTGCAGGCCTACTTGTTGTTCCTAGGGTATTTAAAAGTAGAATGGGAGGGAGAGCCTTCAGTTTTCAGGCCCAGACCCAGCTTCCAGTTTGGATTCAGGAGACAGACACTATCTCTACTTTTAAGATTAGGCTTCAAACTTTCCTTTCTGATAAAACATAAAGTTAGGGCTGGACCAGGTGACCCTGAAACCTCCCTTAGTTATGCTGCAATAGGTCTCGGCTGCTGGGGGATTCCCATGATGCACTGAGTATTTCTTCTTCAGTCACCTTTCTCACTCACTATGTATTAATAGATCTGTCTGTTGAATCATATCTGTTATTAACCTCTGTCTCTCTTCCACAGCATGTCTTCTATCCTGTCTTCCTTCTCTCACCCCAACCGTCCCTCCCTGAGCCTGGTTCTGCCGGAGGTTTCTTCCTGTTAAAAGCAAGGTTTTCCTTCCCACTTTCACCAAAGTGCTTGCTCATAGGGGGTCATATGATTGTTGGGTTTTTCTCTGTATGTATTATTGTAGGGTCTACCTTACAATATAAAGTGCCTTGAGGCAACTATTGTTGTGAGTTGGTGCTATATAAATAAAATAAAATTGAATTGAATCTTAAATTTGGACTCATCAAACCAAAGCACAGATTTCCACTGATCTAATGTTCATTCCTTGTGTTTCTTGGCCCAAGAAAGCTTGTTGCTTTTCCTTAGTAGTGGTTTCTTAGCAGATATTTGACCATAAAAGCCTGATTTGCACAATCTCTTCTGAACAGTTGATGTAGACATGTGCCTGGTACTGGAACTCTGTGTGGCATCTGTCTGGGCTCTAACCGGAGGTGCTGTTAACTTATATATATCTGAGGCTGGTGATTTGGATGAATGTATCCTCAGCAGAAGTGGTGACTCCTGGTCTTCCTTTCCTTATGTGAACCAGTTTCATTGTAGCACTTGATGGTTTTTGCAACTACATTATACATTCAAAGCAATTTTCCAGACTGACTGACCTTCATTTCTTGCATAAAGTAATGCTGGACTGCTGTTTCTCTTTACTTAGCTGATTGGTTCTTGCCATAATATGAATTGTAACAGTTGTCAAATAGGACTGTCAGCTGTGTACCAACCTGACTTTTGAACAACACAACTGATAGTCCCAAGCCCATTAAGAAGGCGAGAAATTCCACAAATGTGTAGTGTATTTTTTGATGATGCCACAGAGAGTACATAGAGAGGAACAACATAGAAAGCATGAAATTTAATGCTCTCTCTTAAACTGTTCTTCAGATTTATGGATTTGTGTTAATAATCTTTATAAAAACCAAATGTAATCAACACACTTTATTTCCATTTTGGGACAAACTGTTTTTATTCATCTGAGCTCCTGCCACCTGTCTTTGTGTCTCCAATTTCAACAGTGAGGTCAGCATCAAACACTGTTCTCATTTTTTTTGCCTGTCAGACTTCAGCTTATGCCCTCAATACCCACTAATAGTCCACATTCAATCCCTGTTCCTTATTTTTAAATTATGACCCATATTCACATGTTTGTAGCATGTGAATATGGGTCATATTTGTGTATCGTGTAAGTTATTGGCATTACACAATCCCACTTCCTTTCTCATCTTAACCATCAAAACTAAATTTCATATCCTAATGCTGACCTACTTCTACCTAAGTTCACCACCAAAGCAATTCTGAATTCTCCAACAGTTGTTTTAAGGTTTGTCTGACAGCAAGAAGCTGCCAAAATGTCCTAAAATCTTCAAAATGACCTCAAGGTCTTAAGCTCAAACTGGTGCACAACAGAAAACGCTAAGTATTATGTTCATTACTTTAGAGAATTCCTGGCATTACATCCGTCATGCACCAATAGTGAAACAATCAGAGACTGTGAAAATACATTTGTTTCCACCGTATGAGTAATAACACACACACACACACACACACTCTCACACACACACACTCCTCCTTGTCGCCCAGAGGACCCCATATAAAGCCGTGTTTCCCCTGCACTTGTTACTGCTCTTCGTTTCAACATCAGTGTTGTTGTCTGCTGTTCAGGTATGTACTTTGACCTTTTCCTATGATATCTAAACTGACATTTAAATTATAGCACCATCCACATCCAAATAAGATAATCAGCTCGAGCTACAGTTTCCACTGAGCACATGCCCAACTTAGTGTTGCTAAATTAACAGCTATGAAAAATCAAGCATTTTTAAATAAATGGAAAGACTTTGATGATAAGACACAAAAAACTTTGCTCAGATTAGTGAGTTTGGATTTGGAAATGACTTATTTGTTATATTCAGTGTCTTTTCCGGTTATTTTGAGTGAAATATTAACACCCAGTGTGCAGCATTTGGTGTTTGGGATTTTCATGAAGTGAAAAAACTCAGTGGTTTATTCTTGATCAAAACAATTCTGTAATGTATTTAAATACTGAACCCACCAGTGTGTTAGTGGGTGATGATAAAGGTGTAACATTTCTCAGAATAAACATGCTCCAGTTATTCTCGGTAACTCTGCTGGTCAATTAATGCAATAAAATCCTCCTGAAATCCTTTAGTCATTTTGTCCATACCTGTTTATTTAGACTGACACAGTCATATCTTAAAATCCTTGCTAAAATTGACCTGTGAGGTATTGTAGACACTTTTATCAGTGCCTGTAAACAGGTAGTGTCATACATTTGCATAGGAATGAGACTTCAATATCCCAAATTTGCCTTTGTTGGTTTTTGTCTATTTGATCAGTCAAACGTGGTTTTGTACTCATGCAACATCTCACAGTGACACATGTGCATAAGCCTATGAAGTAATGGTTAAAATATCTGTGAGGCTACGCACGTATTTAAAGATCCTTTTAATTTACTGAGACTGCACGTAGATCAAATGATAATAGAGGACTTGGCTGGTGTTAATAGCAGCTAGCCGACCAGCTTAATCTCTTTCTATCCCACATTCTCTCTTGTAAATCAAATTAAACAAGATGGACTGGACAGCTGTTACCTCACTCTGATCCTGGGTAATTGGATGCTGCTCCAATCCAGTGTCCCTCTGGCCTCTTCTATTCCTAGATCATTAGCTCCAAATGGCCTTTCACTTAATCTTATCCCCTAAAGTAAAATCTTACACTGGATGTTGCTTTTTTAATTTCAAAGGCTTGGAAAAAGAAGTGTGGTGCGTTATAACTATACATAATAGCACTGATTTTTATGTGTCTTTCCAGTGTCATCATGTCTTACTTAGATGAACACGGGTGAGTCGATCCAGTCCAGAAAGTTCTAATTCATTAACTTGTGTTTTATGGCACGTCTAATGCATTCTTTCAATTCCTTTTGATTTAGAGGGCATCACGAGGGTAAGGGCAGCAATTCTTTCATTTAATAAATATATAAGCTGCAATTCATATCTCAACTCAATCAGACTGTGACTCTTTCTTTCTCCAGAAGAAGATGAGGAGCAGGGAGAGGGAGGTGAGACTGAAGGCTCAGTGTGGGTTGATTATATTTAGCATACCTTGGAGATAACACATCAACTACCAGCTGTTTTAGCAATCCAGTAGTAGAGACACCCCATAGACCCACACCCCATAGACCCACACAATTGTTTAAATCCTGTAATTGACTTAATGTTTACGTGTTGATTCTGTATTTCTGTGGGTAGTCCATAATCACTACTTTAGTACACAACCCAGTATCACGGCAAAACGTGTAATAGATGCGCTGGTCCATTTGGACACGCATGTTGAGGTAGCCTGTAAGCTGCAGCACCAGCAGAGGGAGATATTTTATTTAAAGCAAACATGAAAATGATCGGAAAGCATTTAAACAGACATTACTAACAGATTTACATGTAAATACACATTAGCCGCCTAGCTTAATTATGTCTGGTGATTAAGGACCTGGAGCATACTTCATGCATTCCTTGCTCACTAGCCACTTCTTGGTTTTAACCCTATAATGCCATTTGTATCATATTTGCTACATGAATTTCTGAGACCTCTATGTCATCAACATGATCAATACTTGCCAGAATTTCAAAATGTTATGGACAAAACTCTTTTTTTTTTGTCTAAAATTAACATTGTTGTTAACAAAAGTTGCCAAACATGCCCAATTTATCAAATGCGATACAAAAAATATATAATAAATATATCATAAACATGATACAGAAAAAAAAATTGTGGATTTTGTTATAAGAACATCTCAGTTCCAAAAAATCTGAATTTTCTGGCTATTTTTTGATGGGTTGGGTCTCACAGGGTTAAATATATTATCTCCCCTTTCTGGTTCTGCAACTTTTGCATGCAGTACCACAACTTTTGCATGCATGTCCATTTCATGCTTTGGAGAGGCAAAGCTGGCAAAGGTGGGGCTGTCACCTTGGAGGTGGTTTAGAGAGTCCTGAGTTGAACCGCTCTTTCATCATGTGAGTCGTTAGAAACATCTGTAACATTTGTGAACTTTTTTTCCACCCTCACCATACGAGTTATAAAGGTCACATGGGTCGAGGTGTGAGTTGGGGTTGAATCGCATGGGAAAGGATCTCAAGACTGTGTTACAAGTAGCTGACAAATGGTGTCATAGGCCACCACCTCTACTTAATCACGGCTGTTCAAGCTGGACATCGATGGCCTCCTTGACTCCTCTGTTTCATTTATTTCCACTCTTGGCTGTGTACTATGTGGGAATCTTTAACATTTTAATCTCTGGAGGTGAGCATAAGAGACTCACCTGCATGCTGTTTTGCTTGTTAGTGGCTGCCAATATGAAGAAAGTTAGCTTTAAAGAGGGTAAACAGCTTGATTCAAACAGTAAATGAAAATGAATTGCAGGGAGGTTCCAACACCCAGAATAAGATAAAGATAAACAGCTTCCTGTCTGATATAAACTTGGTTTAACTTGAGCTTTTCTGTTTCAAGATGTATTTTGGATTATTCTAATAACAATAATAATAATAATAATGATGATAATAACTGATTTACTGTTTCATTACTTTTCTGGCTGCCATACTGAAGAAGAACGGCCCAAATACAAGTAAGAAAATACAAGAATATTATGCTGTGAGCTTTCAAAATGATTTGATTAGTTAAAAACAAAGCATAGCAAATCAGTACGCCTTCATGTGGTTTTACAGGCCACTTACGCAACTCGGTGCACCAAAAATCCCAGAGGGAGAGAGGGTTGACTTTGATGTATGTGCCTTAATATCATTGTTTAAGAAATACATTACACGAAAACCAAACATAAGTAATCCCAGTAAGTTTCTCCCATGCTAGGATATCCATAGGAAAAGGATGGAAAAAGATCTTCTGGAACTACAGACACTGATTGAGGTCCACTTTGAGCAGAGGAAGAAAGAAGAAGAGGAATTGATTGGGCTCAAAGCAAGAATTGTAATGCCCTTCCCCATACTATTTTCTTGTTTTGCATGTTTGTCTATTTTCCCCTCACTTGTTTGTATGAAAAAGGGATTTGTCAGGGTGCAGTGACCATTCAGACTAATAGAGAGTAAAGCAGCAGAGTTGGTTTTTTTTTTCAATGTAGGAAAGCCGGAGGGCAGAAAGAGCTGAGCAGCAGCGTGTAAGGGCTGAAAAAGAGCGGGATAGACAGACACGGATAGCGGTAATGAGTTATGTTAACACATATGTTGCTTATTCCATGAAAATATCAATAATCCAACAAAGAAAAGAATAATTTAAGTGACGATGCAACTCAGGAGGAGCGGCAGAGGAAAGAGGATGAAGAGGCAAAGAAGAGAGCAGATGATGAAGCCAAGAAGAAGAAAGTTCTCTCCAACATGGGCGCTCACTTTGGAGGGTTCCTAGCAAAGGTCAGAGGGATTCAAGTGATTCATTTGTGGGCAGGTGTGCCGCTATATTCTGCAAATATGTGAGGTGCATTTCTAGGCTGATGTGACTGGGCAAGAGCGGTCGTTTCTTACAGGCAGAGCAGAAACGGGGTAAAAGACAAACTGCAAGGGAAATCAAAAAGAAGACACTGGCAGAAAGACGCAAGCCACTGGCAATTGAGAGCCTGAAAGAGGATGGCCTGAGGTCAGTTAAAGCCTTCACTGGATTACATTTTTATTTAGCTACATGTTATCGATACATCAACTGGATAAGCCTGAGGCAAACAATTGTTTAAGCCTTAGACACAAGCTATAATGCCTTTTGTGTTTTAGAGAGCGAGCCAAGGAGATGTGGGAATGGATCCACCAGCTGGAGTCAGAAAAGTTTGATCTGACTGAGAAGATGAAGAGACAGAAATATGAGGTTAGCCCTTTACTTGGGAATATTTAAGATTTTTATATTAGAAATCGGAGACATTATATTCTTATGTACTTTTTCTTTTTCAGATCAATGTCCTCCTGAACAGGATCCAACACGCTCAGAAATTGTGAGTCAGACGGCTTGTCTCAATCTACCCACAAAACAAGGGAGCTAAGTGCAGGGTTGTAGGTAGATCAACTCTTTGCACATCTTTGACTATGCAAAGATTTCACAGGTCACTGGCAACAGCCACACACGCACAGGAAACACAACAATCTAAGATTTTGCCACTTTCTGAACAGGATACACACACTTTATTTAATATATTTAAATAAAGCGACAGAGCAGAAAGAGGAACTAGCACTACTTTACTGTCTTACATTTCGCTGATCTTCTGTGAACTACTGTTTACGATCTCCTTTTAATCTTCTATTTTCTTAATGCAGCAAAAAGGGACATGGCAAGGGAAAAGTTGGAGGACGTTGGAAGTGACCTCATACACACACAGACACACACACACACAGGAAGCATAAACAAACAAGAGGATGGTTCACTAGTTCCAGGACAAACTTCCAGCAACTTTGCAGTGTTCAAATAATGGCTTCCTGTCGAGTTTATTTAAATACATCAACTTATACTTACATTTGTGGCTATTAAAATACACATATAAATATATTTGAACTGCTGTAATGGTTCCATTTAAACAAGATGTGAAATATTATTATTAATTCATAGTTGCTACCAAACAAATATGAATTATTATCTGAAGCATCTGACAGCTCCTCCTAGTTGGTTTGCAAACTGCTGATAAACAAGATGTGAAATGTCTCTGTTGTATGGCTTTATTATGCTAAGTGTCTCTCGCATCTTGGTAAACAGCTATGCTGTGATACGAACACCTCTACTTTATCTGTTGTACGAAGACGGCGTGGACGTCATCACTGGTCCCCTCATGCCAAGGTTCAAATCCAGCCTCTAAAGCGATGTCCTCTACTTTCTTTGCAAAGCCAGCTTCTTGCTCTTTATTCAGATCCAAAATGTACCTGAGACACACATAATGACACAGGAATGCACTGTGAATCCAAATATGGCGATCGCTGTCGCTATTAACTTTCAAGAACAGTGTCACAATTGAATTATAAGGAATATGTGGCAAACTCAAAATATCCCATATGCAAATGCCGATACACGGCAGTCACTGTAGTCCTGGTGGCCATGGTAACGAGCCCTGTGTTACTAAAAAAACCCTCACTTGGCCAACTCCACGACAAGCACAGCGTCTGGTGCTGCAATCTGTCTCATCATCGGGCCCAACTGGTGCACAAAGCTTTACAGCAGAGGCAGAGGAGGAAGCAAAAACACAGAGAACGAAACATGGTCAGCAGTTATACCAGTAGTGTGCAGTCCAGGTGACTGGATGCTAAAGGAATATTTTTTCAAGATGACTTAATATATTTCGTATTCATTTAAAGAAAAATCCACCTGGCGGAGAAGTAAATGGTGTTGAAGAATTGGGAATATTTCTGTTTCTCAGGCAGTTTGTGAAATGAGTCCAAAGGCAGGAAGGTGACAGAGATCCCATTTGGATACATCAAGTCTGAATGGGATTAGAGAAAACGCAGTGCTGGTTTTAGTTTCTGGAAATGAAACATCAAAACATATTGCATAAAGACAGGAGGTAATACAGTAAATAGCTGGAGCACCTCATTCCCCTTTAAACTTCTCTTAAAGTTGTCCAAAAGAACAAAATGAAAGAACATATAAAAATAGAAACCAACCTTTCACATCACTTTAAGGGTCTTTTTGTCACAGTGGTTTTACACTCTGGTTTTAATCAAAGCTAAAGCTGAAGGCCTTTTAGCATTCATAGTCTTTCACCTTTAATACTGACAGTCCGTATGGATGTGTCGTCCTCTGCATCGGTGTATGTTTGAGAAGTAGTAGGGCAGCCCCGTCTGCTGGACAGGGACTGGAACAATCCTTGCAGATTTGCAAAAGAGATATCCTGGGCGGTCTGTGGATGTGAGAACAGGATGGATGACAACAGACAGACAGTAATGTGTTTAGAGATGTGCACAAACTGATTCCAGCAATGAAGACAGAAAAAGACAGAAAAACTTTGTACTTTTTACCTTAATGGGTTGCCCATTCTGTGTCTTCAGCAGACTCTTGTCATCAGTTTCAATGCCAAAGGACAGGTACGGACTAGAAACAATGTCTCCCCAGTATCCCCTGATGGCTACTTTGTCTCCTTTCTGTACAGACACATGACCAAAATTAGCTTCCTTCGTCAACTTACTGTTTACAGTGAAGTGAAAAAGTAGCTGGCCCCTTCCTGATTTCTTGATATGGTTTTTCACACATTTGTCACACTTACATGTTTCAGTTCAGCAAACTCATTTTAAATATACAAAGATAACGCGAGTAAATACAAAATGCAGGTTTTCAATGATGGTCTTATTTATTAGGGGAAAAAACGTTATGCTTACCTATCTGGCCCTGTGTGAAAAAGGCATTGCCCCTTTTGTTGAATCATGAATGAACTGTGATAACCACATTCTTTAGAAGGCTGAGTTCAATTTCTTCTCCTTCACACTCAGGCCTGATTAATGCCAGACCTGCTGGATCATGAAATCATTTAAACAGAACCTGTCTGTTCTGTTTAACTGATAGATAGAGCAGGCTTCTCTATCTATCATCTACAAATGGTTACAAAGAATTTTTTTAGGCTTTGGGACTCCAGTGAACCACAGAGTCCTTATTATCCACAAATGAAGAAAACATGAAACAGGGTGAACCTTGCCAGCCTACTAAAATTACTCCAAGAGCACATCGATGACTCATCCAGAGGGCACAAAAAACCCTGAACAGCATCTAAAGAACTGCAGGGCTCACTTGCCTCAGTTAAGGTCAGAGTTCATGATTCAACAATAAGAAAGAGACTAAGCAGAAATGGTATCCATAGGAGCCCCGAGATGAAAACCACTGCTGACCAAAAAGAACAGGCTTCTCTCATGTTTGCCAAAAAACATCTTGATGATGAGTCAAAAGCTGAACTTTTTGGAAAGTTTGTCTGGACTAAAATCAGACTGAGTTACTTTGACAAGCTTTAAACAAGTCTGTTCATACTTAAAATCCTCCAGTGGCTGAATTAAAACAATACGAGGACAATTACTTTTTCAAGCAGGGCCAGGCATGTTTGGATAGTTTTTTTCCTCCTAATAAATGAAATCATAATTTAAAAACTGCATATTTTATCCACACAATGTATCTTGGTCGAATATTAAGATTTCTTTAATGATCCCAAACGTGAAACACGTGACAAAAAAAAAAAATCATTGAAGGGAAAAATTCTTATTCACGGCACTGTAGAAGAGCGATGTAGAAAAAACAATATGTAATTACCTGACTAAAGACTCTTGAAGACAGCAAACTAGGATTAGTTATTTGATAGACGCCTTCCCTCATTTCGAATGCCAGTCCCTGTTCCCTCCATCGCATGTATTGCTGTCTGTTGATGACGCCACACTGCAGACAACCAGTACACAAACATATATTTGAATTTCTTTAACCAACTTTTTATTTGCAAAATCTCTGGCCACACCAGAGGAATGTGCAGAAACTACTCAGATACCCCTTTCTCATGAAGCTTCATTGTAAGATCCCAGTCAAAGCAGCCCTTCTTGGAGTCATAGCGTGTCCCGAGGTGTTGCCTGACTCGATAATCCCAAGCTTTGGACATGATAGGAGCAGGACGCTCTGGTGATGAAGACCGAGTTTGGATCCATGACTTAAATATCATGTCCAGTTCGTCTCGCTCCTTAAACTGTAAAAAGTGTCCATACTCAGTGAATAAAATTTGGAAGCTTTTTCTGAATGTGTAAAGCACTTACACTTACAAATTTTAATGATTATGTTCAGTGCACTACAGGTTATACTGAGCAAGCCGCAATGTCTGGCTGTTTAGGTAAAAATAAGCTCCTTCAGCAGATGTTTGTACCTTAAGGAGAGTTGTGTTCAGACAGGCATGCGTTGCCATCGTTTCAGTAACAGACAGAGAAAGTTGTGATGCTACACGTTGCAGTACTTCCTCTGCCTGACTGCGGATTTCTGCGTTTCCAAACACTTCTAGGAAAACTTCGGTCTTCTCTAAAGATTTAAAATAAGGATTAAAAAACCCCACTGGTTTATGGACAACAACACATCTTGCTTTAATAAAATGAATAATTTATCCAACTCCCACGTACCATTAATCCCCATGCTGTCCTGGGGAATCAGTGCCAGGTAGAGGAGCAGCAGCTGTCTAGCAACCACCTCCATGTTGTTTTCTATCACCCATATCTGCAGTGTGGCAAAAAGAAGTTATTTGTAGCTCAAAGTATTGTTAGCCATTTGCAGTTTAAAAAGACTTAGGCTCACATGGACACTTTGGTTGTCTTGCAAACCGGCAATGGTCTTTAAAATATGTCGTGGATCTCCACTGCCCACCAGTAAAACATTCATTTCCCCTTCACATCTCTCAGGGCCTAGTAAGAGAAAGAGACAGAGAGAGAGAGCACATATTATGCTTCTGTCTATTTAACCTGACAGGGACAAACTGTAGGTGATAGAAACTGAATATAGAAATCTGGAGAAACAGCTCAGATGTTTACTGATGGACCTGTGATACTGACAGAGTTGACAGAGACACAGTGTAGCATACAGCATCAGATGATAAAACACGACTGACGGATGACACAGTTTGCTGATCCATTGCATGTATCCAGTTCTGGGTCGACTTACCGAGGTTGATTTGTGTGATTTTGAGTGGAAAATATGTCAAGGATCAGACACCATACCTTTCAAATGTCAAATTTCAATCTTTGAACAAATTTCCACAAAATGTTCAGAAGACAAACTGTCTACAGCTGCACCAAAAAACTCACTGAAAAATGCATTTAGTTGTTTTACAGTCTTTAAATCATTTCAGCCTCATCTTCACTCAAATATTGCCATCAACTCCAAGATCCAACTGTGATAAACACTATTTCCATCAGTGTGACCAATTATAATGTGACAAATGATTGATCATCAGTGCTATTTTTGCCTCTGTTAGCTGCTGTTAGCTGGCATTAGTGAAACTTTCTTTTAAGCGGATCCAGAATTGTTGGACTCTCATGCAATGTGAGAATGTAATCAAACAGTTTATTGGGAGGAAATGTACTTCTGAGGCCTACCATTAGCTAGCACAATGCTAGTTTATAACCAGCTGGTGTTTTTGTTTAGCTGGTTCATCATCAGCTGTCCAGAGACAGGAGGGTCGCATGTTTAATCTGCTGACGATCAGTAACTGCGGCAATATCAGGAATAAATAAGCATGTTTATGCATGTCTTCCTGACTTCAGTTCAGGAGATGGGGCTTGAGAGGAGGAAGAGGATGAACTTTTATTCAGATGCTGATTGTGTTGTCTCTCTCTTTTTGTGCTTTCACTTCTTTGTTGAAGTGGATCCCTTCTCAGATAATAAAAAAATTCTTCATATCTTGAGTATGAAGGTGCAAACATTAATTAAAACTTGCCTCCTCAGCACATGAACTCCTGAGAATTAACTTCTTTTCTGCCTCTGATATAAGACATATGTGGCAATTCTCTGGCCACATACATAAGATCAGGCAGAACAGTCCATCGGGATCACTGCATTCAAGAGGCAACATGACATCTTACACTATGTATTTTTAATGCTTTAATTCTTTATTTGTTGGAATTTAAAATAAATTTAGAATTGCACACTAATAAATCTATATTTATGAGTACACCATTATTTTTTCTATTAAAAAAACTAAAAAAAAAACAAAAACCCGACTGACTACCTAATTTTGAGATATCACACGTGTATTGTGTATTTATGTGTGTGAAACTAAAACGTGGCTGTCTATTTTTAAATGCACTCAACGCAGCATAATAAATGAATACTCTTGAAAAACATCAAAGCAACTCATACAATCCTTTATCTGCTCTGACGCACGTGCGCGGGCCCACTCACAGGATCCTCGTGCAGCCAAGACTCTTACCGACATGGAGCAGGTCGCGTGCAGGACTGAAGCCCCACCAAGTGATGCAACCCGCACCCTCGGATGCCCGTCCAGCACTCATACTGCAAAGAAAAGCAAACGAAGGCGTGCACCCCGTTGGTTTATGTCAAGACAAAACAAACGGCGGTAGGCAAGGGACCATATCTTAACACAAAGCCGTAAAAATATAAAATAGCTTAGTTCAACTAATGCTAGCCAACTGCTACATAACTTTTAAATGGTGCCCTGAAAATACAGCTATTGCTCAAACCCATAAGCGTGTCTCTGACTTTAATTCTGTAATTAAAAAACCTTAGATAATATCAAAAACTGTTTGTTAAACCTCACCTGACCGACTCTTTGACGACAGCTGTAAAAAGTGTGAAGCTGAAAGTAAGTTTGGGTTCTGTTGCTAGGCAACACTTTTGGCTACGTAGACACCATCTACTGGTGAAAAGAATGAATTACACAGTACGTTCTTCTATGAGTGCCTTCATTGTTAAAGTTTATTCAATTTATTAAAAGAAACTGAGCATTAATGTGAAACATTCCATTGTAGGTTTATTTGTTTATTGCACCACAACACTAGAAAGTGAGCAAAGTGGCCCAAAAAAGGCCCAAAATACATTAAAAAACAACAAAGTTTACATCATTGAGTAATTATGTGAATAAACTCTCTTTCATAAATTTTTAACATAACCTTGCATGGGCCTACACAAGAGATGCACATTTACAGATATGTGGTTTCTAGGCTTATAAAGACAATCACTTTGGTTTATGGTATGAGGTAAATATGGGGAGACAAGGTTTTAATAACAGCCAAATATCAAACATTGCTTGACAGGTGCATATATACACACCTACAGACACACACACACGCAATAAAGTGTCTCAAAGGAAATAAAATGGAAAGGAGAAAATAGAAAGAAAACTTCGGGTTTAACAACAAGTAGCATATTGGCAGCAGTCACTACTCAGGTGTGACTCTAACGAGGTTTTGCTTTGAGTGCCGCATCTACTTCTTCTTCAGGCAGAAGAGTGTGCCACTGGGCTACTGGACGTCTGGGATTAGCAAGCATGTCTGACCAGTGGCGCAGTCCGACTCCTGTAGCTCCATAACCCATAAAGGTCTTTCCAATAGGGTCGTTGCTTCCAAGTTTATCGTAGTCGAATACTGTGATGACAACCTGCACTTTCTGAAAGGCAAAAGAAATACAAATGACCCAGACAAGCTTGTCCACACAGTGCTTGGTATTTCAAAACTGATTACCGGTAATAAAAGGTACCTGTATTTGCTCAAAGGGGACTTCAAAACTGAAACTCTCATTAAAATAAGGATTGAGTGTGTTTTTCTTTACTGTTGTCTTCTTCTTTTTAATCCGTTTCCCATTTTGTTGCAGAACAATCTTCACATATGGGTCTTTTGAAAGAGGAAGTGAAGGTGAGTTGCATCATGCATGTCTATTTCAATTCCTTATGATACTTTGGGATTTATTTATTCATTTATTTGACTGATAAAATCATGAGGCCTGATTACCTGATAAACCTCCAACATCCATTTTCTTAAGGTTCTTTGCCTCCATGATGTTCACTGTCAGTTTCCCGGCAGTGGGTACATAGCGCAATGAGATGCAGATATCACCCAGTTTTTCCTGCTGGGATAAAATTTTGTGAAGAGAATATTGAAAAAGGGTTATTATCCAGATGTTTAGCATTGAAGGGTTGAAGAGCTGAAACATGTTTAAACAAAGATACAGTACATCATACCTCCTCCTTCTCACCACTCTCCAAGTCCCTCCATTGTTGCATTGGCTGACCCAAATCAACACTGTTCATGGGAATCTTTATTTCACCGATCATGTCATGCTTGGAGAATCGATCAAAGTCAAAAACCTGCAAGACCAAAGTCTTTCCACCCAACTCTGCGTATGGAATCTAAAAAGAGGGGGAACATGATAACAGACATTTCAAAACATACTGCATTGGTATTTTGGGGGGAAGGGACAGGTTGAGGTTGATTAAGGGGAAGAAAAGTCTGAAGAGGAAGTGGAGACTTGTGCCCAGCGAAGCGTGAAAAGCAACAGCCCGAAGCACCAACTCGAGCTGTGACAAAGACAAAACCCTGACAGCATCAAGTCGACAAGGACAAGTAGTACCTTGAAGATGAAAGTTTCGTTGAAAACAGGGCACAGGTTTTTGCGCTGAACCTTGGTCTCGTACTTCTTCTTTTTATCTGGCAGCAAAAAAACTTTGACATAGGGGTCTGAAGTCCCCCCCATGTCCATAGCGGCAAGGTCCTGAGCCTGAAGGATACCCACGATGAGCTTTAGAGGAAAGAGATCAAGTGTCAGAATCAATGTTATTAGAGTTATCTATAAGTAAAGACTAAAACTAGTTGAGAAAAATGTTTTAGTTATCTGGAATAAAAATCTAAACTAAACTGTAAATGAAATAGAAATACTTAAAAATACAGAACTTTAATATATCTGGACAGAACTGGTCTGAAGTGGTTTAAGTGGTCAAAAAGAAAAAGGGTAGGAATTTTGACGTTTCCATGAAGGACCTACTTGAGCATCTGTGAAGTTGTAGTCCAAGGAAAACTCCAGTTTACCCAACTTTTCCTGTTCTTTCTCCTCTTCCTCCCCTTCTTTCTTCACCTCCCCCTCCTATAAGATTAAAACACACACACACAAACACACACACACACACACACACACACACACACACACACCTGATTTTCTTGTAGTTCTTGAGCTGGTAAGATAAGATAATATAATACAGTGATAGGCGTACCTTCTCTCCAGTCTCTCCTTCACCTTCCTTTGCCTTTCTGCGGCGACCTGCCTTCCCCTCCCTCGCTTTCTTTGGCTTTTTCTTTTTACCAAAGCATTTCTTAAAAATGCAGAAGATGAAGCATGCCACCAAGACCAGAACCACCACAACAATGGCTCCCACTGCCCACATGGGAACTGCCAAAATAGAGATATGGGTTGGCTCATCAGTGGATGTTATAGAAGTATGGTTATCATGAAAGTGCTGGAAATCTCTGATCCGCCTTTGCTGTTAACATACACAGAACTAACACAATGCTGAAACAACAACCAAAACCTCATCAAACAAATATGAGTCAGAACTTTAGATTGATATCCTCACTTTTCAATTCTCTCTATGGAAGGTTTTTTAAAAGCTTGCTGATCTCATATCTTAAGAAGAGTTTTTTTTGTATTTTATATCTTAAAAATACAAAAAAAAACTAGGGAAAGTCACTTTTTCCCAGTGTTCAGTTGTATCAGGTTAATCAGTTATAAGAATATTGTTCAAGGGGACCTATTATCCACCTAATTGTTTTTTACAGTAGTGTGCAAAAGTTTCGAGCCACCCCTCATTTGTGATATTTTCGATTTTGAGCAGCAAGGTCTTGAGCATTAGTTCTCCAGACTTTCTGAAGGACTGTGGACATTGGGTTCTTTTTCACTTATTTTCAGTCCAGTTCTTGTATTTGGGCATTTTCAAACAAATGCCTTTTTGCATTCAAGAAGAAAAAAACTAAAACTAACACAATAGATGAACCAGTGTTTTGTCCACACACATAAGTTAGCAAAGAAGGAATTCTTTAGTTGAATATATCAATGCCAAAGATAAATGCCAAAGATAACACAGTTTGATGGGCATAAAATAGTATTTTTACAGGTTTTAGATGTGTCCTTGATCGAGCACAGCTGATTTAAATGGCTAAATTACCTCCTCAACATGTCTTAAAGTTCTCTAGAAGTCTGATAATGAACTAATCATTTGAGTCAGGTGTGTTGACCCAGGGTCTAAAACCTGCAGGACACCAGTCCTTGAGGCCTGGAGTTCCCCACCCCTGGTATACACAAAGGAGGTCAGGAGAGATGTACAAAAGTGAGTGTCCACAGGCCTCTGTAAAACACGGTGGAGGTTCTGTCATGGTTTGGGCCTGCATTTCAACCAGTGGTGTTGGAGATCTTGTCAAAACTGATGGAATTATGAATGCAAAAATGTGCTTGGAGATTTTGATCACCCATGCAGTACCATCTGGAAAGACTTTGTTTTTCAGCATAACAATAATCCCAAACATACTAGCAGAAAAAGTATACCTGGATTTAAAACACACACACACACACACACACACACACACACACACACACACACACACACACACACACACACACACACACACACACACACACACACAATGGAGCCCTCTCAGTCATGGACTGGCCTCCCCAGAGCCCAGACCTCAACTTTATTGAAGCAGTGTGGGATCATCTTGACAGAGAACAGAACAAAAGGAAGCAAACTTCCAAAGAAGAGCTTTAAATGTCCTTCAAGAAGCCTAGAGAACTATTTCTGAAGACTACTTAGGAAATTACAAGAAAGCTGCTGAAGAGAGTTCAGACTATGTTGCAGAATTAAGGTGTTCATATTAAATATTACCTTTCAAGCTCTTTAGAATTGTACAAAGCCTGATTTTTGCCTCATATAGTTTATGAGGCAAAAAAGTTGATCTATGTTTCCACGTGTTTCAATAATGAGTGAATCCATTTCCCATTTTCCAAGCAACATATGAGTAAATTAGAGATGGCATAAGATTTCTGCACTGGAATGCATTCTTAGAGTAGTGGATGCCTCATTTAAATTTCAAAATATTCTAATACTGGGCCTTTGCGCAGAGGCTTAGTTTATGTTTGATCTGAAATAGGTCAAATAACTCACAGTTATTTGCATGTGATTACCTCATTTTTTCAGACTTTGCTCATGGTTGTTTATGAGTATCTGCCACCGTAACAGTAAATATATTTCAGAAAGTAAAAGCAAAACATAGCAGTTCCCCTTCAGACATTAACAGCTGTTCATGAGCTCGGAGACAGAACCAAAGGTGTAATGCATAATGTCAAAATAAATCATGATTTCTTCTTTTTACCACAATAACTAAAACGTTCTCAAAATTATATTTTAAGCACTTTGTTATCTATGTTTTGCTAATGTTGTGTTATGTCAATAATACACATGTCAGCATTGAGATAATAACAGTCTGTAAACTCACAGCCACCACCCGCAGAAGCTCATTAAATGCTTTACTCTTAGCATCATAAGCAGTAGTTCTTCATTTCTTGGCAAAATGACTCAGAAGCACGTTTTCGTGTTCTGTCATTGTAGGCATAAACACTTAAACTGTTGACGTTCTTTGACATCATTCTTTATGCCACATCACTTATGTTAAAAAGAGCAATTTAGTGTAGGAAATTTCTCCTTACATCTACAGTAGCTTGAACTTTTGTGGAAGACTATAAACATAACTCCTAAATATAACTGGTAAATATTATTATCCATCTTCTTCTGCTTATCTGGAGCCGAGTCGCAGAGGCAGCAGCCTAAGCAGAGAAGCCCAGACCTCCCACTCCCTGGCCACCTCCTCCAGCTTGTCCAGGGTAACACCAAAGCATTCCTGGGCCAGCCGAGAGATATAATATCTCCAGCATGTCCTGGGTTTGCCCCGGGGCCTCCTCCCGGTGGGCATGCCCGGAGCACCTCATGCCCAGGAGGCATCCTTATCAGATGCCCGAACCTCCTCAGCTGGCTCCTTTCGATAAATAAATTATAAATCCCTTTGATAAATATAAATTTGACATAATGTAAATTCTGCACAGGGATAGTTTCCTCCCCAATAGCCACATTTAGTTTACGTCATCACTGGTTTATGGATTTCTGTATCATTTTGCAGATTGTGGCAGTAGCTTACTTGACAGATGACTCAGCTCATTCATGAACTTTTCCTTCATGTGGTTGTAGTCGTGCCCAGGGTGATGTTCTGTATGTGAGTGCTCATGGTGTTCTGAATGAGAGTGCTCATGATGAGCAGGCTCTGTTGTTTCCTCCGATTCTGGTTCAGACGGCTCAGCGGCCCTCCGGACTCGAACCCCAGCACCGACCAGCCTCATGTCAGCTGCCAAAACATTAGAATTACTACAGTTATTCACGCTGTTTTTAAGTTGGCTGCCACATTGAATGATAACACAACTTTACATGCATGCTGTGTAATCCCTGTGTTAATGTGTTGCAGGAAGGTTGAAGAGCATAGGACAACTCTAAGCCAGATGCTCAACATGGCTGACCCTAATCCCTCTGTTACTCTCATGCTCTCCTCCATCTCGTGGCCCACGCTTTCACTCCCACGTTCAGCCCATCCCCATTTCTCTCTCATCACTGACTCTGCTGTGGACTGGATTAAACTATGCCTCTACAATATTAATCCAAAACCACAGATTCTCAAAGCTTTAAAAAATAGGGGTTGGTATCATCCTTTGGTTTGCCTTGCATAAAGCCACTGTTTCTGTCATATTGACTGTTTAGAACAATATTTAAATGAGGTTTAGTGGAACACAGGCAACTTTTGGAAAAAACTGATTTTTTAATAAGTAGTTATTATGAGCTGTATTTCCATTTCAAAAACCAAACAAAAATGGCAGTGAAAGTAATTTTTACTGCACCCATTTACTGTGTTTAATAATTGAACTTTGAAATTGAATATAACTTAATGGAATTAAATGATCACTGAAGGACATTTATTAAAATTTAAAACACAATGTGACATCTAATAGGAAACTAAAGTATGTAAAATGAACCATTTGCAATATTAGTGGTCCTTTAAATTGGTTTCTTCAAAGCCAACAGAAAGAAAATACACACACAGAAATACAGCATGTTTTTCTCCTCAGTTTAGACCTTTTTTTTTTTTAGGATTTTTCCACTTAATCATAACAACAGTGTTTGAAATTTTACTGAATATTTATCTTACCTGTCGATATCTCCCTTTAATTTTGTCAACACCAAAAGGAGGCAACTTCTAGTTCGGTGTCTTTCTTGTGGCTTTTCCTCTGGCTTGTTGAAGACCCTGCACACCTATCAATCCTTGGGTATGCTGTTGACTAGAACTGGCAGGCTCCCTGCAACCCTTTCCACCAAAGCTAAAGCACTGGCAAATCACTAGAGAAATGTTGTCATTTAATCCCCCACTTCCCCCCCTCCTACTGATATTAGAAGGCAGACAACACATCTGTTGCTTTACGTCTGACTAAAGAAAAATATAGACCATCATTCACCTTTTATCGTGTTGTAGTTGCAGGGTTGGTAAATTTAACATGTTGAAGTATTCAAAGCTTTTCCTTGCGCCAGGGGAAAACTGTTTATTACACTGATGGCAGTGTTTATCCATTAGACTCAAGAGATTGTAGTACATTCAGCCCTTCACTAATCTCCTCAGCATAGCTGCCCTCGCAGTCGATCGTCCAACAACAACTTGTACTGCGAGTGGATATTGTGCATGTATGTGTGGATATGTAGTTTTTCATCCTTTTAGCCTGCCATTTTACTGTACAAAACACATACGCATATTTATCAAACTGTAAACAGTAATCTGTTTTGTTGAGGGGGGGGGGCACAGATGAGCATGACATAATTGCCTTACATAGGGCGGGCACTTAAAAGAACTCTGTATTTCAAGATATTTTATTAATAAAAAATACATTTTATGCTGCAATACATTAAACCACACAAACACAAGTTATGAATGTTTTCACACTTGGTGAAAACCTGTGCAAACCCTTGTGGTTTCTTAATCTGTCTGTCAAGTGTTCTATCTCAAACCACTAGAACCAAAATGACACTTGAACAGAGAAAGGCTACGTCCACACGTACACAGGTATTTTTGAAAAGAAAAATTTTCCATTTTAGTTTAAAAGAAATTCTATCCACACGTGGTTTTGAAAAAATACCTCAGTCCACATGTAAACACCAAAAGACGCAGTCAAACACTGTGAAGAACATGCCAAATCCTAACCGTGTAGAAATGGCCAATCAGAAGTGTAGAAGCCTGGGAGGAAAAGAGTAAACAGGGTTTTATGCAAACCTTGAGTACTTCTGAAAAGTTTTTGTTTTTCTGGAAAGGCAACTAATTTTGTGTTACTTTTCAAGTGCCTTCATCATTTCAAATGTTAATAACCAAAGACAGTATTTTAGCTGTTGTGTAGACTCACAACTTAGGAATGAACAAAATGCATATAGCATACATAAATTTAATTAAAAAAATATTCAAACCCAAAGACGACGTTGGGATTTGCGTTGTGAGAGCGTCTGTTGAATGGAGAAGTTCACTCTAATGCCTCTATCTTTCTAAATGGAGTGACAGTAATTGAGTATGCATATGTAACCATGTAAAAACTGCAGATAGTAAGATCAACAGCATTTTGTCCATATCCGCCACTGTAGAAATTCATCTCATGTAAACAATAATGTGGCGCACAGCATGACGTCAAGGTGCACACCTTTGGCATTGCGTGACTAAGTCTCAGTTTTCCTCGTCCACACCTAAACGCAAAAACAGAGTTTTCAAAAATCTTCACCATGGCAGGAGTATTTAAAAATATCAGCATTCAGTGATCGAAAATGCAGTTTATGTGTGGACTAAAGGCTCAAAAGCATAGAAAAAGCTCAGTTTTCAAAAATACCCGTTGAGGTGTGGACGTAGCCTAAGACCCATGCCTGTGTGGGATCCACTCTGACGTAAGTCACATGACTTATCTTTGCTGTCAGATAATTAACCAAGAAGCAGCTTGGAAATCGTTAACCACAAACTCTCCAGCAGCCCAGCGTTAGCACCACCCAACTGGGAGTAAGCATGTGCCCACTGTTATCTCGTGCAGACGTGACCTAGATAATGTGCTCAGACATTGTGACGAGTCAGATAACTACCTGTCAGAGGAACTGAAAATAACAGTTACACACATGAACCTGACTTTTAAAGACACAAACAAGAGATTTGTCAGCATAATGAGACTTTATTGAATGTTTGAAATGTCCATTTGTTTTTCTTCTTCATAAATTTTTCATTTATAAAAATGTTCTGTGGGTTGAAACATGATAATGGAATGTTTCACACATGATAAAAAACGGAATCCACATGAACAAGTTACTCATTGTAACAGCTTAGAAAAACGGTAGTGTTTAGCACCACATTTATGAGAACAATTTCCCCAACACATTTGAATTTCTTTTCTTTATAAGAAAAACTGAGGCATTTCGATTAAACTTGGTCTAGTGCAATTGGATAATACCTGTGGTTGACTGTAACAATTTTGTAAAGTTTTAATGGGAAAGGACGTACAGTGTGGATTACTGCCTTTGTCTATCTCTGTATATTTTGAAATGTGGACCTTTTTCACTCTTCTCCCAGGACCTTTTACAGAGTGTGCTTGTCAAAGAGGTATTCTCCCACAGCACCGGTCGTCTCAGACGCAGTGATGCGGGTGAGACTGCCAATGTAGTCGCCCAGCTTCTTGATGGTGTCATGGCTGTCGACGAGGAAGTGCTGCTCGAGGAAGTCACACAGCTACAAGAGAAGTTAGATAAGTGGTAAAATAATTCATACTATGACACTCGTAAATATTCTAGACCAAATATACTTCTTGTGTTAATAGCACAAGAATTATATTTAGATATTTAAAAAACTAAACAAAAAACCCAGACATACATGGGGATCAGTATGGCTGCCAGCTCTGCGGTGCACATCAAGGATACGTGTATTTAAGGTTTTCTGATATTCCAGGGAAAAGGTCATTGCATCCAGACCGCCCTTCCAGTCTTCTTTACTTGGTTTCTAGAACAAAATGTTTATTGGAGGAGGGAAGAAAGAAAAAAAAAAAAAAAAAAAAAAAAAAAAGGTAGTGTGTACCAACAGATACACCCATCTCAACAACAACAACATCTTTAAAATGACACCCATAACATTTGGGACGTACAGAGATGTTCTGAAGCAAAATTCGTCCGCCTCTCATGTTCTGGTATTCCAGCAGCTTCTCAGCCTGTTCCCTCTCTTTGGCTGAACGCTCCAG